>NC_141070.1:39205416-39622916 GCF_041138505.1 Cibotium barometz | reverse complement strand
TCTCAGCTCCCAAGGCCTTCGTGTGAAGATGTTACCAACTTGATCCTGTGTGCTGATGTAGGCCAAGTCGATGTCGCCTCTGCCTAGACTCTCTCCCTGATGAATTGGTAATGTACCTCAATGTGTTTCGTCCGCGCATGGAAAACTGGGTCCTTGGCCAACTGTATACTACTAAGATTGTCACAATATATGACAACCTTTATCTCCACATGCAACCCCAAATCAGCAACAACAAGTAGCTTGCATAACCAAGCTACCTGCCACCACAACTCCTCCGTACCCGACAACAAGTAGCTTGCATAACCAAGCTACCTGCCACCACAACTCCTCTGTACCCGACAAGGCAACTATGGGCTGCTTCTTGCTGCTCCCATATCTCACAACAGCACTCCCCCATGAAAATGTAAATCCATTGGTAGATCTCCTATTTGAGATGTTGTCGCTACACACTGTCAAGATGTGGTTTGCGCAGAACTTGCATAAACTGGCTCTCTAAGCCAACAGTGTAACTCAAATATGGCCTGCTGTGACTGTTGTTGAAATTAGAGCATTGTGATGAGCTATGGTGGATCAAACACTAGAATCAACATCATTTACAAAGTGATTAGCAAATAATTAAGATGTAATTAGTGGGTAATTAATAAATAGATTAATGTAGGCATGGATAATAAAAAACCAGCAAATTCTCATTAGGCCAATGCCTCAATTTATAGAGTTTACATCCAAGCATCAAATCTCACTGGTTTCTCCTTGATTCACTCCACCTCTTTTCCCTGATTCTTTCCTCTTCACTTTTCCCAAAATATCTCCACACTTCCTAAATCTTCTCATGCTACCCTTTATTCTCTCCCAGTAGATTCTTCTCACCTTTTCACAGGTTCTTTCACATTTACACATTCTCTTTTACAGCCTCTAACCAAGGGCTTGTTCTTGCACACACCCTATTTCACTTGTATTTTTAACACCTCCCCTCAAGTGAATACTCCTAGAACACCTAGACCCTATACCAAGTTTCCCTCTTACTTGATAGTCAACGACTAGTGCCTAGCATACCTCCCCTCAAGTTATTAACTTAGCACACTTGGACCCTGTATTGAAGTTTCTTTCTTACTTTGTCCGTGAGACCAAGTGCCTCAAGTCCCTAAACTCCATAGTCCTTAACACTCTCTCTCTCTATGTGTCTAAGGCTACTATAAGTGCTCGCCACGACCTTGACTAAAGTGCTCACACATACATCTACCACGACCTTGACTAAAGTGCTCACACATACATCTACCACGTGGCCTACATCATCATCGGTGGCTCAGAGGTGGTTTTACTTTGTTGGGGTAGGTTACATTGGGTTGTGGGGTCTCTCTCTCTCTCTCTCTCTCTCTCTCTCTCAGAAAAGATGATCCGACTCCACTTCCTTTGGAGCCTCCATGAAGTTTGCTGGTGTCGTTCCTTCTCCACTGGGTTTGCTCTGTAGCAATCTCTTGCCATGTGTCCTGGCTTTCCACATTTGTGGCAAGTGAAGGTCCTTCCTCCTACTCTGCCTCTTCCTCGTCCCCTTGTCCTTGAGAGAATCCTCCTCGGGTGAAGAATGCTTTTTCTTCTCCTACTGTTGAGTCGAGCCATTTCTTCTCTTTGCCTCTGCTCTCTCTTGCTCTAGTAGAGCTACTTCTATCTTGTGTAGCTTCAATTCAGGTACATTCTTTAGTGTTGCTACAATATTTTCATATTCACCTTTGTCCACACTCTTTAGAAGCACTGCTAGTGCCTCATCATCTTCTACCTTTTTGCCAATAGCTGCTTAATGCTTTTATATTTGTTCAAGTGTGTGATTAAAGGTTCACTTTCCTTCATGTCCAATTTGTAGAATTGCATTAACAGATTTATCTTTGAATTTTTAGCTTGTGTGCTTATTGAGTTCATCCCATGCATCTTTTGCCCATTGTATCCCTGTGATGTGATGAATGATTTCATCATTTAAACTGAGTGCATTAAGTCCCAATGCTTTTTCATTCTTGCTCTTCCACTCATTTTTCCCTCTCTCTAGGCATTCATCTCTTTCCTCAACTAGCCCCCACAAATTTTTCCTCATGAGCAAATACATGGTTTTCGTCTGCCATGTATAAAACTGCTCCCCATTAAATTTGGCTCTTTCTTGTGCTGTACTCATGGTGATGTGAAGGGGGTCTTACCTCTTGATCCAATTTCAAGATTCAAGGGCAATGTCTACCCTTTTACAACTCAATCTGGTGTTTAAGAGATGATTGCAACAAATTTATCAGCATAAAATCACCAAAAATTACATTAAATCAAGGGTAACCAATTTGTACGGAATGGTTGGAGTATCAAACCAACTCCGATTTGCAATCTGAAGTTATAAGGATCTGTATCAGTGGTTAATTTGAACCCTCAATTGTACCAAAATATAGTGATTAGCATTGTTTAATCACTAATTAGCAAATTAATCCACTGTTTTGTGTACAAAAAATAGAGTATGTGGGGAGTCGAGATCTGGTGCCTTAGACTTCAAATGAGCTCAAATGCTTTCAAAGCCATCAATAGCAATGAGTCTAGTAGAGGATTAAGCCAATAAACACAAGATTTGACCAAATATTGAAAGCTTAATCTTTGTTTTACCAAAGTCACTTGCAGATTTGATGAAGAGCTTGGATCTCACTGACTTGATGAAATTGAATTCTGTCTTCACGACCTTGTAGAGCATGCTTGAAAACCCCCGGGGCTAAGAGGAATTAGAGCAATTTGATTTGATGAAGTGGAAATTACTGATTCTGTAGAAAAACGGAGCTTGATAAAAACACTATTTCTGTTCATCCAGTTGCGCTTCTGATTTGACTGGCTGGAGTAGCAAGGAGTTGGCTATCTATGGCTAGAAGGGTTTGGGCTAATTTTATGTGTGCAAGGAGAGGGAGCTCCTCCACTGGCTGGGGGTACAGAGGTGAGTTGAAGAAAGAGGGAAAATTATCATTTTCTACTAATCCTAATTAGTAAAATAATTAGCAAGATAATGAGCTTACAAAATGATGGATTCTAGGCATGGCTCTGATACCATGTTGAAATTAGAGCATTGTGATGAGCTATGGTGGATCAAACACTAGAATCAACATCATTTACAAAGTGATTAGCAAATAATTAAGATGTAATTAGTGGGTAATTAAGATGTAATTAGTGGGTAATTAACAAATAGATTAATGTAGGCATGGATAATAAAAAGCCAGTAAGTTCTCATTAGGCCAATGCCTCAATTTATAGAGTTTACATCCAAGCATCAAATCCCACTGATTTCTCCTTGATTCACTCACCTCTTTTCCCTGATTCTCTCCACCTCTTCACTTTTCTCAGAATATCTCCCAGAATATCTCCACACTTCCTAGAATATCTCCACACTTCCTAAATCTTCTCATACTACCCTTTATTCTCTCCCAGTAGATTCTTCTCACCTTTTCACAGGTTCTTTCACATTTACACATTCTCTTTTACAGCCTCTAACCAAGGGCTTGTTCCCGCACACACCCTATTCACTTGTATTTTTAACAACTGTGACATAGATCAAACTCCCCACAATCTTCCTGTACATAGTGGGATCCTCAACACATAACTTGCATCTGCACTAAGCTTGCCATTTTGATCTAATGGCACCGAGATTGACTTATAATCAGCCATCCCATACTTGCACAACATGTCCAATACATACTCTCTGTGATAGTCAAATACCATCAGGTGTGCAAATGACCTCAATTCCCAAAAAGTAACGTAGATCTCCGAAATCTTTCATCTCAAACTTCCTTTTGAGAATACTTTTCACATGCTCAATCTTATCCAAGTTGTCATCCCCAACAATAAGAGCATCTACATAGATGGTGATGATCACAATACCCTTATCACTCTTGCGTACATACAAAGAGTGATCTGCATCTACCATATAAAAACCAATAGTGACAAGATACTCAACAATCTTGTCATGCCATTCTTGTGGAGCTTGCTTCATCCCATACAAAGTCTTACGAAGCTTACATACATACTTCGGGTGACTTGTATCCTCAAAACCAAGTACCTGATCCATATACACTTCTTCTTGCAAGTCACCATGCAAGAACACATTTTTACATCCATCTGATGTAAAAACCAACCTTTTGCAACCACCGCAAAATCACAACTCTCATAGTTTTCGTCTTTGCAACTAGGGCAAAATCAATCCCATGTGTTTGCGTATATCCTTTGGCTACCAATCTAGCCTTGTACATGCTTATGCTACCATCATTGTTATGTTTCACTTTATACACCCACTTACAACCAATAGCTTTCTTGCCTTCAGGTAATGGCACCAAATCCCATGTCTTATTTTCATACAATGTATCCATCTCCTCATCCATAGCTTTCTCCCAACACACATTTCCAATAGCCTCATCAAAACATGTGGGTTTCTACAACTTGCAAACTTTTGCCATATAAGCATAGTGATGTGCCGCATAACCATCATAAGTCAACCTCTGCACAAGGTTTTTGACTCTTCCAGATCTTTGTGACTTTGCATTCATGGCTTCCATAGCCTTCTTCACACCAGGTGTCCTCATTTTGCTGGAATCCCAAGCTCCTCATCTAAGGCTAATCTTCGAGCCACTAGACTCTCCATCAACAAGAGAATGCCCTATAGAAATATCAGGCATACCAAGGGCTTAACCACTTTCTCTTTGCCTTTATATGATGTACCAACTACATTTCCAAGACTGGTATTATGATGCAGCCTATCACTCCATGGTCAATCAATAGAATCGCTAGATGAGGACTCTTCTAGTCCACTCAATGACTATGATTGCTGACTTGCATTCTGTGCAACCACATTTCCACTTACATCAGCCCAACAACATCTTTTTCAACAGCATACCAGCTACTCATCTCATTAAATACAACATCCTTGCTTACCCTCAATTCACGTTGTCGTGACGTGTGCGGTATAGCTAGGAAAGTACGAGACTTCTAGCTGTGAGAGTAGGTACCAAATCTAACAAGGAAACTCGCACACAAAATTTCCCAAGGAGTATTGGACATCTCCATTTTCAATGACATATACATGTGTCGAATCACCTCAATACATCCTTGAATTCATCCTAATGATTGCACAAAATTGCGTATCAAGTGCTTGTCCCTTTATTCACTGACTCCTTTCTCCAAATCCTTTGAACCATTCACATGTAGGCATAACATAACCTTCAATTTTTTCCAACATACATGTGACCATTTACATTCTTTACATCCAGTGCCATCAAAACCATTATATCAGATGCCCTTTATCACCTGAAAACCTGCCTTAATATTCTAACATCTCACAAGCAAAAGATAGCATTCGGCATAGCTATAACATACTCGTAATTTCCAAAATTCAATCGAGTAGAAAGTAAGACAATTTCCCTTGACTTAAATGTATTTTTGTTACCTTTTTTCCCACAAATCTCCGAGCTCCAAATCCTTTAGCTTTTTCCCCAAGTCTTTCTACTCATTTCCAAATTCCTTTTGATATATGAGATATACGATTTTCTTAAATCGTATGGAGTGAAAGTAATTTTAAAAGAAATAAAAAAAAGTCACTTAACTGAAGGTTTACAAGCGAAGACTCTCTTGATTTATTTCACTATTCGCAAAAGCTGTACGCTGCCGACTGTTCGATGAAGGTAGTGAAGAAAAACGAAGAGCATCTCCCTTTATAGTACTCAAAATTCCCTTCAAATCTAACACCTACAAGGCACGAACAGTATATATATTCTTGAAATGAAAATCACTGGTCGATTGGGCACTGGTTCCCATTTTCTGCACACATTTTTCTTCTCTGCTCTTCGCCGCCTACTACCCTCTGGTTTTCCTCTTTTTTCCCGCAAGAGATGCGGCGTTGCATCACCTTTTGCAGCTTATAATCCGGAAATTCCCATTTTAAAAAAGCTGCGCTCGCATCTCTTTTGCACATTATCTAGAAAATTCCAATAAAAAGAAATACATTTCTTTTCATTCCACGTACGCTGCCACCCTTAAGCACCTAACCTTGGCATTAAGCTTGGCATTAAGGCAAGGTTTCCAATGTAAAATAGATCATCCAATTTTTATTCCCCGCATTCAATAAAGACTTCGGCACTCTAATGCCTATTGAATCTCCATTACTCTTGATGCCTCCATAGTTTATAATGTCATCACATCGGCCATATGATTTATAGAATTCCCCAATTGTTTACTCAAATATCTTTCCATGTCTTCATAAATGCATTCCTTTGTACATTGGCATGCCCTCATGTTTGCATTCCATAAGAGGTGTTCACTGATTTGACCCAATCGATACCATTTAAAAGCTACCACACATTATGCACATGGGAAGCCATTAACATCATTAACTTATCCCTTTGGCGTGCCACTCATACCATCATATATAACTGGATGTTTCTAACTTACCCATGGGCTCTGAGTAACAGCAGAACCGTCACTCTCCACACTCATAAACAAAAACTCCTAGATCTGGCTCAGCCTCAGCTAGTCTTATTGAACCTCATTTACAATATGAACATATGTACATGGCATCATATAATGACTCGTCATGGCACTTAACCCCATGCATCTGGATGTGTATTTGATGGCCTCACATGCATGGTTTCACACCATAGACGTGCCATGGCACGACAACGTGTAGCAAGATTATAGCATCTATATCCCTTTTGCTCAAGGGAATACCCAATAAACACATATTTTTATGCCTTTGGATCCAGCTTAGTATGCAACTTATCTAGCACATGCACATATGCAATACATCCAAAAAATTTCAAGTGAGACAAATTAGGTTTCTTGCCAGTAAACTTCTGCTCTGGCATTACATCATGTATGGTTGCAGTAGGAGTTATGTTCATGATATAAACTATTGTAGACATAGCCTCAGCCCAATAGCTATGCGGCATATTCTTCTCTGCCATTAATGCTCGTGCTATCTCTGAAATGTGCCTATTTTTTCACTCAAAAACTCCATTTTGATGCAGAGTGTATCTACATGTAAATTGTCTCTGAATGCCATTATTTCGCAAGAATTTAGAGAACTCATTGGAGAAGTATTCTCGCCCTCCATATGACTTTAGGTACTTCACATGCTTTTGTGTTTGTTTTTTAGCCATCACTCTAAAATTCTGAAAATGAGTGAACATTTCACTCTTCTCCTTCATGAAATACACCCACACTTTCCTCGTGTGGTCATCAATGAATGTTACGTATCCCCCCATAGACAGTCTTCACAACACCCCATACATCTGAATGCACAACATCTAGCACATTCCTGCTCACATTTCTATCATGTAGAAATACATGATTTGTGTGCTTTCCAAATTGACGTGCTTCACATACTTTCTTCATACCTTTAACTTTAAACTTAGGCAACTTTGTTACAATTTCTTTAGTTTGCATAGACTTCATTCTTTGTACATTTACATGCCCAATTCTCTTATGCCATATCTGTGTCTGCAACAACTCCTAAACCATTTGCAAACATTACAGCACTCACTTCAGGCATGTTTACATTCATCAATGTAAATATTTTGCCCACCCTGTTGCCTTTTGCAACCAACCTGCACTTATCTTTAAAGTCTTCTACATAACAGCCACCATCACGGTTAAACCAGACCTGTAAACCCTGTTCAATCATCTGGCCAACTACAACCAGATTCTTTGTAATGTTCATGAAGTACATCTGCAAGATACTCCACTTTACCATCTTGTATTATAGACAATGGCACATCTCTAACATGGAAAATCGGATGAGCAATGTCATCCCCTCTTTCAACAAAACCTGTTCTTTCAAGACTCCTCATTTTCTTGAACCACTCACCATGAGTTGTCATGTGGTTTGAAGCACCTAGAATCAACATACCATACATCATCCTTACATGCTGCTACATCATTTTCTGACACAACATTAACTACATGTTGCATAATAAACAACCTCTCGTTATCCTCATTATTTCTTCTAGAGGATGCATAGTTGTTCTACTGCACTTTTCCATTTTGCATGTCACTCTGCTTCTTATAGCAATCTGCCTGCACATGTCTAGGCTTACCACAACAAAAGTAGCCTCGTGTATCATTATGCTGTCTTTGCCAATTACCACGACCTCATTGGCTCCCCCTGCCTCTAAACTGGCCTCTTCCACTTGTGTGTTGTGTTGCAAATTCTGGGATTAATGCTGCTATTGAGCATAATTCTGATTACCTATTTGGCCACCACCTTGGCCACGACCTCTACCTCGTTCTCTACCTGCACTTGTGTAGAAGGCCTACTTTTCTGAACTATTTCTGTTTTGTGAAGACTGTTGATCTTCACCCAAATTCTTCTCTTCAATGATCAGCATTGCCACTAAATCTGTGAAGTTGGGAATAATCTCCCAAGTTTGAATAGACGTCTTGAACACCTTGTATTGTGGCTTGAGACCACGTAGACACACTTCCACCTTATCATCATCACATCAATAGAAACACCAATTGATGCAAGGGATTCCACAATGCCCTTGATTTTCAAGGCATAATCATTTATAGACATATTTTTCTTCTCCACAGTATGAACCTCATTCTTCAACTGAATCTTTCATGCCTTGGTGTTGGTTTCATATACAGTTGCACAAATGTGTCCCATGCCTCCTTAGGTGACTTGGGCCCAATCATGGTGTCCTATATACTAATAGAAAGCCAATACACAACTTTCCTTGCTCCTTGATTCCAATCCTTGAATTATTTTACATCTACAACAATAATTGGGTTAATCTTCGGTACCTTTAGTGCCTCCTCATGTTCACCTTCAATGTAGTGCACCAATGTAGTGCTAGTAACCTTTTCCCATTAGGAAATTTTTCAATCTAAACCTCTAAGCATGGAAGTTATTCTTAACAAGCTTCTTTGTAAACAATCTGGTTTATTTCATCATTTGACATCTTGTCTACAACACAAATTTACCAAAAACAACACTCTTGTTTGACCTGCACAAACTACTGTATTCTCTACAACAGTACTATACTACACACAAACTGTCACAACCAGTGACCTCAATTTGCATACATACACACAATGGCAAATTTAAGACCTCTTTGCTATACACATAGTGTCTGCACAACCAATCGCCCTTCTTGTAGTTCTAAAATTAGAGTTCTGTAGAGAATCGAAACTTACCCGCAGTGCCGTGAATGCCTATGAATTGCAAAACATAGGTCCAGGCGTGCATGAAACACATTTTTGGCCTGAAAAGCTTTGAACCATATAGAAGGCCTGTAGCTTTGCTCTTATATAAAGAAAGCTTCTCAATTTGAGTTCGTTTGCCGGTGCCTCCCAAATAGCTCCTGACAACAAAGTAGTAGCCAACACAAAGGGGGAAGAGTAGATGAAGCTCTTACCCTCGTACCACTTCCTGTGCTTCTCTTGCTTGCCGCTCAACCCTTATCATGAACTAGGATCTGATACTATGAAAAGATGTAGGGGAGAAGAGAGCTTGAGCTCTTGCAAGCACACACACACTCACACTAACCCTAGAAGAGTGCACAAGGTGAGAGGCTGAAAATTCTTCTTCTTTTTCACACAAAAAAAGAGGTCTACAAAGAAGATAAAGTGACTAACACACATAATAAAGTATATACAAGTTGTCCATAATGTGAATATGCTACGTGAAGTGGGTAGGTGTGGACTAGTCGGTGTAGTCTAGTTGTAGAATCTTTGGTTGGTGCCAACTACCAAACCCGCCAGTGATGTAAATGTTGAACGATCATGCAGGCGCCTCGTGAGTGTCCTCATGTTGAGCTTGACATCTCAACATCTTCAAAAAATCATAATCATATACAAAAACCTACAAGCCGCATGTAATATGTTTAATCGACAAAATACACGTAAAATGAATAGTAATAGCTTAAGAAATTTCGGTACTGTTACCTGTTGATTTTCATCACCCTCAAGAATTTTGCTTGTCCACAAAGGAATTGTAGACTTACTATCTTCATGTACGATAGTTGCTACATATTTAACCATATCTGCCAAACCAAGACGGTATATGTAATTACTGCAGCCTCCTCCTTGGAAAAGGCAATTGGCTTTCATATGCCCTAGCTTCATTGAACATGTCTCTTAATATTTGCTTGCTAGGAAGATACGCGAAGTTGCAAAATCAACTAGGAGGTGTTTGTCAACTCCTTGCTCCACCCCATGTCTACTTCACTATAATTTACTAAATCAGCCAAGCAATATCTTCATGAATATCAAAACGATACGTAATGTCTGTTAATAATACATTATCACTTTGGTCAGCCATATCTTCATGTCTACTTCACTATAATTTACTAAATCAGCCAAGCAATATCTTCATGAATATCAAAATGATGCGTAATGTTTGTTAATAATACATTATCACTTTGGTCTACCATAGTAAAGCTAGGCAAAGAAGGAAGTGACAAGTCCCCCACATGAAGAAGACTTTTTATACACCTGCATAATAAATAAGCTTTCACAATAAGATGCATTGCCAACTTCAAGGAGCCATAGATACTAGAGAAAGGAGCTTTGAATGTTTACTTACAAGCCTGACTCAGGATGTGATCTTGGTACTGAATTAAGAGTCCACACGATTCTCTTATCCAATTCTATAACGGCAAGGCTCCAATGGTTCCTGCAAAAGCAGAAATATCTAAAACTAAGGTATTCCCTATCTATTAGATGTATATAACTAAGAAGATAGAGGAGTAACATACCCTGATTCGTATGGAAAAATTAATACGGTAACCTCCAGCATGTTCAAATAGGTGAACCACTTTTGAATCTCTTGTTGTTGGGAAGTACTTCTTTGTAGCAGTGGTGCTAGCTGAGAGTTGACCATGGCCTTCCCAAAATCAAAGGATATGCCCTAGCATCAGGCTTGGTAGGAATCACCTGAAAAGTAGTAGGCACAAAAATTCCACAAACATCTACTTCCAAATCTCTTACTACTCCTAGAGTTTTCACCCTAGTGTTATCTGCTCGTTTGATGCAGTATGGAGAATTAGTAGAGGATAGCTTCAAATCCACATCCTTCATTGTCTTCTCACTCATCATATTGATAGAAGCACCCCCATCAATATATGCATTAGATATGGATTGGCCATCTATGATGACATTGACCACTGGAACATCATCTCGTACATCAGTGTCCACCTTCTGAGCTATAGGAGTCTCATCACCCTTCTTCTTCTTTCTCTTTCCTTCTCTTGTGCTTGATAATCTCCCCCATTCTTTTCTAAGATTTGGGGAAAGTGCAAGGAGTTGAACAAATGTGATATGAGCATTTTGATCTCTTAAGTCGGTGAGAAGATCATAGCTAAGGGATCCTTGTCCAAGAGGAAAATCAGATTGGCTAATTTTTCTCCTAGATGACTTCTTCTTCTTCCTATGATTCTCTTCCTCCTCCATCCTCTCATCTTCCTTTGCTTCTTTTCCCTCTTAACTCCTTGTTCTATGATCCCTTTTGGCTATTAGTGGCATCAAAGTCTCATTATCTCCCTCTCTGAAGATGTGTCCTCTAGTAATGCCACCCTCTTATCCTCCTTCTGTTTTAACTTTTGACATCAGGGCGATAATGACCCTTCTCTTAGCACTCATAAGAACAAGTGATACTGCTTTCATCCCTTGTTGGCCTATCTTCCACTCTAGGGGGTCTAGGTGGGCGAGCATTTACTAAGTGAAGCTTAAGATCAGCAAACTCAGCCATAAGTTGTGTAATATTGTGATCATTAGTGGATGAAGGTACCGTTGATGTTGACAAAGTAGTTGAAGGGACATCCACTTGAGAAGTTGGAATAGCCTAGTTAAGGAAGCCTAAAGTGTTGACTCAATTTGAAGGGAAGCCTCCTTCTTCATAGCAATCTAAAGGGCTTCTTGTGAAAACTTTTGGGGTCCTTGCTTAAGACCTTTCCTCGCAAAGAAGGAGCCAAGGCCATGACAAACTGGCTCATTTTTAGGCCATTGCCAAGGAGCTCTTAGAATCCACCATGGAAGAAGAAGGAGAAGAAGCAACTACAACAAGCAAGGAGGCATGCATGTATTTGTTGAAAAAGGCTTCATACCTCATGGAGAAAGCAAGGACTGACTCCCCCTCTTTTTGAGAAAGCTGATCCAATTGTAGAAGCAAAGCATTTGGTGACTCCACTAACCCAAACTGCTCCTTCATTGCGTTGGTTAGCTCTTCCCAATCCTTTTCTTCTGGCAAGACTTCATACCATGCCAAAGCTGCACCTTCCAAGAAATCAAGAAGTATCTCTTCTTGGTGCTCCAATGACCAACTTGCTATCCAACATGCTTGACTAAACTCTCGCAGCACAGGTAGTAGGCCCTTGGATCTTCTCCTTCACTTCCATGGAATAATGGAATGTTAAGCACCTTTGAAATTGGGAAATAAATGCACAAGCCTTCGCAATTTGTTACAAGCACAATACAAACTTGTGACTATGAATCCATTCAGAAATTCTTTCCACCATGTGATCTTTGACAATATCATTGAGCCTAAATAACCCAAAAGTATGAGGAATCCATTGGGTGTGAATGCAATTCAAGTGAATCCTTCTACAATGGGTAATGCACATAGCAACTTCAGAGCATGATACTCCTCCTTATTTGCATTACAAAAGAAGGAAAAAACATCAACATGTACATTCTCAAAGGTATCATCAACATTGACCCACCAACTTAACTTTTCTGCACACCATGAAGCTATTGTAGTCACCAAACCCCATGCTATCATGGTATACCTTGTCAGCGTCGATGACTCATGAGGGTATTCAATGAGGAAAACATGAAAGCAATGATTATGATTACTAATCGAATTGCTTGATGATCTCCTTTACTTTTTTCCAATTCTCAAAGCTGGGTGTGACAATCTTTTCCAATGGTGTCCTCACCATTATGAAGTCTTTGTTGATCCATTCACAAAGACTGTTAGTAGGTAAGGGCTGGTTAAAAAAACCAAAGACAAACTTGCCCGCCGTCTCCCCACCAAAAGATGTGACACAAAATTGGGGGTTTATTTTGGTCACTTCTTAAGATCGTGTGTTGAAGAAGGAAGAAGAGATTTTGGTGTTAAATGAGGAAAAGAGACAATCTCACTTCCTATCGCCCTAGAGTAAAACAAAGATATAGACATCGAAAGTGAGGTTGTAATCCATAGATGGAAATAGAAATGGATCAGGGGAAGCATTAATTTGGGCTAACCGATCAGCCCCAAAAGCAAGGCAAGTATCTGCTGGAAGAAAATCTTTCAGCTTAGCACTATGTGAATAGAGGTGAAAGGGGTGTATTGATATGGCTCATTTGGACGTATTGGGCAATTTGGACACAGCGTTGGGAAGTAAATGGTAGTAGAAATAGGATGCTACAAATGATTTAGATATATGGGGTTTCACATGCGCAAGATGATTAAGAGGAAATAATTGTGATTAAGGAGAGGGATGACCAAATATGGAGAAAAAATAGCAAAAAATAGAGAATTGCTGTTTGCAATCCTTATGGTTTCACTCAAACTAGACTACATAGATGCGTAGAGCTCAAAGAGAGCTTCGCGCCTATATAAAAACTTTTGAAGCAGATAATTGAGCCGAAAGTTATGGGCATTTTACTAACGGCATAGAAAGCTGTCTAAAAAAAAGACTTTAAGCTAGCAATTTTGGGAGAAGTTTTGATCATCATTTTAACATGTGATGGAATAATTGATTACACTTATGGAAAGAGTATTGAAAGAGATTTCTAACCATATAAACAATTTTAGAAAAGATCACCCAAGAAAAGAGTAATTACCAATGGATTAAAACCAGCCAAACTCCATTCCTCTTTGCATTTGAGACTCCAACTTAGCAAAGTCCTTGCCTTTCATCTCGTTCATGATACAAACTAGAGAGTAAGGGTTAACATTGCACAGTGGACGACGCAAATCTACCCATGGTTCCCAAAGTCTTTCCACATGCTCATTACGGCTAAAACCATTGCTACCTCCAAAGGAGGATGGCAATAAGGCGGCAAGGGCTACCTTGAGCAGTCATAGGCCCACCGGGATAATAACTCCTTATCTCCCTTACTTTGGATCCTCAAGAGTTCCAATCTTAGGAAAAGGCCTTGGGAGCTAATGCTAAGTAAGCCTACATATGCAAAGAGAGTATCTTGGGGAAGAGGATTAGGAGAATTGGGAGAGTGATAATGACACAAGAATGCTCAAAAGCTCAATTGTAGAGGCTTCACTCATTGATTTGAAAGGGAGAGGAGGGCTCTTTTTATAGATGGAAAAGTGACCCCCTCTCACCTTGTTATTATAAGTTACAATTGTAGAATCCTTCCACCTCCCATGACACCTGCTGTGTGAGGAGGTTGTGTGAGGAGGTCACATGAAATGTCTCCTTGGGCAAAGTATTTTTTCTAATTTTTAATTTGGAGATCTTTGACTAAAGATACTTGCATGAGACAAGGTTGTAGCCAAGTTGGCACCTATGTGTCATTTTCAATCTAAACCTCCAAGAATGGAAGTTATTCTTAACAAGCTTCTTTGTAAACAATCTAGTTTATTCCATCATTTGACATCTTGTCTACAACACAAATTTACCAAAAACAACACTCTTGTTTGACCTGCACAAACTACTGTATTCTCTACAACAGTACTATACTACACACACAAACTGTCACAACCAGTGACCTCAATTTGCATACATACACACAATGGCAAACTTAAGACCTCTTTGCTATACACATAGTGTCTGCACAACCAATCACCCTTCTTGCAGTTCTAAAATCAGAGTTCTGTAGAGAATCAAAACTTACCCGTAGTTCCGTGAATGCCTATGAATTGCAAAACACAGGTCCAGGCGTGCATGAAACACATTTTTGGCCTGAAAAGCTTTGAACCATATACAAGGCATGTAGCTTTGCTCTTATATAAAGAAAGCTTCTCAATTTGAGTTCGTTTGCCAGTGCCTCCCAAATAGCTCTTGACAACAAAGTAGTAGCCAACACAATGGGGGAAGAGTAGATGAAGCTCTTACCCTCGTACCACTTCCTATGCTTCTCTTGCTTGCCGCTCAACCCTTATCATAAACTAGGATCTGATACCATGAAAAGATGCAGGGGAGAAGAGAGCTTGAGCTCTTGCAAGCACACACACACTCACACTAACCCTAGAAGAGTGCACAAGGTGAGAGGCTGAAAATTCTTCTTCTTTTTCACACAAAAAAAGAGGTCTACAAAGAAGATAAAGTGACTAACACACGTAATAAAGTATATACAAGTTGTCCATAATGTGAATATGCTACGTGAAGTGGGTAGGTGTGGACTAGTCGGTGTAGTCTAGCTGTAGAATCTTTGGTTGGTGCCAACTACCAAACCCGCCAGTGATGTAAATGTTGAACGATCATGCAGGCGCATCGTGTTGAGTGTCCTCATGTTGAGCTTGACATCTCAACATCTTCAAAAAATCATAATCATATACAAAAACCTACAAGCCGCATGTAATATGTTTAATCGACAAAATACACGTAAAATGAATAGTAATAGCTTAAGAAATTTCGGTACTGTTACCTGTTGATTTTCATCACCCTCAAGAATTTTGCTTGTCCAAAAAGGAATTGTAGACTTACTATCTTCATGTACGATAGCTGCTATATATTTAACCATATCTGCCAAACCAAGACGGTATATGTAATTACTGCAGCCTCCTCCTTGGAAAAGGCAATTGGCTTTTATATGCCCTAGCTTCATTGAACATGTCCCTTAATATTTGCTTGCTAGGAAGATACACGAAGTTGCAAAATCAACTAGGAGGTGTTTGTCAACTCCTTGCTCCACCCCATGTCTACTTCACTATAATTTACTAAATCAGCCAAGCAATATCTTCATGAATATCAAAACGATGCGTAATGTCTGTTAATAATACATTATCACTTTGGTCAGCCATATCTTCATGTCTACTAAACTATAATTTACTAAATCAGCCAAGCAATATCTTCATGAATATCAAAATGATGCGTAATGTTTGTTAATAATACATTATCACTTTGGTCTACCATAGTAAAGCTAGGCAAAGAAGGAAGTGACAAGTCTCCCACATGAAGAAGACTTTTTATACACCTGCATAATAAATAAGCTTTCACAATAAGATGCATTGCCAACTTCAAGGAGCCATAGATACTAGAGAAAGGAGCTTTGAATGTTTACTTACAGGCCTAACTCAGGATGTGATCTTGGTACTGAATTAAGAGTCCACACGATTCTCTTATCCAATTCTATAACGACAAGGCTCCAATGGTTCCTACAAAAGCAGAAATATCTAAAACTAAGGTATTCCCTATCTATTAGATGTATATAACTAAGAAGACAGAGGAGTAACATACCCTGATTCGTATGGAAAAATTAATACGGTAACCTCCAGCATGTTCAAATAGGTGAACCACTTTTGAATCTCTTGTTTGCTGGGAAGTACTTCTTTGTAGTAGTAGTGCTAGCTGAGAGTTGACCATGGCCTTCCCAAAATCAAAGGATATGCCCTAGCATCAGGCTTGGTACTTCCAAATCTCTTACTACTCCTAGAGTTTTCACCCGTGTTATCTGCTCGTTTGATGCAGTATGGAGAATTAGTAGGGGATAGCTGCAAATCCACATCCTTCATTGTCTTCTCACTCATCACATTGATAGAAGCACCCCCATCAATGTATGCATTAGATATGGATTGGCCATCTATGATGACATCGACCACTGGAACATCATCTCGTACATCAATGTCCACCTTCTGAGCTATAGGAGTCTCATCACCCTTCTTCTTCTTTCTCTTTCCTTCTCTTGTGCTTGATAATCTCCCCCATTCTTTTCTAAGATTTGGGGAAAGTGCAAGGAGTTGGCCAAATGTGATATGAGCATTTTGATCTCTTAAGTCGGTGAGAAGATCATAGCTAAGGGATCCTTGTCCCAAGAGGAAAATCAGATTGGCTAATTTTTCTCCTAGATGACTTCTTCTTCTTCCTATGATTCTCTTCCTCCTCCATCCTCTCATCTTCCTTTGCTTCTTTTCCCTCTTAACTCCTTGTTCTACAATCCCTTTTGGCTATTAGTGGCATCAAAGTCTCATTATCTCCCTCTCTGAAGATGTGTCCTCTAGTAATGCCACCCTCTTATCCTCCTTCTGTTTTAACTTTTGACACTCAGGGCGATAATGACCCTTCTCTTAGCACTCATAATAACAAGTGATACTGCTTTCATCCCTTGTTGGCCTATCTTCCACTCTAGGGGGTCTAGGTGGGCGAGCATTTACTAAGTGAAGCCTAAGATCAGCAAACTCAGCCATAAGTTGTGTAATATTGTGATCTAATGCAGTGGATGAAGGTACCGTTGATGTTGACAAAGTAGTTGAAGGGACATCCACTTGAGAAGTTGGAATAGCCTAGTTAAGGAAGCCTAAAGCAATCTGAAGGGCTTCTTGTGAAAACTTTTGGGGTCTTTGCTTAAGACCTTTCTTCGCAAAGAAGGAGCCAAGGCCATGACAAACTGGCTCATTTTTAGGTGCTCCATTGCCAAGGAGCTCTTAGAATCCACCATGGAAGAAGAAGGAGAAGAAGCAACTACAACAAGCAAGGAGGCATGCATGTATTTGTTGAAAAAGGCTTCATACCTCATGGAAAAAGCAAAAATTGACTCCCCCTCTTTTTGAGAAAGCTGATCCAATTGTAGAAGCAAAGCATTTGGTGACTCCACTAACCCAAACCGCTCCTTCATTGCGTTGGTTAGCTCTTCCCAATCCTTTTCTTCTGGCAAGACTTCATACCATGCCAAAGCTGCACCTTCCAAGAAATCAAGAAGTATGTCTTCTCGGTGCTCCAATGACCAACTTGCTATCCTACATGCTTGACTAAACTCTCGCAGCAGGTAGTAGGCCCTTGGAACTTCTCCTTCACTTCCATGGAATAATGGAATGTTAAGCACCTTTGAAATTGGGAAATAAATGCACAAGCCTTCGCTCTTTGTTACAAGCACAATACAAACTTGTGACTATGAATCCATTCAGAAATTCTTTCCACCATGTGATCTTTGACAATATCATTGAGCCTAAATAACCCAAAAGTATGAGGAATCCATTGGGTGTGAATGCAATTCAAGTGAATCCTTCTACAATGGGTAATGCACATAGCAACTTCAGAGCATGATACTCCTCCTTATTTGCATTACAAAAGAAGGAAAAAACATCAACATGTACATTCTCAAAGGTATCATCAACATTGACCCACCAACTTAACTTTTCTGCACACCATGAAGCTATTGTAGTCACCAAACCCCATGCTATCATGGTATACCTTGTCAGCGTCGATGACTCATGAGGGTATTCAATAAGGAAAACATGAAAGCAATGATTATGATTACTAATTGAATTGCTTGATGATCTCCTTCACTTTCTTTCAATTCTCAAAGCTGGGTGTGGCAATCTTCTCCAATGGTGTCCTCACCATTATGAAGTCTTTATTGATCCATTCACAAAGACTGTTAGTAGGTAAGGGCTGGTTAAAAAAACCAAAGACAAACTTGCCCCCCCACCAAAAGATGTGACACAAAATTGGGAGTTTATTTTGGTCACTTCTTAAGATCATGTGTTGAAGAAGGAAGAAGAGATTTTGGTGTTACATGAGGAAAAGAGACAATCTCACTTCCTATCGCCCTAGAGTAAAACAAAGATATAGACATCGAAAGTGAGGTTGTAATCCACAGATGGAAATAGAAATGGATCAGGGGAAGCATTAATTTGGGCTAACCGATCAGCCCCAAAAGCAAGGGCAAGTATCTGCGCTGGAAGAAAATCTTCCAGCTTAGCACTATGTGAATAGAAAATAAAGGGGTGTATTGATATGGGGTGTATTGATATGGCTCATTTGGACGTATTGGGAAATTTGGACACAGTGTTGGGAAGTAAATGGTAGTAGAAATAGGATGTTACAAATGATTTAGATACATGGGGTTTCACATGTGCAAGATGATTAAGAGGAAATAATTGTGATTAAGGAGAGGGATGACCAAATATGGAGAAAAAATAGCAAAAAATAGAGAATTGCTATTTGCAATCCTTATGGTTTCACTCAAACTAGACTACATAGATGTGTAGAGCTCAAAGAGAGCTTCGTGCCTATATAAAAACTTTTGAAACAGATAATTGAGCCGAAAGTTATGGGCATTTTACTAACGGCATAGAAAGCTGTCTAAAAAAAAAGACTTTAAGCTATCAATTTTGGGAGAAGTTTTGATCATCATTTTAACATGTGATGGAATAATTGATTACACATATGGAAAGAGTATTGAAAGAGATTTCTAACCATATAAACAATTTTAGAAAAGATCACCCAAGAAAAGAGTAATTACCAATAGAAAGTAGGGATTAAAACCAGCCAAACTCCATTCCTCTTTGCATTTGAGACTCCAACTTAGCAAAGTCCTTGCCTTTCATCTCGTTCATGATACAAACTAGAGAGTAAGGGTTAACATTGCATAGTGGACGATGCAAATCTACCCATGGTTTCCAAAGTCTTTCCACGTGCTCATTACGGCTAAAACCATTGCTACCTCCAAAGGAGGATGGCAATAAGGCGGCAAGGGCTACCTTGAGAAGTCATAGGCCCACCGGGATAATAACTCCTTATCTCCCTTACTTTGGATTATCAAGAGTTCCAATCTTAGGAAAAGGCCTTGGGAGCTAATGCTAAGTAAGCCTTGGGAGCTAATGCTAAGTAAGCCTACATATGCAAAGAGAGTATCTTGGGGAAGAGGATTAGGAGAATTGGGAGAGTGATAATGACACAAGAATGCTCAAAAGCTCAATTGTAGAGGCTTCACTCATTGATTTGAAAGGGAGAGGAGGGCTCCTTTTATAGATGGAAAAGTGACCCTTCTCACCTTGTTATTATAAGTTACAATTGTAGAATCCTTCCACCTCCCATGACACCTGCTGTGTGAGGAGGTTGTGTGAGGAGGTCACATGAAATGTCTCCTTGGGCAAAGTATTTTTTTTAATTTTTAATTTGGAGATCTTTGACTAAAGATACTTGCATGAGACAAGGTTGTAGCCAAGTTGGCACCTATGTGTCATTTTCACTTTATAAATGTTAAAAGGCTCCTCATTCATGTAGGATTTCTAGAAGAATCTTCCCTAATTATGCAGCTACATAGACTTCTCCACATGCCTTCCCTAATTATGCACCTACATAGACTTCTCCACATGCCTTCCACATGCTAGCTTGTGGCAAATATATTACAAAGGTGAGCCATGCATATATTTAGGCCCACTTTTATTTTTGACATCACTCACCTATACCACCATACCAAAGAATTTACAGAACATACTTGGTATTTACAATGGGCACATCCACACATTACACAAACTTTAGGAAATGCAAAATATTGATGAGAGACTCCGTTGGGGTAGCCGCCCCACCATGATGTCATTTTATTACGAGCCCGTACGCCGCCGAAATCTTCTTGGACAAGCTTCCACCTTATTACCATTGCAAAGCCACAAAACTATATAAAAAGTTAAAAATGAAAGATATTATTTTTTCATGTCACAGTACATTTGATCTCCCTCCATAATGTAATGACTAAAGGTTTGTGCAAGTGGGATTGTAGGCTTGTAGGCTTGTGGGTTTCATAGATAGGAACTTCTAGAATCTTCCCATAATTCCCATATTATAAGAGTTTTGTCAGGGTTAGCTGATGAGCTAGTGCAACTCTTGGTATAGCAGGGGCTGAGGTGGAAGAACTGGAGGTGGTAGACGGAATTTTCGGTACCCTTAAGATTCTGCTTTGGGCCACTTCTTGGCCAGGTTGAGGTGCATTATGAAAAGTAGGTGTTGGCAAGGCCAGCGGTTTCCTAGGGTTTGGAGGAAACACCTGAGGTAGGGCTCTTGCTAAGGAAGCTTTCTGATGGTAGCAGTTGGAGACCTCATGACTGTCCCATTTGACACAATATGTACACTAAAAGCTTGGATGGGGTCTCAAGTGTGGACACTCCATTCCCATATGGTTAGCTCAACATGTAGGGCACCATACAAGATCCCTCCTAGGAAAAGATGAGGTTGGCCTCCTAGGAAAAGATGAGGTTGGCCTCCCTGGTTTGACCTTGGTCGATTCTCCATTGTTGGGTCATTTGTTGATTAAAGTAGCGGCCGATTTCTCAACATTCTCCCATATGGTTAGCTTGACATGTAGGTCACCATACAAGATCCCTCCTACGATAAAGATGAGGTTGGCCTCCTTGGTTCGTCGTTGGGTCATTTGTTGATTAAAGGGGCGGCCAATTGCTCAACATTCTATCCCGATGTGGACTCCTCACTTTTTACATCAGGCTTTTTACTGGTGGTCTTGAAAGAAGATTCTGATGTGCCTTCGTGGAGTTCTTGGGAACGAGTCCCCTTAAAGCCTCAAAATCCATAGCACTCATGCAGTAGTGCTCAAAGGAGGTATGACCCAATGCATACAATGAGTTGTGTAAGGGCACATCATTCAAGACCCTTTAGAAATCTCCCTATTAACCTTTTGCCAGAGAACTTGTCTTTGGCACTACAATGAGAATGGAGATATCTAACTCTATTGATATAGTCTCTGATGGTCTCGCCCTCCTTGTGCTTTACATTATGTAGCTACTCAACGGGGCTCCACTTGGTACCTTGGCGAGAATATCCTACCTTGAAAGCCTCTTTCAAAGCTTCAAAGATGGCCTTATCCTTAGTCTTCAAGGACCAAAACCATTGGCTTGCTTTGTAATCAAGGGTGAGGGAGGCCGAAGGCACTCATCACCTTGACTTGATCTTCTACATGGCCGAAGGTATCACAAATTTAATTAAACATCTCTAAATGTGGGATCGTATCTCTAGTGCCATCAAATTTTGTAATGAGTTTTAAGATGTTAGCGGGTTTATTCCGCTCTATCCTTGGTACCGATGTAGGTTGTACTGGTGTGCTGGAGGTGTGATACCGGCAACCACTCCTCTCCCTATTTCCATTGACTAATCTCAGCATTTCTAACGTCTGCCCTACCATGGTTGGCAGAGGTGTAGTTTGAGGAAGGGTTGGTGGAGGAGCGGGGTCGGGAGGATAATATACCATAGGAGGCCCCTATCTAATTGGTGGGTTTAGATGTACCCCTTGTTGTAAGATCCCTGTCCCCACCAACCATGCGACAGATTCGGGGTACTAGCAGCGGAAGTAGCACTTCATGCGCGGGGCAGGGACCCACACTCGAGGCCTCGTCCACGGATATCCGGACAAGAGACTAATCCATCGGTTTTTCCAAAACCGAACCCGGAAAAACTTCCCTTACCCGAAAAGCACGGGCGATTCCACCAAGATAACTTTTTACTCTAACGTAGTCAAGATCATTATTGATCACGCTGATCCGACTGCACCTATAAAGATACTCGGTCAGATCAAGGAAGCCTCTCTGCCAAAGACCTGCTGGATGTTTCTTTGTATAGCTGCTTACCAATAGATGCATGAAAAACATCAAAGATTCCCACAATACTATCTATAGGCTGCCAGTCAACCAAGTTTGAAGGATATATATCTATACAGACGAATACAAGAGAAGCATAGTATAGGAATGAAACACATTACATAAACATAAAGTAAAAACATTTACTTACAGTTTGGTCTATGGAGTGGGATTCCATCAGGCAAACGTTGCAAACACAGTTTTAAGTGCATGTAGGCATGTTGTATAAGGACTTCCTTAATGCTCCTACCTGTGTCAGAGAGTTTGAAGTCTTGAACTCTGCCTTTGTAAGTGTCGATAAACTCATTCTTTGTATTTTTTCGCTTCCTAGTCTGCAACATAATCCAACTACCAATAGAGATTGTGGTAGGAATCCACCTTTGATTATCCATATCAAAACTGTTGTATACTATAATAGCTCTAGTAGAGGAGTAGGGATGCCTAGGACGTCTGGTTTCCATGGAACCAAATAGAAAATAAAAGCAGATGAAAGAAGATAGAAGAAGATGGGATGGTAGAAGATGGAAGAAGATGGAAGAAGATGAGATGGCAGAAGAGAGAACCTCCAAAACGTGTGAAATTTTTAGAGGGAAATCCATTCATTAAATGACGTAGGAACTTCGAAGAGAACATTTCAAATTTTTAGAGAAAAAAAGCACTTTTATTAAATGAGCTGAACGAGGGAAATTTTTAGATTGAAAACCATTCATTAAATGAGCTGAGATTTATTAAATGAGCTGACAACACTCTATTTTTCATATATATTAAAGAAATGACATTATAAAATGTGGTCAAATGCATTTCATATTTCTTTAATAACAATATATTCATATAAAAGAATATATGAAAAACATCTAACTATCAAAAGTTTTGTTACGGTGGCTCTCTTCCTATTGGTCGAAAGCCTTTCTCTCTCTAGAGAAAAAGGCCCAAAGTTGAGTCCAAAATTCGCCTAATGCCTTTGGTTTGTCATTTTTTCATTATGTTTACCTATGCGACAAGATTGAATTTTCTTTTGGATTTTTGTATTCCGTGTCGCACATATGGGTGTTGTGTCTTTTGATGTGGATGCATCTGCATCATGTATAGGTTTTGGCTCTTTTGTGTTTATGTCCCTTTTTGGGTTTATGTCCTCTACAGACTCCTTTTCCCTGTCTTTTAACTCGACCTTGGTTTTGATAAATTTTTTCCCTTGTTTTTCTTGGGTTTAGAAGGTTTTGTTTTCTCTTTTGGGTTCTGTTTTAAACCATGTTCTGTTTTCTCTTTTTGGGTTCTGTTTTAAACCATGTTCTTCTACCCATGTTGAGATGTTGTCTTTTACATTCTTTTTTACTATTTCTCGTGCCTTGTAAGCGTGTAAGCACATTCAAGGGTACCGTGGACATTTACCCATTTTGTACACTTAAGATGTTAAGAGTTGTATTTTGTGAGACAAATTGCATTGAAGCAACTTGTCTTGGGCAATCTTGGAACATGTGATCAATGCCACATCGTTCACACAACATTGGTCACAAGGTGTCAGTGACCATGGGCATGGAAGTATTCCAAACTATGTAGTCTACCACCTTGTGAGGTCCACGACAATAGAAACACTGAAATGTTCGATTAACTGCCTCTTGAGCAGTTCCTACCCTTTGGATTGTTTCTGTTTTGTGCACGGGAGATGGAGGTTTTGAGTCCATTATGGATGAAGCAGGGCACTTTTTATAATCATGGTCAAAGGTTTTACAATATATGCAGTATAGAAAAATAGGTGCCTTGTATGCACACTGAGGATTGGGATGGTTGTAGTGATTGCACTCAACACAAGATATTTCGCTCCTCACTTTTATAGGCATTAAGGATGTTTGGTTTTAAAGGTTTTCATCCACTCTTAGAGATGTTTGCTGGCTGTAAGGTTTTGAGCAAGGCTGCATAAAATTCTGGGAATATTAATTTCGAGATCGATCTTTCTTTTGCCATTTCTTCACTTGGTTTGGATGAGGGAACACCTCGTAGCATGATCATCTTCTAGAATGTTTTCATCTAAACGTATTGCTTCTTTGCAACATTGATCGAATATTTTTGCAACATTGATCGAATATTAATTTCGAGATCGATCTTTCTTTTGCCATTTCTTCACTTGGTTTGGATGAGGGAACACCTCGTAGCATGATCATCTTCTAGAATGTTTTCATCTAAACGTATTGCTTCTTTGCAACATTGATCGAATATTTTTGGATTGGATACAATGATCAAGTTGTGTAAGCTATTATTCTTTAAGCCCATCATGAAACATCTCCTCAATTGAACATCGTTTAATTTTTTCCATGACTCACAATGTGAGTCCAAGAGTTTTATCTGAAGGATAAAATCTCTAATGGATGCATTGGGTTGATGCTCAATTGAATATTACTGCACTCCATTGATCACCTTGTCTGGAAAGCTATGTATAAAGGCCGATTTCAAGGTTTTGAAGTTGGTCTTGATCGTCGGCATCAATGCGATGCACCATCGACTAGCTTTTCCCTCTAAGTATAAGTTCAACGCATGTACCTTAGTAGGGTAGTTGGGATTTCCAAAGGCTTCACATCTCTGTTCAAACATTTGAATGAATTGAATAGGGTCTGTTGTTCCATCATATTTGTCCATAATTTAGAAATTTGTACGGCCATATTTCTGTATGAGTCACCGAGGCCGTATATGAGTGCTCTTGTTGGTGGAAGAGACTCACTGAGTCCTTGGGCCACCCCTCTTCCTAGACTTTTTAGTATGTCCAAGGTGTGGGCATCCAAGAAAGGGTTGGTACTTATAGGACTTGTGGGAATGTTAAGCAAGGGACCAAAGCCCGGTGGGATCAAAGTCATAGGGGGTGTAAAACCCGATGACACGCTGGTTATAAGCATGGCCAATGGCCTTGGGAGGTGAATTTATGGCATAGATCTCAATGGCTCGAAGATGTCAGCCATTGGGTTCAGTGCTTGTGTAATCCCTAGCAATTCCTCTATCGCGGCCATGTTTGAGTACCTAAATGCTCCTTCATGAGCAATCACAATTTTTTTTTAAATACCTTCCCACACAGCCTATTATAACCTCAAGAGGCTTGGCGTACTCTTCATTTGGATCAAACAGGTGTTTGTTTGCCCTAATTAGCTTAGGCGATAATACATACATGAACCTCAGAGATATTTTTTCAGAAAAAGAGTATGCTAGGAACTTCCCAGATAGAAGAGGAGGTCCTAAAATCTATTTTCCATCACTGTCTCAAGATGAAAATTTTCCCTGAGAATTTTTTCACTGATTCACAACACACTTTTGAGAGTGTTCCAAAAGGAATTTTGAAAAACTCAGTATGAGGGAGTTGTAGTATTTTTGGAGTACTGCAACTTTGTTTTCTTGAATTGTCCGTGATTTTGTCCTCTAGATGCTCAAAAAGTAGCCCAAATATGGCTAGTCTTTGTTTTCGTGCTGTTTTTTTTACGATTTTTCGTGGTTTTTGGGGGGCTGCTTTTTTTTCTCGATTTTCGGGTCGCATTTTGAGGCTGCTGGTCGGAAGCCAAAATGATCGATTTTGACTTCGGACGACTAAGTCCAAAGTCGTAGACTTTGATGTCAACTTTCTGATGAGCCCTAGAGCGCCTTCATCGGATATACGGTTTAGGAGATACGGGCCTCCAAACAGGGGTGTTTTCGAGAGTTTTTTTAAAAAATAAATATTAAAATCTTTTTTTTTGGACCTTTTCACGGGCTAAGCCATTCACGTGCAAACCGTTCACGTGCAAACCGTTCACGTCCCAGCTGTTCACGTCCTAGCCGTGCATGCCCAAGCCGTTCACGTGCCAGCCGTTCACGTGCCAACCGTTCACGTGCTAGCCGTTCACATGCCAAGCCGTTCACGTCCCAGCTGTTCACGTGCCAAGTCATTCACCTCCCAGCCATTCATGTGCCAGCCGTTCACGTGTCAAGCCGTTCTTCACGTCCTAGCCGTTCACGTGCCAAGTCGTTCACGTCCCAGCCGTTCACGTCCCAACCGTTCACGTTCCAAAAGCTATTCACATCCAAGGCATTCACGTCCTAAGCGTTCACGTCCCAAGCCGTTCACGTGCCGTCTGTTCACGTCCTAACCGTTCATGTCCCAGTCGTTCACGTGCCAAGGCATTCACGTCCCAGAGCTGGTCACGTGCTAGCCGGTCACGTCCTAGCCGATCACGTGCTAGCCAGTCACGTGCTAGCCAGTCACGTGCTAGCCGTTCACGTCTTCACAGCAGCCTGGTCTTTCACTCTTTTTTTTTGGGAGTCTAGTGGGAAATACGAATTTTCCTTTTTGAGGGGGGAATATTTTTTAATTTAAAATAAAAAGGGTATGGCATTTTTCCAAAAAGGTAAGTGGGAATCAAAAAAGACAACCTTTTAATGACACACCTTACACCCTTTATAATGACCCCCAAAATGGATAATTTTGACAACTCATGAGCATCTACTCATTGAATGCTCATTAGCCTTAATGAGTTATGTAAAAAAGTGATTAAGAATTAATCTAAGATTAATCCTTTCATTAATCTTTCCCTCTTTTACACTAATCAAGAACTCTAATTAACCACCAATCCCAAATTAATTCACATAATTGAGCAAGGAAAAACTAATCTTTTTTGCATCAAAAATTGTATAAATTAATCTAAATTAGGAAATTAATTAGACTCTTAATTATAGTCTCCTCTTTAAGGAAAAATTAGGCAAAGAGAGTCAAATTTCTCCAATTGATCAAAAAATTGATGTGATTAGGTGATTTGATGCAGCTAGATGCTCTCAAAACACTCAAAAACTCTAATTTTGACCACTCATATGATCAATTTAGACCCTAATTGACCACTCATATGATCAATTTAGACCCTAATTAACACATTTTCTAAATTTTTAGCCTCTTGAACAAGATTAATCACCCTTAATGACAAAAACCAGTCCATTAAGAGAATTTAGTCAAATTCAAGGGTTTTTTTATAGTTTTAAGAAATTTTTTGAAATATTAAGCTACTCCTGATGCTTGCTAACACTCTAATCCAAACAATTTCAACAAAAAACACACAATTAAACTAGAATTAATGATCTTAGATCTATGTTTAAACTAAAGAGAGCTAACATTCGCTAAAAATTACATTCTATTGCATTGTTTAATGCGATGGATGTAAACTAAGCCTAATACAAACTATATGCAAGCCCTAAGAACATGAAAAACCACCAAAACAACAACAAATTAATCAAAAAATTAATCAAAAAGCATTCTTTTCAAAAACAAAAAAGAGAGCTATTCTACACCAAATCTTACACAAATCACCATCAAATCCACATCTTTTTCATGGGAAACCATTAATCAAGATAATGGGCAATGGGTTACGTGTAGATTAGAGGTAAAATGATGGAAAAAGCCAAGGGATGGCTCCCCAGCAGCGGTGCCAAAAATGTTATGGCTCACCCTAACCCTCCTTGAAACAGACACAAAAAAAAAGACCTTACCTGGTGAACCGCAACTGTCGTGAGGATCTTTACAATGGCCGAACTCATAACCCTTGAGGTCTTTAAGCTCTACAACTCCTTGAGAAGCAATTCCACTGCGTCCCCCACCACGAGCATTGTCACATTGTCACGTTGCACTACTACGGGTCCTCGTCCCTCCTCTCACCTCACTTTAGTCACACACACTCACTAGCATGCAATAGGGAGAGAGATTAGCAAGAGCAAGACTCAATTGCACAATGGGAGAGTATGTTGTATTATGAGAGAAAGTCACTTATATACATGGCCATAAGTGTTCACACTCACTTAAAATGTGGCTAGTCGGGCACTTTAGGCTCGTAAGAGGCCTAATGCTATTACAATGACTACTCTCATAATATATCCATGAAGTACATCACTTATCATCCTAACTTGCTACCACATACTCTTGAAGCGAGAATTGCCATAAATACTCCGTCACACCATTATGGGCGCCCGTCCAAGTTTATGCATCTTTCTACGCATAAATTCATTTTAAACGAGAATGACACTTTTGAATTAAAATTCAATCTTTTTTGCATCTTCTCATGCATAAAATCAAAATTGATGAAAATAACTCTTTTGAACTAAAAATAGATTTCTTTATGCATCTTTCTATGCATAAAATCAAAATTGATGAAAATAACTCTTTTGAAATAAAAATAGATTTCTTTATGCATATTTCCATGCATAAATCCAATTTAGTAGGAATTACACTTTTAGAATAAAAGAATTTCTCTTATGCATCTAATTTAGGCATAAATTCCATTGATGATGAAAATCACACTTTTAATATTAAAAAAATCTTTTATACATATGTTTATGCATGCAATCATTTATGATGAAAATCACTCTTTTAATATAAAAGAATTTCTTTTATGCATCCATTTATGCATAAAAATCATTTATGCTGAGAATCACACTTTTAAGATAAAAAAATCTTTTATGCATACAAATTAGTTATGATGAAAATCACTCTTTTAATATAAAAGAATTTCTTTTATGCATCCATTTATGCATAAAAATCATTTATGATGAGAATCACACTTTTAATATAAAAAAAATCTTTTATGCATAAGTTTATGCATACAAATTATTTATGATGAAAATCGCTCTTTTAATATAAAAGAATTTCTGCATCCATTTATGCATAAAAATCATTTATGATAAAAATCACACTTTTGATATAAAAAAATCTTTTATGCATAAGTTTATGCATACAAGTCATTTATGATGAAAATAACACTGTTATAATCAAAATAACAATTTCATAGCAATTACAGTGCTGTATCCTAGCCAGTTTTTGTAATGTTTGCCTCTCTTAATTAATTCTTGCGCTTGTTGGTAAAAAAATAAATAACAATTTCAATATGCTTCCTTCTATGCATAGAATTTAATTTTAAAGAAAGTAACACTTTTTTAATAAAATATTTTTAGTATGCATTTTTCTATACCTAGGATGAAAAATAACACTTTAAGAATACATATACGATGAGAAACACTTTTTTTTGAATAAAAAAAAAGTAAAACTTATTTTACACAATTTTAGAAAATTTTCCCATAACCTCCTTTGTATGGCTAACCATTTTTCAATTTTTAACTCTCTAAAATTAATTAGAATTTCACCAAGAGTATTAAAATCATTCTTATGTAAACATTTTTTACTCATTTAAGAGAAACATTATGAAAAACTTGATTTTATCCATTAATCATTCATCTAGGATAAAGAATGATACTTGAGGTACAAAATCTTGCAACATCCTTGGTATCATTAGTGCACCTATCAAACTTACGAAAAGGAATGCCTTTTTTCAATGAGGCATAACATCATATTCATTTTAGAGACGACAAAAAAAAATCATGAAAACCATTAAAATTAAGCATAAATGGGAATTTATGTATTTCCTTTCTACCATTCATCAATTAACTTCAATAGCATTAAAAAGCCATTCCAATTAAGCTTCTCAAGCTTGAGAGGGGTTGAGAAGAGAGAAACATTCAGAAATTATAGAAAAAGATCAAAATTCACCCTTTACCATACAAATTGCTTGAATCTTTGATCACGGTAGAGGCCCCCAACCAATCAATTGGTTTGGTATGCTGATGGAGCCACCAATGGAGATTGAAGAAGGAGGGAAGCTCCAATTTCGTCAATTTGGAGAGAATTTTAGAGAATAGTATAATTCTCCTATTTTTTTACAAAGGACTCAGGTTCTATTTATAGGAGAGGGAGGCTCTAACCAAGACCAACTGATTTTCTAGAACTTTCCAGATTTAGTTTGGTTGAATTTGGACCAGATTTGGACCTAGTTTGGTTCCTTTTTTATTCGGTTTGATCCAAGAGAGAGGAGAGATAAAAATATCACATTATTTTTTAGTTTAAAACTCATTCAAGCATGTGAAGTAGATGCCTCCTTGAAGGGACTCCCTTTCCTTACACATGTGTCAAAATGGAATCATTATACCCAAAATATTTCATTTTTTTAGTATTACTCATAGTTTTTTACTAATAACCCTTGTACATGGTCAACTCTTCATCTTATGTGAGTATTTACTCATTTTTGGGGGGATTTTCTTTTACAAATTGGATTTATCTCCTCCCCACACATGGATTGATCTTATTAGCCCATAGGAACCTTAATTTAAAATTTTGAAAAAATCTTGACCCTCAGGATAAGGCCTCTTGAACAGATTATACTTGATTTCTAATGTACATTCTGAAAATCTTTTTGAACTTCTGTTTCAGGGGAGTTTATTTTAATAAGAAGATATATTTTTCCATCCAAAAATATTTAAAAATTAAATTACCACTCTCTAGAAGATTTTCTCTCTCTAGGCCAAAACTAGTAGAAACAAGATCTTTTATATTTCTGAAGAGGGATTTGACTACAGGGAAAGATACTGGACATCTTGAGAGGCTAGGGAGGAATCTTACATTCTACCCCACTTAAAAAATGCGAGATGTCCTCATCTCACAGGTGGAGTATGATCTCTTTCATCATCTTCTTCTTCAATCACTTCCAGTGTTACTGCCTTGGAAGTGGACGGCCGATTTGGGAACAACTCTCTTTGACTTTCCCTATTCTGAGGTGGAGGTCTTGCATTACCTTGGATTGAAACTGTAGGTTGGATAGAGGGTCTACCTCTGGGATTTCCCTGATTTTGGCAGATAGAACCCTGATTACTCTGGAAGGAAGGGGCTGGAGTCTGGAATCTTGATCCCTGATTTCCCTGCCCTGAAAACCTTGATCCAAAGGAGTTGGGCAATCCATACCGCGATGTCCAAATCCTTCAGTTATAGCATTTCACTCTCTTGTTCAAGGGTGGAACTTCTAAAGTTGAAATCTAGGGGATTGAGTTTTGGGAAAAGGACATTTCTTCCATTCTGGAACTTCCCATATCCTGGGTTTGACCCTGATATCTCTTAGGCGGAGGAAGGTCGGAATCATCTGCTGGGAATAAAAACCTTTTGAAAGATGATGGTACTGGCTTTGGCGGGACTTTGACATCAAAGGCTTTAGCGAAATCCTTCGCCATCTGAACTGCTTCGGCCATGGAAATAGGTTTGGCATTCTTGACTAAAGTATCCAATGGCTTGTTCATTCCCCGAATGAACCTGGCCATCAGCTGTTCTTCATCCACCAGCAGAGGCGAGTATCTGAGGGGGAGGAGGGTGAATGCTTGGTGGTATGCTTCAATAGTTCTACTCCCCTAGGTTAACTCTAAGAATTCATTCATCTTTGTTTCTAAAAAGCCAGGAGGACAGAACCTCATCCTTAGTTAAATTTTGAGATCAGTCCAGGTTTGGGTATTTCGGTCGAGACGGTTTGTCTCGCAATGCTTCCTCCATGCAACCCTGGCCGTTTCCACAATCTTTAACTTGGCGAGAGTCATCTTGCTTCTCTCATTGTAGCCAATTACATCAAAATATTCCTCCATGGCCTCAATCCACTTTTCTACAATTTCACCTAACTGTTCCCCTTCACCCTTGAAGGGACTAGGCTGCTGCGAACCATGAAGAGTTTGACGAACATAACTTGATCCACTGATCAAAAGTTAACAGTAGTAATCTTCCAGCACAATCCACTAATCTCATAGTGATTTGTTGAAGTTATTAATGCCATTCCAGTTATGAACATCATCACAGGGACTCGTCCCATTCATCCTCATTGTGGTTTCGCTCAGCTTATTATGTTTCAACCAAATTTCAGGAATCATCATTTTTCAATCAGAATCCAAATCAACTCATCAGTTCTCAACCAGAATTTAAAAATCATATCAACCACATTTGAATTCATCATTTGGATAGCATTAATGCTTATACTTCCAAGTCTTAGATTTACTCGTATATACTACCAGTAAAGAGCTGCAGTTATACCCTCGGTATATATGGGTAGTCATGGTTCTTGGAACTATAAGGTAAATACCATCATGTCTAGGCCTCAAGCAAGTCAAGGATTCCATACAATTACGGTACTTCCATTTGAAGACCCAATTACTAATTTACGAATTTCAGTTTGAATATCAAATTATATGAATTTTATCACACAATTACAACCTTTTTGTGCTTCTTGATAAGTTTTTGACATATTTGGCTTCTCAGTTGATCCTCATTAGCCTCTGATACCAACTGTAAGATCCCCGTCCCCACTGCGCAACGGATTCTGGGTGCTAGCAGCGAAAGTAGCACATCTTGCACGCGGCAAGATCCTACACTCGGGGCCTCGCCCCAGATATCCGGACAGGTGACTAATTCCTCGGTTCTTCCAAAACCAAACTTAGAAAAACTTCCCTTGCCCGGAAAGCACAGGCGATTCCTCCAGGATAAAATTTTACTCTAACGTAGTCAGGGTCATTGACCAAACTGATCCAACCGAACCTAAAGTCACTTGGTCAGATCAAAGAAGAAACTTGCACTTGGATCATAGAGATCAACGCTTTTTTCTCCATCGAGAGGCACAGCCATTGATTCCTTTTTCCATAGAACAATTACTATCCGGGATTTACTTCATCTAGCGTACTACAATAGAAATTGAGTCTCATTTTACGGATCCATCAGTCCAGCCTAACCCCATCCAGTCCCATGGGTTAGCCAACCACTATAGTGATGGGATCCAATTTAGAATTTGGTTAGGTTTTGTCTCGGGTAACCAGGGAAAAGAGTTCCCAACCCCCTAGCCGGATTTTCAAGCAAATTTAACTCCAGTCACACCACTTACACAGCCAATATGAAATTGCCTTTTTCCCATATTCAAATGTATGTCATTTAATGAAATCATAGTGTTACTGAATCATAAACTTCCAAGTATCCAGTTGAATCTTAATTTCCAATCATTCCTTTATCGGAGTATCTATGGCATCATTGTTGACAACCAGAATGCTCACCACCTACTCACTCAAGGGCCTTTTAGCTCATAGTACCCGGCAAATATTCACGTATAAAAGTCAAGATGGAATCCTTGTTGAAGATCAGCAAGATCAATCAACAGATCTATATAAGAGAGCTATGGACTTATCAGTTGAGGACCAGCAAGGTCAATCAACCAGATCCATACTCGATTTCAGAAAACAACTCTTACTCCTTGTTCCAATATCTTCCACGACGCACGTGTGGGTATCTTCGGTGACCCAGAGCCCGAGCACCATATGGTCAGCATCCTCTAGGATCCTTCACAGGTCACCTAGCGCTTCACTCATAGGCCGCTTCCTTGGTCCTCATCCACTGTACCAGAAGCTCACCATTTAAATCGAACCGAGGTTGGTCAAGACCTCGGCCGACCCCTTGCTACGCGAGACGTCCTCCATTGACTCTCCGTCTCAGCAGTTGCAACTTTATCAGTTAGGTCTCCACGACCTTAATCACAAGACGGTCAAAATGCTTCCCCAGTCATTCTTGACATAAAACAGTCATTTACAAACAGGTTACATATACAGTTTCTATAATGAACTCTCGTCTTTTCACATTATTTGTCATCAATCCATATTACTTATTCCACATTCCATTCATATGTGTACTCATTCTTATCCAATCACATCATTTTCCATCTCATCACATCAAATTCATTCACATCACATATCATTTATTCACATCCCAATTCACATGCCATCACATCTCATCCATTCACTCATATCGACGTCACATCATTTCACAGACACATTCGCATTCATTATTCCACATACACATCCACATTCGTACTTCCACATCCATACATCCACTTCCACATCCGCATTCATACATACATATCCATATCCACATCCATACATCCACTTCCACATTCATACATCCACATCCACACCCACGTCTATACATCCATTTTCACATCCACATCCACATCCATACATCCATTTCCACATCCACATTCATACATCCACATCCACATTCACATTCATACATCCACATCCACATCCACATCTACATTCATACATCTACACATCCACATTCATACATCCACATCCACATCCACATCCACATCCACATCCACATCCATACATCCATTTTCACATCCACATTCATACATCCACATCCCCATTCACATTCATACATCCATATCCACATTCACATACATACATCTACATCCATACATCCATTTCCACATCCACATCATACATCCACATTCACACATCCACATTCATACATCCACATCCCCATTCACATTCATACATCCATATCCACATTCACATTCATACATCTACATCCACATCTACATTCATACATCCACACATCCACATCCACATCCACATCCACATTCATACATCCACATCCCCATTCACATTCATACATCCACATCCACATTTACATTCATACATCCACATCCACATCTACATTCATACATCCACACATCCACATTCACATTCATACATCCACATCCACATTCACATTCATACATCCACATCCACATCTACATTCATACATCCGCACATCCACATTTACATTCATTCATCCACATCCACATTCACATTCATACATCCATTTCCACATCCACATTCATACATCCACATCCACATCCATACATCCACATTCACATCTACATCCATACATCCATTCTTTCACATACATACATCTCCATCCATTCTTCGTTCATTTTCATCTATCTGACTCATTTCACATCCTCATATCTATTTATAGAATACAAGAGAATTCTTATTTTTGATATAAGATTTCTTTACGCATCTATTTATGCATAAATTCCCTTTTAAAAGGAGAATAACACTTTCGAAATAAAAATCAATCTTTTATGCATCTTCCTATGCATAAATTCATTTTAAACGAGAATGACACTTTTGAATTAAAATTCAATCTTTTATGCATCTTCTCATGCATAAAATCAAAATTGATGAAAATAACTCTTTTGAACTAAAAATAGATTTCTTTATGCATCTTTCTATGCATAAAATCAAAATTCATGAAAATAACTCTTTTGAAATAAAAATAGATTTCTTTATGCATCTTTCCATGCATAAATCCAATTTAGTAGGAATTACACTTGTAGAATAAAAGAATTTCTCTTATGCATCGAATTTATGCATAAATTTCATTTATGATGAAAATCACACTTTTAATATAAAAAAAATCTTTTATAGATATGTTTATGCATACAATCATTTATGAATGAAAATCACTCTTTTAATATAAAAGAATTTCTTTTATGCATCCATTTATGCATAAAAATCATTTAGGATGAGAATCACACTTTTAATATAAAAAAATCTTTTATGCATAAGTTTATGCATACAAATTATTTATGATAAAAATCACTCTTTTAATATAAAAGAAATTCTTTTATGCATCCATTTATGCATAAAAATCATTTATGATGAGAATCACACTTTTAATATATATAAAAATCTTTTATGCATACAAATTATTTATGATGAAAATCACTCTTTTAATATAAAAGAATTTATTTTATTCATCCATTTATGCATTAAAATCATTTATAATGAAAATCACATTTTTAATATAAAAAAATCTTTTATGAATAAGTTTATGCATACAAGTCACTTATGATGAAAATAATACTGTTATAATCAAAATAACAATTTCAATATGCTTCCTTCTATGTATAGAATTTAATTTTAAAGAAAGTAACACTTTTTTAATAAAATATTTTTAGTATGCATTTTTCTATACCTAGGATGAAAAATAACACTTTAAGAATGCATATACAATGGGAATTAATCTTTTTGAATTAAAAAAAAGTAAAACTTATTTTACACAATTTTAGAAAATTTTCCATAACCTCCTTTGTATGGCTGACCGTTTTTCAATTTTTAACTCTCTAAAATTAATTAGAATTTCACCAAGAGTATTAAAATCATTCTTATGTAAACATTTTCTACTCATTTAAGAGAAACATTATGAAAAACTTGATTTTATCCATTAATCATTCATCTAGGATAAAGAATGGTTGGATTTACTAAAGAAGAGAGGGGAATGCCTTTTTTCAATGAGGCATAACATCATATTCATTTTAGAGAAGATAAAAATCATAAAAACCATTATAATTAAGCATAAATGGGAATTTATGTATTTCCTTTCTACCATTCATCAATTAACTTCAATAGTATTAAAAAGCCATTCCAATTAAGCTTCTCAAGCTTGAGAGGGGTTGAGAAGAGAGAAACATTCAGAAATTATAGAAAAAGATCAAAATTCACCCTTTACCTTACAAATTGCTTGATTCTTTGATCACGGTAGGGGCTCCCAACCAATCAATTGGTTTGGTAGAGGGGTTGAGAAGAGAGAAACATTCAGAAATTATAGAAAAAGATCAAAATTCACCCTTTACCTTACAAATTGCTTGATTCTTTGATCACGGTAGGGGCTCCCAACCAATCAATTGGTTTGGTATGCTGATGGAGCCACCAATGGAGATTGAAGAAGCAGGGAAGCTCCAATTTCTTCAATTTGGAGAGAATTTTAGAGAATAGTAAAAATTATCATCATTTCAGCATAATTCTGACATAGTATAATTCTCCTGTTTTTTTACAAAGGACTCAGGTTCTATTTATAGGAGAGGGAGGCTCTAACCAAGACCAATTGATTTTCTAGAATTTTCTAGATTCAGTTTGGTTGAATTTGGACCAGATTTGGACCTAGTTTGGTTCCATTTTGATTCGGTTTGATCCAAGTGAGAGGAGAGATAAAAATTTGGACCAGATTTGGACCTAGTTTGGTTCCATTTTGATTCGGTTTGATCCAAGTGAGAGGAGAGATAAAAATATCACATTATTGTTGAGTTTAAAAGCATGTGAAGTAGGCGCCTCCTTGAAGGGACTCCCCTTCCTTACACATGTGTCAAAATGGAATTATTATACCCAAAATATCTCATTTTTTTAGTAATACTCATAGTTTGTTTACTAATAACCCTTGTACATGGTCAACTCTTCATCTTATGTGTGGGACACCTGTCGAGTACATATGCAGCACACATGACAGCCTCAAGCTAAAACGCATGTGGCAAAGCTTGGCTCTGAACCATACATCGTGCCATCTCCATAAGTGACCTATTTTTCCTCTCAGCAACACCATTTTGCTGAGGGGTATACGGCACTGTACATTGGTGTTTTATCCCACGACTAGCCAGAAATGCATCAAACTCTTTAGACATGTACTAGGGTGCCCATAGTACAATTGGATACATTTTCAGCCCCATAAGCAAAAATTGTTTGAAGCACAAAAACACTTCGGACTTTGCCTTCAGTGGATATACCCATGCATGCCTTGAGCAATCATCAATGAAAGTCACGAAGTACAAGTGTTTACCAAATGATGGAGTTTGCATAGGCCCACATACATCACTATGTATACAAGTTGCAATTTGCGAGTGGCCCGCACAGAACCATCCTTTGGAAACGCAGAACGTTGCATTTTGCCCAAAATACAGCCTTCACAAACATGTTTCAATGGTGCCTCAAGAGGGGGCAATGAAGCAACCATATCAAATTTCTGCAAACTAGCAAAGTTCAGATGACCAAAACGAGCATGCCACCAAAGTTCTTCATTAGAAACTGCATTGCCGATCAGCCCCAAAGAGAAGGGCAAGTCTTTATTGGAAGAAAATATTTCGTCTTGAATAGAGGTAAAGGGGTGTGTTGATATGACTCATTTGGATGGATTGGGTGTGTTGATATGGCTCATTCGTATGGATTGGGTGGTTGGGTCACATAATTTTTAAGAAAATGAGTATTCAAGGAACTTGAGAAGACGAACATTGTCACAAAAAGATAATAGTTATATGAAGAAATGTATCATACTCACTCATGACTAGTTGGATAGATACACAAGGAAGAGCATAAAGAAGATTAAATAGAGTTAAGCATAACCCATGGTGGCATTAATATCAATCAAAATCACATGAAATAAGATGGACTTATAACCAATGTCTCCAAGTTGTAATTGAAGGAGGGAAGAGAATTCCACTATGAAGACCAAATGAAGGAAGCACACCGTGGGAAAGCTTGAAGAAGCTATTTCACAGCTAATTCACATTTACTAGATGGCTAATTGGGCATGTAAGGCCATGTAAATGCTAATTTAGCTTACTAATGTGACAACCTAGTGGAAAACTAGAGTAAATCTTATGATGAGATGGGGAGAGGGCTCCTTTTGTAGGTGGAAATCACCCTCCCTCTCTTTGTTACATATGACCAAATGTAGAAATTTCTCCTCCTATGACATAATTATGAATGTCACCATCAATTTTCTCCTTTGACTAAGTTTTTTCTCTGATTATTTATTTAGAAATTGGGACAAGAGTCAAGCCATATAGGCACTTATGTGGCACTTCCACTTTACAAATGTCAAAATTCTCCTCATTCATGTATGCATGGTGGAAAAGTCTTCACAATTATGCACTTCTCCATGTGCTTCCACATGCTACCTAAATGGTAAATGACATTATAAACATACATAAGTGAGCCATGTAGACATCAAGGTCTACTTTAATGTCCACATCACTCCCATATAACCATACCAAAGTATTTATAGAGCATACTTGTGGCATTTACAACAATATGCACATTGGCACATGAAATAAAACCTTAGGAAATAAAATATTAAAATCCATTAACGGGGTAGCCACCCAAAAGCCATGCCATCATGACATTGTAGGTGCCGCAAACTTCTTGAATAAGCTTCTAGCTTCTACCAGTCCACAGTGGGCCTTATAAGCCTTATGAGAAAGGCCATGTCATCCTTCCATGGTGGGCCCAACCATGGTATTAACACTTCACCATATGTGCCAATGTTCCCATAAGCTTTATGGACACCTCACCATGCCAATGTTGGGCCTTATGAAGACCCACTTAACTGAACCTTACGGGGCCCGTGGGGCCCAAAAAGGAACATCACCATGGTGAGGTGTCCATGAAGCTTACGAGAACATTGGCATGGTGAGGTGTGCTCATGAAGCAAACAAAGAAGAACTAGAACTCGGTCGTGGTATAGGCAGTTCTATAGTGGGCTAAGAGCACGACTCTTACCTTTTATGTTATGTGCACTTGTTGCTATTGGGTATATTGTGAAACATTTTTCCCTGGTCGTATGGTAAAAGAGATATGTCCTATTTTCTAGGCTGGTAGTTGTTAGGATGTTTGATGTTCATGGTCTACTTGGGATAAACCCAGCTCAATATCGACACCAAATGTTTGAAACATTGTGGCATCGGACATGGTTTCATCGCTTCCTATGGGAGCCAACCTTAAGGTTTCAAGTCTTGCTCTCGCTCCTTCATCGAAATTATACCCAAAGATAGGGTGGTTAAATTCCTTCTTCATAAAATTTAAGGCATTATTTATACAACCAATTGTTTAATTTGAAGTTTGGAGGACCATGGGACGGCTCATGTTTCCAAGTGTTTCACTATTCCTCCACTCAACATCTCTATTTTGTTGGCTCATTTCTTCCCCTTGTTTGAGGTGGATCCGAGGGAGAGCACTCTGCTGAGGCTGAGTGCTGGTCATTTGCTGGGACCGAAAGCTTGGTGGGTTTGAGGAGGTATGGTTTGATGTGCTACAATCAATTGTATTGTCATTTCCAATAATTAGTCTAGATGGAGTTCGCATCAAAGGTCCTAGGTGCTTATGGATCAGCTTTAGTTTAAGACAAGTTTTTTTCCTTTTTGTTGTTAGGTTTATGTGTCCAGGTTCACACATGTAAACTCACACATCCAGGCTCATGCTTGTGGACTCACGTCTGTGGGTTCATGCCTCTTGGCTCATGTGTCTATGTTCACGCCTCTAGACTCATGTCTCCAAGCTCATGTGTCTATGTTCACGCCTCTAGACTCATGTCTCCAAGCTCATGTGTGCAAGCACACGTGTCCAGGTTCATATCCCTTAGCTCACATATGGAGGATCACATCCCTTGGCTCACATATATAGATTCATGTGTTCACGTCTGTAGGTTCATGCCTTTTTTATATAATCTCGGCTCACGTACTTCCCTGGCGTGAAAAAGGCCTATCTCGGGCACGAAAAATCTAGGAATGGGGCCTAGGTTAGTGTGCACTTATTTACGAGTAATAATGTACTTAATTATCTAATAATTGTGAAGGATAAGATTTTCCTCAGAATTTGTAGCTTGTACAGATAGATTGTATAACAAGAATATATTCCAAGAGCATGGGTAGTTGTGTCCATATAGGGTCTTTATGGCTATAAAAAGTAGTTTGTAATTAGGTATACCTTTCTTAAGGCTCAAGGCTCACATCTCCAAGCTCATGGCTCATGTCTCCAGGCTCACTGCTTATGTCTCCAGGCTCACTGCTTATGTCTCCAGGTTCATGACTCATGGCTCATGGCTCGTGTGGCTCACGGCTCTAGGTTCACGTCTTTTAGTGTGAAGTTGTGGGCTCATGTCTTGTACCCAAGAGAGCTAGTTTGGCCTGGTTTTTGTGATTTTTTAGACTTGATAGAGTATTAGTATTCATAATCTTAATTAAGGGTTGTGATGCAACTAATGAAGTGTTTTTTGATTAGTTTTGGATGATTTTATATGCTTTCACTGTACCAATTTAACAATACATGAAAAAATCCTGAAATGCATGAATAAAAATTAACTTCACTTTAATTTGACAACCTAATGGAGCTCAATGTTCATGTTTTCGGACTGGAATCTAAGCCTCTTGTGCTCTAATTTCATGCAAATCAATAAAATACCATGGTATTACTTTACCAAAAAAAGAACATAGAATGCCATATGCAAAATAAACTATAACTTTCAAAATTGAACACATCCAATGCTCCAAAACCGTATGTTTTTCAGAGTGTAAGCTCCTAATCACACGAAGAAATATTGGGTGATCCCCAATAGCTTAGAATGGAGTGAAAAATAGAGCTAAACCCTAGGCTAGTCCTCGGTAGTGGCGCCAAATATGTTCAAGTCAAGAGCTTACCTTAGCCTTGCTAAAGCATATGACGTTAGGTCTTGCCTTATTGGGTGCGCTAGCTCATTCATTGCATCCTCACTCCGTTGTCACATCGGAATGCTCCTTTCCAAAGGGGTGAAGGGAGAGCTCTCAATGCCTAGATGGAGGCAAGAAGAGATGGTTCTTCGGGATGGTTCTCTCTCATAATAGGCAGGGGCCGAAGAAGCTAATCAAAGAGGAAAGCCCATAGTCAAAACCTACTCAAGCATGCATCCATCAAATAAGCATGACCTCAAAAGCATACAAGCAAGCAAGAAGAGGGAAGAAGGATAGCTCACAAGTAAATTATCGCAAGGGAATGATTGTGTATTGCTTATTGTCAACAATAACTTATATACCATTAACTAGTTTTCACACTCGGGCAGCCAAACTTAAAAATAACTTATATACAATTGACTAGTTTTCACACTAGGCTGGTCAAACTTAAAAATGACTTATATACAATTGACTAGTTTTCACACTAGGAGGACCAAATTTAAAAATGATTCGACCTCTATTACTAGTCTTAAGCGACTATATACACTAAGTTGGTAGACTTTCTCTATTTGACATTAAGCTCATGGTGGTAAGGCTGCTTTAAATGTTCCAGTGTTGTCTTATAAAAGATAAGTGCCCATTGTGCAAATAAGATGGCAAAGCGCCTTATGGTACACCTTACGATAGGTCGAGCGGGGGTGAAACCATGTTAACCAATGTAATGGTTAACATGGCTTTTCCCCCATCTTGGACAACCCACACTATTGTCTTTTTTCATAAAGTAGGAGACCCCCTATACCAGATTATTATAATGTTCATTCATTGGCCAAATCATATGGAGCATTTTTGGAGCCTTGGGTTATTGTGAGGAGAGGGAAAATACCATAGGTCATCCAGGTTTCAAGAGGAACTACTCCACCCTAAATAACATTTTCACTCTTTGAACGATCATTGAGCAGGTGTGAGAGCATGGAGGCAATGAGTCTATTGTTATTTTGTGGATTTTACAAAGGCCTTTGACTCAGTTTTGTAATTTTTTCCCTTTACTCGTGTAAAGGAGTTGCATTTTCTGTCAATTGTATTCACAAGGCCTACGTAATCTGTAAGTCCTAATTTTCTTTTGGTGGCACCTAGTTCTTCTTTTCTCTATGTTGTCTTCACATATAATTCACTGATGGATCAAATGCCACATCTTTTTAGTTGCCTCCTAGGCTATAGCCAACAATAGCACCATGCCTCCTAAAGAGGAGATATTGGGCTCAAGTGTACCTTAATGGCATTGATTTTAGCACCTACTCATGCATCCCAAAAAAAATTCTTTTTGGTCTTATAGACTTTTTGGGTCTTTTATAGAATTCTACAATCTTTCTTTCTTTCATTGTCATGCATAGCTCCCCACTTGTAGTAATTATAGTAACTAAAAAATTACTACTCTTCATTATTGACATGGATGGTATTGTCCTAAGAAAACCAATAGGACCCCAACATCCTTTATTTTTCTTTAATTTTCATTTAATTTATTTTTTCCCTTTATCTTAATAATAGGATCCCAACATCTTCCATGCAATAGCGAGGGGGAGTGGGCTTTAACTAGGGATAGTGGGCTTCTCTTTTCGGCACTTCCCTTCATGAGACGTGGGCATCTGTGGTTCGCTCAGCCTATGTCATGCTCATGCTTGTTGGTCATTGGACCTCTGTGTATAGTTTTGTCAGTTGCAATCGGGTTACATGCACTGTTGGTCATGGTCTTCGATCGGGTTGCATAAAGGTAACATGCAGGTTTTTGTCTCTCCCGTTGTTGTATCTTCTCTTTCATTATTACATGTTTTGGTTATGAGGGGAGTGGTGTTACATGTTGCTACTCATGGTCATACAATCTTGGTTAAGCATTGATGGGTTGGTCTTTGGCATTATGCTTGCTAGGCCTCTATCGTTCGCTAGGCCTATGACTCTCCTGCTCGTGCTCGTTGGCCATTTGTGGTGCGCTTGGCCTAGGTCCTCATGCTATTGTAGGTGGTTGCATATGCTGGTGATAGAGAGGGAGTGGGCTATAAAAAGGAAGAGTGGCCTCCTCTTTTCGAGGCACCATCATGCATGTCATGGGCGTTTGTGGTTTGATTGACCTCTATGTGGTGTGTTTATGCTTTTCCTCATTAGGCTTCTATATGGCTCCCTCAACCTAGGACATGTCTGTTAGTGTTTGATTAGGTTGCATGCTACTGCTCGTGCTCTTCGATTGGGTTGATATAGGTACATGTAGTTTCTTGTCTCTCCCCCATTATTGTGTCTTCTCTATCTTCCTTATTATATGTTTGGGTTATGATGGTTGGCATGTTACTACTCATGGGCATGTGGTCTTGGTTAGGTTGGCCTCTGATATCGTGCTCATTGGGCCTCTATTGTTTGTTGGGCCTATGTACCCTTGTGCTTGTGCTTGCTTGTCATATGTGGTTTTCTTGGCCTATGTCCTTGTGCTGCTATAGGTAGTTGCATGCTATAGGTAGTTGCATGCTGGTGATTAAGGGGGAGTGCGTTGTAAACAAGGGGGAGTAGGTCTCTGCTTTGTCTTAAGGTTTTGTTTGTTTGGGCATGCGTGTCCGTGTCAGTTATGTTGCTTTGTGTCTATGCCATTGTTGGGGTGCTAGGTGGCATGTTGCTTTCTGTCTTTTTGCATTTGTGTGTATTTCTTTGTGTATGTTTGTGTCTATGTGTTTTGCTTTCTCTGATAGTGTGTGTTGCTTTCTGTGTGCTACTATGTCTGCTTCGAAGCATGCTAGGCATCCTTTGGCTAGTATTACAAATGATGCAGTGGCCCATGTGAGGATGTCACTAGAACTTCTACAAATCTGACTGTTGTGCTGCATGCTTTTCCGCATATTGTTACTCCACCCAATGGAGAGAGCAGCTTGACAATCTATGTTATGTGAAGGACAAGGTTAGGTTAGCAGCATCTAGCCCAAGTGTTAAAAGAACACTCCTTCAAAGATAAAAATCCTCAAAGTCTCTGTTACCATCGGTTTGGGCAATGGTGACATGGATCTTGTTTATTAGGAACCCTTGGAGAAATTCATCTGTCTCGAATGCATTAGTGGGCTTTTTGTATTGGAAAAAGGTGGTACATAAAGTCATGCACATTTCCAAATTGTTATTTGGGTCATGGGCTCCTCTTTGGTAAGTATTGGCAAGCTTATCAAGAAGCACATGGGTTAGGATGTATCCAAACCATCGGGAGGATTGTCATATGTAAGGGTCTTAGGCAAGTTTGCTTGCACACTTATGAAGGCATGTAAGGCTATTGTATGATGGATTTTTAGAAAAACCCTTTTAGATTCTTTTGCCACAATGTGATTGCTAAAAAAACAAGGTGATTTAAAAAACTAAGTTTCTTTGTCACCTATCAACTTGTATGATGGATTTTTAGAAAAACCCTTTTAGATTCTTTTGCCCACAATGTGATTGCTGAAAAAACATGGTGATTTAAAAAACTAAGTTTCTTTGTCACCTATCAACTTGTTTGATTGGGCATATGTGTACATGGACAATTGCATACCAAATAGACTTGGTGTGACGTTGAGTCAACCTTGTTGTGCATGCTTCATAGTGCGAATTGGATTATCGTGAAGATAGGCAATGCATGGATAAGAGAAGGGTTGTAGTAGTGTGGAACATCATGAAAATGCCGTATGTTATTCAATGCATAGACGTTGATGAAATCTTCTTTTCAAAAAATTTCCTTTTAGGTACTTCAAGGATGGTCATGGCATTGTAGTGAAGAATCAAAAGGCTAAGGTGATGGTCTCAAAGAAGAAAGAGAAGACAAAAAAATTGATGTGCTCGGTAGCAAAAGCAACCCGATCTCCTTGAATAGTGCTGATATTCACCCGTGTGGAAGAAAATCTGCCTAACAAAGCCTATTATCGAGTCTCATAATTTTGTGTCTTTTTCATCTAGCCGAAAAGACAAGGAGGTGGTTTTTATGAAAAATGTCTCGAAATACAACGTAATTTGTCATCAGACCACTGTAAGCACATCTTTACATAATATATAAGGTTTCCCATGTTGATCTCCAATTTTTTTAAATCTTCAATTTTAGAAACTTTTTTAATAAGTAAATTTGGTGTAAACGTATCTTTACATAATACATAAGGTTTCCTACATTGATCTTCAAAAACTTTTTTTTTTTAACTTCAATTTAAGAAAGTTACTTTTACTAATTTTGAATTATTTTTTTGAGATTTGGTAAAACTATTTTTTAACTTTAATTTAAAAAACAAACGATCTATTTATCTCATTTTTTTTCCAAAACTCATTTTAATATAATAATTTCAAATGTGAACTTTTTAAGTAGTTATATATAAAACCTTAGACTTTATTTGGAACCTTGACTTTATTTGAATAGGAGACTCTCACAAAAATTAATTAATTCAAAATATTGAATAGAAGACCATGTCTTTTCTGTCTAGTCAAAAAGGCAAGGAGGTGATTTTATGTACAATGTCTCGAAATATAATGTAGTTTATCATCAAATTGCACTTTTTGGGATTTGGTGTAAGCATATCCTTACATATAACATACAAGGTTTCCCATGTTGATCTCCAAAACCCTTTTTTTATATTTAATTTTTAAAAAATAAAAGTAAATTTGATGTAAGCACATCTTTACATAATATATAAGGTTTTCCATGTTGATCTCAAAAATCTTTTTTTTAATCTTCAATTTAAGAAAGTGAATTAAATTTTTTAAAAGCTTTGGTTAAACTATTTTTTAACTTTAATTTCAAAAACAAACTGTATATTCACCTCACAAAAAAATTTCAAAGATTGTCTTAATTTAATTCCAAAATGTGAAATCTTTTTAAGTAATTACATATAAACCTTAGACTTTATTTGAATAGGAGACCTTCACAAAAACCGTCCTTAGAAAACCATTTTGTACATGCATAATAAATATGAAAAGGCTTTGGTGAACAACGAGCCCACACCTCTTTAAGGTAAAAATGATATATGAAATGGACTAACAAGTCTCTTGAGTCCTACTTGGTAGTCATACCATGCATAAGACATCAACAATCACCCAAAATCATACTTGTAATCATATACCATGCATAATCCATCAACAATCACTCAGAGCTCCTTTGCACATCACATAATCATACAATGTTGGATGACCAAGGCACATCAAGATGGTTATTGATCTACAAGGGGAGCTCGAAATTGTGCAAATGTGAAGTGGGTATCCACGCTAATTTGTCCGAATGTGAACACGGTATGTCAATCTCGACAATAGAAGCCCTGACAAACTTGCGCAAATTGTCCGAATGTGAAGAGGGTATACGAATCTCCACAATTCAAGCCCGGACGAAAATACACAAATTGTCCAAATGTGAAAAGGGCGTAAGTTAAATCTCCACCCCACAATCCAAGCCCGGACATGATGAAAGCTAACCACCAATGGGAAATGATTCTCTCTCGGGAGGATGCCCATCAATTTGTGCCTTCGATTCAATGGTGGGGACATGGTCCTCCACGGATGGCATGACGATGTGAGAATGGCCATCCCCTACCTGAGGCCTCAGGTTGCTCTTGCTGCCATTGCTCCTCGTCGACGCTGCAACGCTAGCCATGTTTGAGAAGTCCCCACTCTGCGAGAAATCTGTAGTCGTCAACCTCGATGATGATCGACCGGGCGGTCGAGGCGGGGCCATGCGCCCATCTTCGCCCATCTTCGCCTTTCTCGTTGCTCCCCGAGCAGCCCTGCTCCCCCCCATAGGCCCTGAAATGGACGCCAATGTAGTGGGCACAAGACGGCGAGGCGGACGGAGGAGAGAGCTACCCTGACCATCACCATATACCTGGCCTGGCCGAGATGCTTCCATGGGGAAGCCCACCACACCGTCTTCATGAGCAGGTGGGAACTTCTCACTCTTGCTCTTCGCCTGCGACTGGGCTATCATACGCCGCCTCTGCAGAGGATTAAGATGTTTTTGTGTCAAAAACAGAAGAAGAAGAAGCTAAATTAAACCCAAAAAAGAGAGAGAAGAAGCAGGGATATGGAATTACCTGTATATTAGGTTGCAGTTCTGCATTTGCTTCCGGAGCAGGAATGGCTTTGTTGGTGCGTTCTCGAGGACCCATTCGCTTGGAAGTGTCACCAAGTTTTCTTCCAGCTCCAGCTCTTTGCCTACCAAAACACATGTACATAGATAATCTCATGCAAATAATCTCAACCATAAATGCACGCAACTGTGAACCTGCCCTTTCATTTCAAATCAAAATCACCTTCTCGCCTCCTCGTCCCTCGTTTTGGCATCCATCTCTTTGCTCGGTGGATATTGGGGAAGGCTTGAAGGCTCACAGGCGTGTGGCTCACTAGTGAAGAACTAACATACAACATGTCAGTGTGACAAATAACATGAGAAAAACCTCTCCTTGCCTATCAAAGTTGCATGCATTAAGAACCAAGATGGCAATCTCTCTCTCTCTCACACACAACCCCCTCCCCCCCCCCCCCCCCCCCCCCAAAAAAAAACAGATACATATATATATACCTAGATGAATCCAAGAACATGCCCAAATTCACCTTATAACAAAGTGCAATTTATAACCTCATGGTAGTCATCCGCAAGACAATAAACCATCAACTCCATCATGCATAGTATGGACTGGATACTATGACATCCCCACTAACGTCATCAGTGCCCAATAGTGGGTGTAGAACTTGGTATCAATATATGCACACCCCACGCGTGCACACACACACATAAAAGCATACATTCATACAAAGGCCTGAGGCACACACTATACATCAGGCTCCTTGGATAGCTCTTCACACGACATGATTTTTCACAGATTTCAGAAATATACAAACATGAAACCATTAGTGCTGCGCTTACTTCGCTTGATAAAGCTGAAGATGCAGTTCCGCGCTCGGGTGGTTCAATAGCCAGTAGTTTGTCAAGAAGAGACAAAGCAGGACCTGGAAACTTATTGAAAGTATCCCCAATACAACGCTTGTACGGTTGCTGAAACTTAAACATAGTTGCATGGGGAAGCTTGAGTCTCTTCCAATAGTCCTCCGAAGGCGACCCACACAGTTTAAAAATCTTGTGCAGCTGTTCAACCTGAAAAATGAGAGCAACTGCTCAATAATTTTGATAATGTATGTTTGTATTCAATCTGAAACATCATCAAATGTGTTCAATCTAAAACAGGCCATCAAATAATGTCTTACCCCCACATCTTTATGGGAGCACATTCATGTGCATGCTTATTACATTGATTCTGCACAAAGAGAGGGGCCTTTTGATGTCAAGTACTTCAAAAAAGTGTACCATCCTATGTTACTGTGAATGAGGACATTCATGTGCATGCTTATAACATGTGCATTGCATTCTGCACAAAGAGAGGGGCCTTTTGATGTCAAGTACTTCAAAGTGTACCATCCTATGTTACATGAATGAGCACATTCATGTGCATGCTTATTACATGTGCATTGCATTCTGCACAAAGAGAGCGGCTTTTGATGTTAAGTACTTCAAAGTGTACCATCCTATGTTACTGTGAATGAGTGTCCATCCATCACTCAAAGGAGTACCAACACAAGTGCTGTGCCACATGGTCACAAGGACAGTCTGCTCACGACCACCTCCAGCTGGGCTCAAGCCTCAGGAACAGGCAAGTTGCACTCATGTACGCTTGAAGCCTAGGACTAAGGTTAATGCAGTGTTTAACAGACATGATTGAAGGTAGATGTCGAGTCTTCATTGTAGCTCTCGCCCTCCCTCCTGGAGGATCGCTTCTTGAAGTATGCCTTTTTGTCACAAAGCAGAGCATGCTTTCAATGAGCATAAGAAGGGGGGAAAAGAGAGAGGTGGGGGAGAGGGGGTTACCTCAGTTCTACCAGGCAGAATTGGCTTTGATGCCAGCAATTCTGCTAGAATGCAGCCTGTACTCCAGAGATCCACAGAAACCCCATATTCCGTTGCACCCATTAAAAGCTCCGGTGGACGATACCAGAGTGTCACAACCCGACTCGTCAGTGGCTGCTTCTGATCTGGATGGAAAAAGGTAGCCAATCCAAAATCTGCAATCTTTAAGATGCCAAAATTGTCAAGTAAAAGATTGGAGCCTTTGATGTCTCGATGGAGCACATGTCTGCTGTGGCAATGCTCAAGCCCTGAAAGAAGTTGGTGTAAATAGCACTTCACCTACCACATCACAAAAGCTACTCTTACTCCTTTGTTCACTCATACCATAGAAATTTGCAGAAATAATCATGATCACAACAGGACAGGGATAAGCAGAACCTGTGGCTCTGTAAAATTGATGCCAGGACAAGATGCAAGCCCAGCAAGGTCGTGCTCCATGTATTCAAATACGAGATAAAGACTGCATGACATCCGGGATGTCACAAGGCCTTCCAGTTTTACAACATTGGGATGGTCAAGCCTTCGCAACACAAGTATCTCACGGGCCATAAACCGGACACTTTCTGGCTCCAGATTGTCAAACCGCACCTTCTTCAATGCAACAATCTTACCTGAATCCAGATCACGAGCCTTATAGACATTACTGTATGTTCCCTGCCCAATCTGCCAAAAGACTCCTTAATTTTCAATGTCATCAGTGGAAGGAAGAAAGCAATTTGCAATTTTGCATTCAGAGAAAGCTACAATAGAAAAAGAAGACAGTGCACTCTTATACACACGAATTCGCCCTTTGGTTCCTTGGTTCCTCCCACTGCTATGCATGACCTACCTTAATTACCCTATTTCTGAGTACCTAAGGGCCCTACTGCTGGTGACATGGTTGCCCAGTGAAGGGCCAGGGCAGATGGACGTTTGAACGCTGGGGGTGGTTGCAGGTCCATTGTGACATGTTCTGTGTTTATCCCTAAGACCTGGAATCAGAAGAACTGTGATCAGGCATCATTCCAACCCTGCAGCAACCCACACCTGGTGTTCTGAGCACAGCAGGAGTATACAGAACAGAAGCAACAAGTAATCTCTCCTACTCAAGTGACCCCTTCACTCCCAGACTTGCATCGAGGTGATCTAGCTTCACCAATCACTGTCAAATCCCCCCCATCACCATACTGCTAGTGTACTGGCTATGATAAGAGTACCCCTTTCTGAGTAAACAGCCTAAACCTGCATTGCCCACTCCTACTGGACTACCTAGGAAAAATATACGCATGACTAAGCTGTTAAAAATTACTTTAATCTACAATTTTTTGGCGTAAAACCGACCCTGTAAGGGTGATTGGCCTTAACTCCCAATCCCAGCTCACTTTCAACTAGCTAGGAGAAAGATACAGAACCAGCCATTACCACATTTGGGTCCAAGCTTTGAATCTACCAGCCCACCTCCCTTGCATCATTCAACTCCCTGTTCAAAACTAGCAAAATCGTAGACACCAAGCCATCAGCAAATATCATTGCTGATTGAGCCCGTAGGGATGATTGAGCTTCACTTTTGAGCCTGCATTGCCTGGCTCCTAGATCAGGAAGATACATAAACCAAGCCACAGAAGCTCTTCAGTCCTAATCCTAAGTCACTTTACTCACAAAATGCATCATGGAAATCCGCCCTGCTCCCTGCCCATAGACTACCAGCTGGCAAAGGCAGACTCCTTGAGGGGTAAACCAAAGACTCCTAGCAAAGGCAGACTCCTTGGGGGGTAAACCAAAGACCAGGTTAACAAGATCTCTTAAGGATATGAGTACTTACTTTGTCAAGCTTCTCAAAGGAGTCAGCTCTCCGTGGGATCCAGCCCTTGATGGACTCTCCTGCAACTGCAGAGAGCCAGGCAGGCCATCCCGCTGCAACTTGCTCACCTTCTATTTGCTTGGGGAGGTTACTGGGCACTTCAACACGAGCAACCCTTCTGTCTTTCCTTTTGGTTGCAGGGGGTCTGGGTACTTGAAGGGCGCCCACATGGTCATCCTGCTTGGTATGTGCCTTCTTCTTCTTACCATCTCCTCCTTGCTTGAGATCGAGCTTCTCTGATGCATCGGAATGCCTACCTGATGACTGGAGAGAGGGCTTCCCGTTCAAGGTAGACAGGAAAGCTGCTGCTGCTTGCTTGACACAAGCACATCCCATTACTGAGCATTCTTTTGGCTACCAGATGATGCTGATGATGATCTCGAAGCTTTCTGCTTCTTTTACTGTGATCTTCAACCTGTTCTGAGTGACTTAACCTTCCCACATCTCTGTACCGACCCACATTGCAAAAATGCGCTTACAGGCTCAACTGACAAGTGCCCATCAGTGAAGCTTTGAGATCTCGTGATGGGTCTTCCAGAACACGTTTAAAGGGAAATTGAAAGAAGGTATCTCTGCACTGAGGAGAACAGGCATCGAAGCTGTTGAGAGCTGTACATGTTGGTGTTTCTGATGCAGTGATGCAGCTGTATAAACCTTTATTGTTGGGGTGCGGGTGCGTCTGCGTCTGCGTCTGCGTCTGCGTCTGCGTGCGGGTGCAGCCGTTGGTGCAACAAATACTATACAAATTCTATGGTGGTGTTGGTAAAGACGTTGAGTGTCTATGCATGTACTCATACTAGTCTCATAGTTATATGTATGGATGGCATACACCCTGGCCCACATGACTTCATCAACGCATTTGTAATGTCCTTAAACTTAACGATAAATTGATTTGTACTTGCAAATCCTTGGTTGCTTGCTAGATGTCTCGTGGTCTAGCAAGATTTGACGCAAGCACAAGGTGCATGCAAAGTTTAAGGAAGATTTATTCTTGTTGTGGCAAACACTATAAAAAGACAGTGTTCATGTGAGGTTGTTAAATTCAGACACAATTGAGCGGGAGCCTACCATATTACATCATATCTCTAATGAAAGCCAGTGCTATAAAAACCTGGCATTTAGTGTTTTTTTCCCGATTGAAATTTGTCTTTGTCTTTATTTTATAGGGATAGTATTCTTACATAATTTAGTTTTAGTCCCAACATATAGTTGCTTTTCAATAGAGAATACGACTAACCTTTGAGGATTCTCTTTACTTTACCTTGTTGGTTAAATGTTTTTGTTCGAGCAACATCGACCATGTCCATCTAGGGTCATCTAATCATTCATCTAATCATGTGTGCAAGATGGAGTCACAATCCAATTGTAGTATAACTCATTGCAAGATGGAACATAGACATGTCCATCTAGGTCATCTAATCATGTGTGCAAGATGGAATCACAATCCAATTGTAGTATAACTCATTGCAAGATGGAACATAGACCATGTCCATCTAGGTCATCCAATCCTCTACAAGAGTGAGTCACAATCACATTGTATTATAAATCATTGGTAAGATGTTCTTTGAGTAGTTTCTAATCACACCCTCATAATGGGTAGTCAAAGGAACCATATATTTTTCTGTATTAACGTAGGGTGACTCATTGTAATTACCCCTTAGGATGCGGATATACATAATGTACATCTTTACCGTTCATTCATGATTTTAAGTTTATTGGATGTTAAGTGATCTTTTTTTGTGTGTGAATGCATGTGCACATGCACGCGCGCGCACGCATACACGCGCACATGCCTATGTGTGTACATGCATACATGCAAATGTATGCATGTAAGCATGTGGTCTTATGTGCATATGTGCAAGCATGTGTGTGCATGTTTATGCTTATGCCCCTCTAAATTGAACACAAAATGACTGACCATTATTATCCAACACTGCAAACATCATTGTGTCTAGAGTTATAAAGAAATTCTTGAGCATATTTATTATTTTTAAAAGGCTAGGCATATATGTCCATCTAAAAACAAGATTCTCATAGAGAATCACTTAAATGAAATTACGATGCTTTTAATTACACTTGCCTACTATAACTAAGTAGAAAATATGGAAGTATACAAGGAAATTTTCCCATGAAAATTCTTGCTAATTGTGATGACTTGACAAAAGTATTATCAAATATTGTAACTAGTTGTGAACACCATGGAAATCTTTGATACTTGTGGCTATTTGGAAATAATTAAAGAGACGATCCCTAAGGTTATATGGTAATAATTAAAAGAGAAGTATACAAGGAAATTTTCCCATGAAAATTCTTGCTAATTGTGATGACTTAACAAAAGCATTCCCATGAAAATCAAATATTGTAACCACCTGATAAACATCTTCCCATGGAAATCTTTGATACTTGTGGCTATTAAAAGAGAAGACTATTGTGATAATTTGGTTTACCATGCTCATTATTTTGGGTGCTCCCCATTGTCTTTCTTTTTCAAGCATTTTTTACGATGCTCATTATTTTGGGTGCTCGCCACTATCTTTCTTTTTCAAGCATGTTGCTGCCAGAAGGTTTTCATTTTCACTATGAGAAAAAACTAGGTTTTTTTAAAGCATATTATTATTTTTAGTTCTTTTATGATTGGTCAAACCTATAATTATATAATTAGGGAAGATAAACATAACACATTTTTGGAAAAAGAGTTGCAAATATTTTAGTGAGTTTGCAGAAAAGAAAGGTATGTATGAAGTATGCACTAGATCACATAATAATGGATGTTCAAGACATCCTCACATGGAGGTGTGACATCATCAAAAGAACTTTTACCAATTAAATAGCAATGACTTGCAACCAAAATTCAAAATAAAAAAACAAATGTGCTAGCTTGTATTCATTGGAGTATATATTGGAGAAACAATGAATTGATAAGATCTCCAACTTGGATGGGTTAAGTGAAGGTGATGGGAAACTTGCTTAAAGAACTTTTACCAATCAAGCAGCAACTTACAACCAAAATTCAAAATAAAAAAAACAATTTGCTAGCTTGTATACATTGGAGAAACAACGAATTGATAGAGCTCATGACTTTGATGGGTTAAGTGAAGGTGATGGGAACCTTTCTCTAAAGAATTGTAGTGTAAAAGGAAAGGCTAACTCTAGATGACTATTGTCCATCTCATTGGTGGAAGAATATTGCTTTTAATGTGTTAAAGATAGTAAGGAACATTTAGATGAGATATCATTTGTGTTAAATAGAGGTAGAGCTAGGGGAAGAAGTAGATGAGGTAGAGCTCTTGATGTGTTCAAGATAGGAACATTTAGATGAGAAACCATTTGTGCGGAGATGGATTGCGGCCATTGATTGCATAATATCAGTTGGTGGAAGTGATGAACCACTATACTCTAGCTTCCCCACATAATGGTTTTACCGTACCTTTGGTAGATGAAGTTACCCTGAACCGTTCAACATCCCAAGCCTCGTCATCCAAATATGTGCCATAGCCTTAGGTAAACTCTAAAACTAAACACTTCTCTCACTTTGTTACATGCTGACCACCCCCTCAAACCATTATGAAGATCCATAGAGACAAAGATTACCCCCCAAGCCTCACATCCCAGGCCTCATCGTCTAAATATGTGCCATCACCTCAAGTAAACCCTAAAACTAGACAATTCACTTGCTTTGCCATGCTGACCACCCCCTTAAACCATTATGGAGATCCAAAACCTTGCCAACAGCAGAGACAAAGATTACCCCCCAAGCCTCAACCTTAATAACCCCTCAGGGAGGTCACTAAAAAAAAGTAGCTATCCAAGAATGCTTTGGCTAGCCAAGGACGATGCCCAAGTAAAAACCTGGTAGTTGTCATTTGGCCATAAGCCTATTCATCACAAGTGGAACATTCCAAGCGGGAGCCTCAAGCAATAGATTCTTACCCACAACCCGAGCCTTGTTGGATCCCTGTTAAGACATTAGAAGCTCAAGATTTCTATGATGGTGGGAACCCTTCTATTTGGGTCCCCAAACCTTGCTACTTTGCACTACAAACTCTTAAGGCAAAGAAATTCAAGCAGTGATGGATCATGACAAAGCTACTAGAAGCTCAAGGCTTCTACGAAGGGAATCCCTGCATTTGGGTTCCGAGATCAAAAGAACCCACACCACAAGCCTCTGAAGCACCCCAAGGATTCCATCAAAAGATACAGTGGAGACCTAAAGTCATGCCTCTGTCGCCACACCCTAAGCCTAAGCATGAATGGAGAGCAATGGCTACCACTTCCATAGAGCATCATGAGTTGACACCACCTGTAAAGAAATCAAAAGATTCTCGAGGGACACCAAGCAACAAGAGGAAATGCTAAGTCCTTGTGTGCTAACCATACCCATTGTCATCCGCAAAACAACAAGGGGTAGTGCTAAGTCCTTGTGTGGTGATCCTACCCCATCCCCATCAAAGAAGAGCCACCCATGGTGCCAAACCCCCAAGAGATCTGTGCACCAACTCTATTGGCATACCAAGCAATGTCAAGGCTCAAAGGGATCACCAAGGTCTCACAACACCCCCACATGCCATGCCACAACATTAACTCCAAAGCTCAATTAAGCACACTAATGAAATTGATGAGACGGTGGTGTTCAAGCTTTCGTTGTGGATGAGCATGATTTTTTACCCTTGCTCATTGAGTTCACATAGTAAGCTCAAAAGCCTTAGCCTCATTTGTATATATGTAACGTAGCAATCCCTGTCAACATAATTGTACCTCTGTCTTCACATAAGCGCGCGCGTGCACACACACACTCTCTCTCTCTCTCTCTCTCTCTCTCTCTCTCTCTCTCAAACTCACACAAGGCCCCTTTTTAAACAACCCCCTTAACCCGCACCCCCCATCTTTTTTTAGCCCCCCCATATATATATATATATCCTATTTTATTTTAAAATCCCCCCTCCTCCATTCCCCTGTGGTCCATTCCATTAATCGCACTAGTCTTCTACATTTAACTCCTCCATGCCATATTTTAGCCCCCCACTCCCCTTAGGACTAAGTGCCACGGGGTCTTAAAGACCCTTGTCAGGTGACATCAATGGAATTAATCAAAATCGTGATGCCTTTTTCGACCATCGAATAAAGTAAACTAGGCCGAGTAAACTAGGGGTGAAAAACAGAGAATATAATGGCTTGAAACCACATGGTTTCGTTGCTTGAAGGTATAGTGTAGTGGTAAGATGTTTCCAATGGTGACCCAAAGTCTCAAGTTTAAATCCTCTTTTACACATAACATCTTGCTCCAAAATTTTCTAAGTCCCAAACCCAAATTCACCCTCCTTATATGATGTAAACTAGGAAGTAAACTATGATTTTCTAAGTAAACTAGGAAGTAAACTATGCCCGCTTAGTAAACTAGGAAGTAAACTATGATCACTTAGTAACCTAGTTTACTCGACCTAGTTTACTTCCTAGTTTACTCGGCCTAGTTTACTTTATCCGACAGTCAAAAAAAGGCGTCACGATTTTTATCAATGCCATCATGTCACTTGACAAGGGTTTTTAAGACCCCGTGGCACTTAGTCGTCGTGAGGCCCCACTCCCCATTTGTTAACAACCCCCTAATTTTCCATAAATAATAGTTTATTTTTACTTTTTACTTTTTTATTTCTTACTTTATGTTCTTTTTTACTATATAACCCCTTTTATTTTTTCATGATTTATTTTATTTTTAACCAAAAAAAGATCCAACTACAAAAAATGAAAAAAAAACAAACAAATTACAAATTACAAACAAAACACAAAATCTATGGGTAAAATTACTTTTTTCCTAACGTGGCAACCTGTACTCTTTTTTTCGTCTTAGCCTGCAGCCTAGCGTTGTGTGCGTTGCCTTGCCCATGCGCTTGCATCATTCTTGTTGTACTGCAATAGCATCAGTATGTGGGGTGAATTTAATAATATGTTAGATTTATTACACTAGTTTATGAATAAAATTATTGGTTTGAAAAACATGCCCCATTGTGGCTAGATATTATCATATATGGAAGGAGAAGCATTTGGAAGTGTAATGGTCCAACCCATGGTCTATGCCATTCTTTGATAAAAATATTCAAACACTTAATAGTATGTGGGGTGAATTTAATAATATGTTAGATTTATTACACTAGTTTATGAATAAAATTATTGGTTTGAAAAACATGCCCCATTGTGGCTAGATATTATCATATATGGAAGGAGAAGCATTTGGAAGTGTAATGGTCCAACCCATGGTCTATGCCATTCTTTGATAAAAATATTCAAACACTTATTGGTTTAAAAAAAGATGCCCCATTGTGGATTATTTGAATATTAAGAAGGAAGCATGCCAAGTGTTCACTACTAGATATTATCATATGTATGCCCATGTGTGTTCTCCTCCATGTGACTTGTCTACTTTCTTCGACTCTTATTACTGCTTGCCTTGACATTTTTTCACTTTGGTTGAGAGAAGATTTGAGGGGTGTACATGGGAAGAGGTTACATTGAAGGGGCTAGTTATTGGGAAGGATGGGTTATCAAATAGAATGGCTCTCTCTTCTCCCTACTCCCAGCCTAGCCTAACCCAGCTTGGCTCCCCCCTCCAACCCACCGCAACAACCAACTCCTCTCTCTCTCTCTCTCTCTCTCTCTCTCTCTCTCTCTCGTGGCCCCTCTGCTCTGTCAAGATCTATCCCACTTCCCTCCCCTCTCTCTCTATGTATATAAATATATATATCTCTCCCTCTCCCTGCTCTCCCTCCCTCCCTCCCTCCCTCTCTCTCTCCCCCTCTCTCAATATATATATATATATATCTCCCTCTCCCTACTCTCCCTCCCTCTCCCTCTCCCTGATCTCTCTCTCTCTATCCCTCCCTCTCTCTCTCTCTCTCTCTCTCTCTCTCTCTCTCTCTCTCTCTCTCTCTCTCTCTCTCTCATTTTCTCCGTATCTCTCTCTTTCTCCATATATCTCTCCCTTTCACCTTCTCTCACTCTCTAACCATGCATTTTCTTCGTCTTCCCCCCCCCCTCTCTCTCTCTCTCTCTCTCTCTCTCTCTCTCTCTCTCTCTCTCTCTCTCTCTCTCTCTCTCACACACACACACACACACACACAAACACATTTATTTACACGTAAATACTCAAAATCTTAACTTTAAGGAGAGGAGAACTATTGAAGGAAAAAAACAAAAAATACCATACTTGCTAAAATAACTTCATGTATAGAATTAAATATCTTATGGCAACAGTCCAAGCTTACGAAAAAAAACACACATTTATTAGGAACAAAAAAGTCCATACAAACGAGAGATCTCTAACCAAAACGAGCAAGTCCACACATTTACATCTTCTAGTTACCATGATTATTCTCTTTTATTCAATTCATGGCAACACTATATGGTCTATAACCACTTCTAAACTAGGTGTATTTTTCTTACACTTTCCTCCCAAGCTTCTCTCAAAGAATAGATTCTTCGCTGTCGCTTATGTAGCCATATGCATGCCAAGTCCCTATTGCAATACATATTCCATTGATATGTGTCTCAATCTTCAAATGAACCATCTTCATTGAGTTTGTTCCATAGCTTTTGTGCTTCTAAACTCTGTTGCATGCGCTCCAACACTTCACGCCTTTGCATTCCCTCCTCCTCCTCTCTTTGCACACCTCTATTTGTTTGTTGTTTTGGGGGGAAATCAAGTTTTATTTCCTTTAGCCTTTCAAGGTTGATTCTCTTTAACATATTCTGGCCTATGGGAGCTATTTCCATCCTCATTTATTATGGTTTATGGATGCCACTTACGATGCAATGTCTTATTATTGCCCATTACATTGGGAATGTGGAACATAGGAGTTCCTCTAACAGTTTCTCCCACCAACCTACTTGTTGCGCTTAGGCTTAGTGATAACCCACTTTTGTTAGCACACCTCTCTAACAACTTTGCAATGCTTGGACCAGATCCTATGTGCTTCCCTTGTTGAAATGCATGCCTTTTTGAACTTTGAAGTAGTATGTTAGCTAGGTCCCTACTGTGTCGTAAAGAGAGATGGTTTCCTTTAACCCCACCCGCAAGCCAACTTGCGTGCTTGTACTCTACCAAGTTCATTCGTGGAATGTGCTCAGTTGTTGCGTCATCCACAACCTGTGAAAATGAGGCGAAAATAAAAAACAATTCTAAATAGAAACATAATTGCTACAAACCAACATTGATTTTCTCACTCTCCAAGAAGTTGTTTTCTCTAATGAGGGAATTATATGTTCCATTAGCTCAGCCAACAATCCATAGCATGAATATTTTGGTCTGCCACTTTGCCATTACCCCATCATGCTCTTATATATCAGTATTTAGCTAAGGCATCCTCTTCGCTTTTGGCACACCTCCATTGTCTACAAAAAAGCTTATGCTCGTCCTGGTAATTCTTGAGCCACGTACTGCGTGTATGTATGTGAAGACTTTATTCCCAAATTGAATAAGCATGATATTTCTCTACCCTCCATTCTCTTATCTGGCCCACCATTGTAAATAGACATCATAGCCCTCGAATTTGCTACAACATCGTCCATTTATAAAGCCGACAAAGTTTGATTTTGCTAGCCCATTTTGCTCCACTACCACATTAAGCTTTTGCCAAAACATTTCTTATGCATTTGTGTCTTCCTCTTTCATTTGGAAGTGGCAATTGTCATAAGCTACTGCACGCTGAAGTATGTACTTCAATGTACGAGTTCATGTAAAATCTTAGTAAAGCATGGACATTGTATAAGTTCTAAATATTACTAAGTATCTTGGGGTCATAAACATGTGTGGCCATCGTGGTGGTCGACCCCACAACCTTGCGCACATGCTCAAAGCATACAAAAGTCTGCCCCCCCATTGATTTTGAAACTTCCACATAGACTATTTTTGCATTCAAAAACCCCTCCATAATAGCTCTTCCTCACAATACCCAAGCCCTTTACATGTGTCTTCATCGGTTTAGTCTAGCAATGTTGATCATACATTTGTTCCATTCCATGCATGGGAGAAAGAAAAGAATCACCTATGCAAGGGAGCTCAAAAGCAATGTTGCCATTATATATTTTAGGAACTTCAGAAACTTTATCTATACATGAACATCCCATCAACATTTTTATACCACCATGAGAGTTACTAATCATTACGACATTGACAACGTTGTTCAACTCATCACCCTTTGAGCCACATTGAGGGTCGTTGAAGGTTCTTCGGTCATGAGATTCACCACCTCTATAAACTGTGATGGAGCATCTTCTGTGAGATCCACGAAATCTTTTTTGACGTTTGGATTAGATTGCTCACCCTCACTTGATGGAATCACTAGATATCTATTCGACAACTCCTTGGCAAAAACATGCACCATAGAGAGGGAGGTGCTATTGCTTGGATACAATTGCATTAAGTGATTTGGGTTATCTTCTAACTCATAGATGGCAAAGACACTAAGAGAAGCATTTGGATTTTTAAAGAGAGGAGATTGTAACTCCTAGTCTTTTAATGCCAAATATTAAGCTACATCGAGAAAAGATACCATGTGGTCATTGTTCAAGGCACCAAAGAATACTGATACAGTAGAGCAATCCATTACAAACACAAAAGCTCAAAGGTTAGCACAAAAATGTGAGAGAAATAGAGTTAGAGAATCTCAAAATGGTGCTTAAATGGGCAAAATTTGATAAAACCTTTAAATATATTTCACGGAACTACATTAAAATTTTAAAAGAGATCTAAAAAAATTTGCTTCAGAAACAATGATTAGCACTATCTAGGATGCATTAACTAGTTTTTCCTCAATAGATTTTATTCTATTGTTTCTTTTTTTGTCAAAAACAACGATTGAGAATAAAAGAGAATGCATTTAATGACATTAAATGCTCTTAGTTTACACAACAAAGAGGCCAAAAATTAAGAGTTTTCTTCAAAGAAAAGCACGTGGGAGAGAGGGAAGGAGAAAGAGGAGGAGATAGATAGATAGATAGATAGATAGAGAGAGAGAGAGAGAGAGAGAGAGAGAGAGAGAGAGAGAGAGAGAGAGAGAGAGAGAGAGAGAGAGAGAGAGAGAGAGAGTTCTTTGGAAGAGAGGACATGGTTAAAGGGTTTGATTTTTTGGAAGAGAGGGAGGGGCTCTTTTGGAGGACGACTTGGGTGCTTAGGCCTTCTTTATTGTTAGTTTTTTTTAAAAAAAGTACATTTGTAATTTTTGAAATGTTTTATTTGTTAAAATTTGATGTATATAATCTTTTATATTTATGTTTAATAATTGTTATAATATAAATATCTTTAAAAAATGTATTAAACATAAATATTAGTTGTATAATTAAATATATTAAAAAATTTACATTTATAAAAAGACACGACATTGTATATATATTTGTTATATTTTTTATTATTAAATATTATTATAATCTTATTTTCGATGTGAATAGCCCAGTCATGTGTGGACAATACATTTTATGGTTGCTATTAAGACAATACACATCTTCTAGATGGCTTGCATTGTTGACACAGTTGAATGGCTTGCATTGTTGACACAGTTGAATGGTTGCAAGATGATCCAAAAAAAATCGAGGTAATAATAGTATTACTTGATCTTACAATAGTACATTTCAAGAACTATTATTAAATATATATTTATTGTACTTGTTTTTAGGAACTTGTGCATAATGACAAAGTGATTTGTTGTACTTGTTGATAGGAATTTGTGCATAATGACAAAATGTCCATTATGTTTACGGGAAGGAAGGTTGGGTATATATGTAATGTACACATCCATAAGTCAAACTATGCATTCTCGACCTATTTCGGAAGGCAATGTGGGAGTTATGGTCGAGAATTGTCTGGAGCAAGACATTTCCTTGCGGTATCCAATTGATCAGGATGACATGTATATGTTATATGACGTCGTGAACTCATTTGTGATATGGGAAAAAATTAACTTGGTAATAAGTATACTTTATTAGGGTCACTTTTGTGATTTGTGTAGTTTGTTTTGACTACTAATTGGAAGCAAATAGGTTAAAGAAGATGCGAGTACAATAAATATCTCGGGTAGACACTCACACAACACATTTGGAAGTCCTCACTCAACAATCACAAAGGCCCCTGTAATCAAGACAACCAACAAGAGAGAGAGAAGAAAGAAACGACAAGATAGTGATGAGGATTACATCGACATCTAGAAACCGAGGCAGGCAAAGGAAAGAAGATGGCAGTGATGTACATGTGAAATTGAAATGCAAATCAAAAGCTAGCAAGAGTACCGCTCAAATAGTGGTGAGAGTGAGGATGAGCAGGATGAAGATGAGCAACGACATGCTTTCATTATCAACTATGGTAGCGAACTACATGATGACATGCTACATGAGGTCTTGGATAGGCTGATGGTATGACATGCCCTTAAAAGCTGAATATGTGAATTGGAAAGCCTCTAGTAAAAAAGACTATTTAATATTATTGTTTTTTTTTCAAATTAAAAAATCACGCGCCTACTCCATTAATTCTGCTTTGCCATTTGGTGTCAAACATCCATACGTCAGATCAATGCACAATACATGAAGCTATGTGTTGAGTTTTTGAACCATGGTTATGTGCACACAAAAGGAACATTTATATGTTCTATCACAAATCCTTCACTTTCAACACATGAAATAATGGAAAGTGACAAAGGTTTGTGGGATGAGATATGGGAGAGAAAAAACCAAGAGTTTGAGGATCAAATCAAAGGGACAGAGTGGGAGTTCTTATTGCGAAAAGTGTTTTACATCTGGGATGGCAACCACCACTTACACTCTTGGATAAAGAAATCAAAAGAGGTATAATGTTGTTATATATATCTTGTACTGTGCGTAGAGTATAGCTTAGTATATTGAAATAGTTGCAATGCAGCATTCAAACACAACAGTTCAAGACGTCCATTTGTCGAGGCTACCCTATTGGACGTTTCCATACATGATGAAGGAGAGGTGTTGTCGATGATCACCTGACTTAACATGTGAGTTTTCTAAGTTATATCTTGATAGAATAAAATGTATGTAACTTCATTACAAAAACATAGCATTGAAACCTGACTTAACATGTGAGTTTTCTAAGTTATATCTTGATAGAATAAAATGTATGTAACTTCATTACAAAAACATAGCATTGAAACCTGTAGCATTAATGAGAATGGATATGTGTGTTCCATGGAGATGGATAAGATATGCGTGCTCCGTACAATAGGATGTACAAACAAAGAGACGTTGCTTTGTGGAGCTTCACCTGAGGATAGGAAGTGGATAGAGAAACATATGGAGAAGGAGTCTCATGGTGGGCGACGTGACCATGGTACAACTTGGTGAAAATGGTAAACACGACAGACTTAAAATCTGTTCCATTTCAAGGGTTATCAGTTCGAGACCGATAGTGAGCATACCTACTTGGTGGAATCGGTAAATGCGACAGACTTCGAATCTGCTCCGGGGACCTCTATGTGTTTGGTCCTCGTATGATAGACCGGATATCTTTCCGACTGTATGCTGCTCATGTTGTCACAATGTATGACAACTTTCCCATCACATTGTTGTCCCAAATCTTTGAGTAGCTTTTTCAGCCATACCACCTCACATGCAGCCATAGTTGCTCCTCTATACTATGCCTCTGTGCTAGATAAAGCAATTGTGGGTTGCTTTTTGCTACTCCAACTCACCACTGCACTTCCCAATGTGAAAGCATAGCCACTAGTAGTAGAACTACCTGCCTAATCTGCATCTGTATATCCATGAACATCCATACCTTTTCCATACTCATAAAGGAGTCCATAATGTGATGTAGCTTTCACATATCTCAAGATTCTTCTCACTGCATCCAAATGTGGTTTCCTTGGGCTTTGCATAAACTAACTCACAAGCCCAACCGCATAGTATATATCCGGTCTAGTAATAGTCATGTATATCAAACTACCAACCATCTTTCTATACATTGTCACATCCTCAATCTCTTTACCACAATCAGTCCTTAGCTTCACATTTTGCTCCAATGGTGTGCTTATTGGCTTACAACCTGTCATGGCATACTTTGCTAGCATACTCAATGTATACTACCTTTGAACCAACCAAATGCCTTTGAACCAACCAAATGCCTTTCTTTGTTTTCACCACTTCAATGCCAAGACAATATCTCAACTATCCCAAGTCTTTCATGTCAAATTCACCACGTAATGAAGCTTTCACATCTACAATATCCTTTCTTGAATCACCTATCACAATCAAGTCATCTACATAGATGACAATCACCATAATACCATATGATGTCTTCTTTGCATATAGTGATGAATCTGATGTTCCCACATGAAAACCAATGCTAATGAGATACCTTCTTATCTTGTCTGTCCAAGCACGTGGTGCTTGCTTCAATCCATACAAGGCCTTCTTCAACTTACATACATATGTAGAATATTTGGGATGCACATAGCCTTCTGGCTGCTCCATGAACACTTCCTCTTGCAACTCACCATTTAGAAAGGCATTCTTCACATCCATTTGATGCATTTCCCAACCATTTGACGCAGCCAATGCAATCACAGATCTCACTGTTCCCATCTTAGCCATGGGGCTAAATACCTCATCATAATCCAAACCATGTGTCTGTGCATATCCCTTTGCGACCAGCCTTGCTTTGTGCCTTTCTATTGATCCATCCAACTTACATTTCACTTTATACACCCATTTGCAACCAATGACATTCTTTCCACTTTGTAATGCAACCAAGTCTCATGTGTCATTGTGTACCAAGGCATACATTTCTTTGTCCATTTCTTTCTCCCATACATGCTTTCTAATAGCTTCTCCAAAACATGATGGTTCCACATGCTTTATCATTGATGTCATGTATGCATAATGCATTGCATATCCATCATATGTCAATCTCTCCACATACATAATTCTTTGTGACCTTCTCAAAACCTATGGATCACTTTGTACACCCTATGCTCTAGCATGTGGAGGAACATATCTCTCTTGCCTTACACCTAGAGTATGTAAGGCTGGGATGCCAACTTCTTTATCATCTAAGCTTTCCGAGCTAGATGACTCATAACGTGTTATGTTAATTCCTTCAACCTTCTTTTGGCCTTTGTCAACAACACTTTCACTTGTGCTCACACTACCATGTCTCAACCTTCCTGACCATGGGCTTACATTATCCCTTCCACTTGATGTTTCGCTTGGCCCCCAGATAATGAAATAATGCTCTCTTTTGGCAAGTTCACATGCACATCTGCATCTATGTCATCCCACCATAACATCATCTTTACTTTTGTATCAACTTGCCAACTCATCAAACACATCATCTCTAAAAATGGGCACCTATTTAGTTTTTGGATTGTAACATTTGTAAGCCTTTATATCTTGTGCATAACCAATGAATATGCACTTCTGAGCCTTTGGGTCCAATTTCCTTCTCTTTTCATCTGGCACATGTACATAGGCAATACATTCAAAAACTTTGAGATGTCCAATATCTGGCCTAAAACCTATCATCCTCTTCTCACAAGTACTCTCATGTATGGCAGCTGTAGGTGTCTTATTCAAAATCTACACCACTGTGGCACGTACTTCTGCCTAAAAATACAAAGGAATACTCTTCTCATTCATCAATGCTCTTGTGACTTCACCTATCACACAATTCTTTCTCTCATCAACAACTCCATTTTGCTGAGGAGTATACCTGCATGTAAGCTGCCTTCTAATACCATGGTCTCTCAAGAATGCATCAAATGTATGTGAGATGTATTCACCACCACCTATGCTCAAACATTTAATCCAATGACCATATTGCTTTTCCACAAGTGCTTTGAATTCTTTGAACTTTCCCAAGGCTTCACTCTTCTCTTTCAAAAAATAAATCCGTCATCCTGCTTTGAATTCTTTGAACTTTCCCAAGGCTTCACTCTTCTCTTTCAAAAAATAAATCCGTCATCTTGCTAAAATCATCGATAAATGTGATGTAATACCTGCTCCCATTTATTGATTGGGTTTGTGTAGGACCCCATATATCACTATGCACAATCTCAAGTGGTCCTCTACTCATTTAACTATCCCTGGGAAATGGTAACCTTGCTTGTTTCCCAAATTGGCATGTATCACAAACATGTGTACTCCCAGTATATTTGAATCTAGGTAGACCATCAACAATGCCTTTTATAGATTTCAGCTTTTGAATGTTTACATGAGCAATCCTTTTGTGCCAAATATCAATTTTTGGCACTATGCCATGAATATGAGAAAACATGGCTGACTTCAATTCTGGAATGCTTGCATCTAGCTTGAACAATCTTCCTTCTTTTTGACCTTTAGTAATAAATTTGCAACCATGCTTAAAGTCCTCTACAAAACAAGCATGTTCATTAAATCTCACTTGCAATCCTTGTTCAACCATTTGTCCAATTGATGTCAAACTCTTGTAATCGATGGCACATAGAATACTTCATACATAGTTTTCACCCTACCATCATGCATTCTCAATGGCACACTACCAACATGTGTAATAGGATGCTGAGTATCATCACCTGTAGCAACATAACCCTACCATCATGCATTCTCAATGGCACACTACCAACATGTGTAATAGGATGCTGAGTATCATCACCTGTAGCAACATAACCTTGATTTTGTGTTGGCATCATGTTATCAAACCACTCTCCATGACATGTCATGTGGTTTGATGCACCTGAATCTATATACCATGTGTCATCACTCTCTTTGCAAAATGTCATAGTACCCATCACATGATTCATGGCAAACAAATGATCTATATGTCCTTCATTTCTAGATGATGCATAATTTCCATGTTGTGCTCTACGACCCCATGAACATCATTTTTCTTTTTGTAGCAATCTCTAGCCATGTGTCCAAGTTTGCCACAATATTGACACTCAATGCCATGCATATTTTGATGTTGTGGTTGCTAATGGCCTCTACCACGAGATCCAAACCTTCCTCTAGCATGAGGGTAAAAACCTCTACCACCACACGTACACCAAATGATGGCTGTGAATCCTGTTGTTGTTGTGGTGGCATATCATGCCAACCACGTCCACCTGTACGTCCTCTCGAACTAGATCTCCCCCTGCCTCTAGAACCTCTATGAGTATAGAATGTTTGGTCCCTTGCATGTCCACCTGGTACTAGATGAGGCACTAAAACCAAGTTTCATCTCCTCCATAATAAGCAACGAGATCAACTCATCAAAATATGGGGAGTCTCCACCTCTAACCCTGATAGAGGTTTCAAATGCTTTGTAATCCTTGCCTAAACCATTTAATGTGAGATCCCACTGCCCCCTCTGCATACCGGCTTCCCGGATGGTAGCAACGGAAGCAGCTTCCTCTTGCGTGGGGCAAGGTTTCTCACTCGGGGCCTCGCCCTCGAATGTCCGGGCACGAGACTAAGGTGGTGGTCATTCCGAAAACCGAAACTGGGAAAATTTCCCATGCCCAGAAAGCGGGGACGATTCCACCATTTTGAATTTCTTAACGAATTTTCTAACGAGGTCAAGACTAAACTAACCTTCATCTGAATAAACCGGATAGAAGGGAAACTATAACAGACTTAACTTGAAGGAATCAACGCTTTTTTTCTAATTGAATTAGGCATAGCCGTTGATCTATTCATTTGAGAAGTCTTCAGGTTATTATTTAACTATTCGAATTATAAGCGTAATCTTATTAATCAGTTTTATAATTAAAACTCTACTGATTCCAGCCTAACCCCATGGGTTACCCATCGCCCAACCATTGGAATAGTAGAACCAGACAAGTACTTATCCACCTATAATTGAAAGCCTTTCCTAACTTTTGGTTTAGAATACAGATACTCACACACTCCTCTTTAAACTTTAATTTATAAAACAATCCATTGACAAACAATTATTGGGTACACATGTCACAACTCAAAATTTCCATTCAATCCTTGTTTCTCACAAAACAGTATCACTTTGGACTCTCCGTTGAGACCAGCAGGTCAACAACGAGATCCAGTAATAGATTACAATAAGTTTCTCATCATCATACATATATATCTTCCACGACATATGCATGGGTGTCCTCGGCACCGCGAGCCTGTGCATCGCTTGGTCAGAATCCTCCAGGATGTCTTGGCACTTCACTCAGGGACCGCTTCGTCGGCCCTCATCCATCGTACCGAAAGCGCAGGCTTTGCCGCGTGAGCCGTCCTTTGAACACTCCCCGCCAGCTGTTTGCAACTGAACTTCCCTTAGAACACACATATACCAAATGCTCCCTCCAGCATTTTGGCGTAAGACAGTCCTTTAAGAAAACAGGGTCTCTATGCAACAGTCATAGTGCATTAGCCATTTTGCGAGGAAGCCAGTGTTTCATGCTCACACAAAGTATATTGAGATGTATTAAGGAGAGACTCATTGTAAGAGAGATTAGCCTGGCTTATATCTCTACACTTGATAATGTGGCAGATATGTGCACGAAGGCTCTCTCACGATGAAGTTTGATGCTTTTCACAAAGCTTTGGGCTTATTTCCATTTGGGGATTTATTAGCCATTTTGTACGCATCACATCATCACAATAGAGGAAACTTGTATCCATTTGTATGGTAGTGATATGTGGATATAGGCTAATAATGGTCCGGGGTATTTTTTTCCTCTCTAGGAGGTCTTTTCCCCCGAGCTTATATACACTCTTATGATTATATATATATATGATTTTCTTTTGAATACAATGAGTATATCTTAATTCCGTATCCCAAGACTTCTAGGTCACAGGTTTGGATTCCCAAGCAGAATTCCTTGAATTCTGAATTCTTGATCCTCATATCAAGGTTTTACTCTTGTTTGTAACAAGAGTGGCCACGATTTCTTTAGAAGAGGGAATGGTCAAAAACTAGTGAATTATTAAGAAATTCACAGTTCTTGGCTCTTGGGAGGAGTAGAGTAACAGTGCATAAAACACTATTAAGCTTCAACAAGGGGGAGGCTTGTATTTGTAGGAAAAAGTGAGCTCCTAGCCAAGCAAACTGATTCTAGAATTTTCCAGATCAGTTTGGTCAATTTTTGACGATTTTTAGGTCACTTTAGCTTACTTTTTGGAACTAGACTTGAATTAGGAGAGAGGAGAGATGAAATATCTCAATTTTTGATGATTTAACACTCCACCACACATGTGAGGTAGGCGCCTCATTCATGAGGGGAAACCCCTATTGTGAGGTGTCAAAAATCCATTTTTTTAGTAATTCCTTTGGTCCTTAGTCCACTCTTCATCTTATGTGAGTATTTACTCATTTTTGGGGGGATTTTCTTTATTTCTTCTATTTATCTGCTCCACACATTTGGATGAATCTGATTGTCCCCTCAAAACCTTAATTTAAAATTTTTAGAAAATCTGGACCCGTAGGGTAAGGTCTCTTGAACAGATTATACTTGATTTTCTAATGCACCTTCTGAAAATCTTTTTGAACTTCTGTTTCGGGGGAACTTATTTTAATAAGAAGAGATATTTTTCCATGTAAAATCTGAATAATCTCTCTCTAGAATATTTTCTCTCTTTAGGCCAAAACAGGTAGAAACAAGATCTTTATATTTTTGAAGAGGGATTTGATTACAAGGGAACATGCTGGACATCTTGAGAGGCTGGGGAGGAATCTTACATTCTCTCCCACTTGAAAAACGCGAGATGTCCTCATCTCGCGAACTGGGGTTAATCCCACAAGAGTTTGGCTTCTTTCTCCCAGGTGGCATCTTCAAAAGTATAGAACTTCCATTTGACCAATAATTCTCTCAGAATTCTGTTCCTGAGAACCTTTTCTCGAATATCAAGGATTTCTTTAGGTTGGAGTTCCATCTGCCCTTGGGTTGAAGAAGTTAAGATTTCATCATCAAGCACATGATTCGGGCTTGGTACATACTTTTTAGAAGGCTAACATGAAATACATTATGTACTTTGAGATGAGGAGGCAGAAGAAGCTTGTAGGCTAAGTCACCTACTTTCTTTGTAATCAGATATGGCCCATAATATCTGGGGGATAACTTCTTATGCAGAGGAGTGTCTAAGGGATGCAAAAGAAGATGCAGTGAAAGTAGAGCGCACAGGAGAGGAGAGGACAGTCGGACAGCTGCTGCAGCTCAACAGGTGTGTGTAGGGAGCAGCAAGTTGTGTGCATGTCGATGGTGACGAGGTGGCTTAAGACAAGAAAAGAGAGAAGGCTCCTGCAAATGTAATGGATCCACAGTGTCTCTGGAACAGCACCATGCTACCATAGCCGATGACCAAGAAGTGCAGATTGGCTTCCCATCCAAAGGCATAGTAGGAGAGGAAGCATTCACTCATGGCCGCATACAAGTGTCTCAGGCTTGCTCCTGGGACAAATTTCCATAGCTAGCTACAGGGGATAGTCAGCTAGAAAGGCCAGCAGAAAGCGGAAAGCAGCCAGCACAGAAACCCCAATCGTCGCTACAAGGTCTTCCATGGCGGCTGGAGGCGATGAAGAAGAAGCAAAATTATTTAAAGAAAAGAGTTTTTAAAAAAAAATAACGCTAAACCATACTCCCCTAAGCTCTCACCCCGCCCACAGAACGCGATTTCTCATTAACATTTAAGCAGGCAACAACAAAAGACATAATCCCTCATTAAAGAAGTAAATCTAGTAGGCATAGTGTGGTCATTGGTGCCTTCTAGCATGATCTCCCTTCTCATGAGGTTTTTAGGGAGAGCATAATTGAATCAAGAAAATAAAAAAACATGCACCCTAGTAATAAATACTAATCTCTCTTTTGGTAAGAAATGCTTAAGGATTAGGCATTTGACTTCTAATCTAGGGCTTGTGGGCAAGGAGAAGATTGAAGCTTCTCGGCCTATAGTGATGGCCAAGTGTTAGCATAGCCTTGCTAACATGGGGGAAATCACATGCTCCTACACACATAGCCATGGAGTGCACATGTACACACACATGTACACATGAGCATGGAGTAGGAGGCATGGATCAAGAACAAGATAAAAGACACATACAAGCAAAATATCATAGTGTATTCCATATCCATCATATATATTGTGTATCCAAGAATCGTGTATATCACATATTGTGTGTGTAAGAATCATGTACATACCATAGTCATATACAATTTGCATACAAGAGGGGATTTATATAGCCATTCAACCATGTAACTCTTGGGATACCCACATGACTATTGGGCTACTTATGTGACTATTGAGTTCCATAACCTCCACAAGATCCTAACTCCCCACTAGCCCTCTTGTAGCCGCTTCTTGATATGACATCTTGTAATAACCAAATCTCACAACTCATTAGCCTAAGCTACTGCCACTAATGCTAGAGAGTGTTCACATCCAAGCTAATGCCAAAATGCTAGGGGCTGTACACACCCGTCAACAACCACATTGTGATGGAAGTGAGAAGAAGTCTCCACACTATGGTTCCCATAGAGGATTCTCATGCAAGAGAAGAACCAAAGAGCTACCACATTGTGATGGAGGTGAGAAGAAGTCTCCACACTATGGTTCCCATAGAGGATGCTCATTCAAGAGAAAAACCTACAACCAATCCTATGTAAGAAAGTGTTATGAATCCAATATAACACAAGAGCAAGAGAGTAGGGAGAAGAGGGAAGAGAGCTCACTAGTGATTATGTATTGCTTGATATTAAATTTAACTTATATACAAGTGGCTAGTGTTCACACTTGACCATCCATAGATTAAAAAATGGTCCATGGCCACTAACTCTAGCTTTAATCAAGTATATTCACCAAGTCACAAACTTTTCCATTTGGTCTTAAGCACAAAGTAAGGTCACTTCATATATTTTAGCGTTATCTTACAAAAGAAAAGCTTCCACTACAAAAAAGTAAGATGATAAAGCACCTTATGAAGGTGGACGGGTGAGCAAGACCATGTTAATTGGAGTGGGGTCTTGAGGGGTTCACTTGAGAGAATGTTAGTGTACCACGTGAGTTTAGCAAGAAGGGGTTTTCAATCAGATACATTATAAAAAATTCATTAAAACAGGAGGAGTTTTTTAATTCAACTTTAGAAAAAAAATATGTTAGTTCATGAGTAAAGAGGGGTTGTTTTATTAGGGGAAAATTTTAGGTAAGGGGTTTTCTAAATACCCTTTGAACGCACATGATACATATAGTTTTCTCTTAGTGCACCCCTCGAGAGTGGGGTTAACACTCATAAATGAATTTTTAATATCAACCTTTACTAATTATTTCCATGGTCTTTGTAACATTCTTTAAAGGTAATAGATGTAGGTTAAGGATCTAAGACTTGATAAAAAGGGGAGGAAATATAGTAAAGAGGCACTTGGAGTTATTTAGCTTTATTTATGGGTAGTGTTCACAACGGCTTAGTTCAAATGGCTCATTGATTTGCTAAATTTAAAGCTCAAGTGTGTCTCTACTTGCATGAAAACTCCATACAAGGAGATACTAGTGTAATTTTTGAATTGTTAATTTAAAGGTCCTTCTTGAGGAGGTTCCCTAAAGATCAAAGCATGGTAAGTTGATTGTTTTAACAGTTATTCTAGTGGGGATAATTATTTTACCCCCACTGGGAAGGGAGGGCCCCCTATAGTGGGCTTTATTATTTTACACCCACTAACCCAACTGGGGCGAGGAGGAGCCCCCCCACCCCCACTAACCCAACTAGGGGGGGGTCATGTGATTATGACATGATATAGTAGTTCTCTCTAAAGAAAACTTACACGCCAACCACCATGAATGTAGATTGGTTAAGGATTCCTTCTATGCTCTAATAAGATTCATAGAACATTGATAATTTGAGCTTCCAAATGATTCTATTGTGGGTAAAAGGCATCTTAAAAGAATCGATATATAAAGCTTGAAAAAAGACTACTTGCTCATCGTGACCTCATCATGACCAAAAGTACATGGGCCGATGATTGCCTTCATGCTCCAATCCTCTCATGCAGCCCACGAGAAAAAAAAATCACCACAAACAAATAAACCAAAAAACAAATCTCCCACAATTTTCATATATATGTGTGTGAGTGCATGCATGTGTGTGTATAAATATATATAAGTATATATATATATATACATATATGTATACACACACACACACACACACACACACACATGTATATATATGTATGTATGTATGTGTAAATATATATACTTGTGTGTGTGTGTGTGTGTGTGTGTGTACATATATGTGTGTATATATATATCACACACACACACACACACACACACACACACAAAATTAACTATGACCATAAAAGGCCATGCATAACTTATGGGAATAATATATGCACAACACATCACTCATGGACTGAGCATCCATCATGAGCCATAAGGCTTACAAAACCTAGACTAACGTTAATGGATAACTTATGGGACTAATATAAGGGAGCACTTCACTCATGGAAGATTGAGCATCCATCATGAGCCATAAGGCTTAAAAAACCTAGACTAATGTCAATCAAGTGCTTGTCACAATCTAATCATGATGAGTCCTTTCCACCTATTTACATAGGTTGCAAATGAGGAAAAAAATTAAGTGCTTCGCTATGATTTCACCACATGGCATCTAGTAAAAATAAAATAAAATCAAGATTTTCTAGTAGTAATGAGTGTTTTAGCTAGATTGAGAGCTTGCTTTTTATGTGCTAGTGGTTTTTTATTTGAGGTGTTGGGGGGGAGAGAGAGAGGGAGAGGGAGAGAGAGAGAGAGAGAGAGAGAGAGAGAGAGAGAGAGAGAATGCTTGTGTGAGAAAATTGTTTGAAACAAGGCTTCTTATCTATCTTGCAAAAACGCGGGTGGTTCTTGTATACTTTACAAATTTTGCAAGTTTTATACCTAAAACCACCAATTTTTAAATTTGAAGGTTTTTTGGGGAATTTTGAAGCTTTAATTAGATTATACCTAGGCTTTTTCCATGTGGTGATATACATGATTTAAGAATCAAATATAGCATATTATAGAACATCATAAATTGCTTATATATTTTGATATTATTTTGTATCATCTATTGAATTATCTTATTTCATTAAACTTAATAAAACTATATAGTACTATTGTATTATGCATTTTGTAAAATCCCATTTTTTATTTTCCCTCCTTGGCTTCTTGCGTGAGAGCCTCCCCTCCCCAGCTTTTTATATATGTAAATATTTTATTTAAAAATAGGGAGGAGTTGAACAACACCCTGTTGATCACCCCCCATGTTATTCTCTCTCTCTCTCTCTCTCTCTCTCTCTCTCTCTCATCTCTCATCTCTTTTCCCATAGCCCTCCCTCCCTTGCTTGGGCCTCCTCCCACCTTCCTTATCTCCCAGTGCCCCCCCTTCCCTTATCTTCTTCTTGCTCTCTCACTCACACACACACACATACCATCCCTACCCCTTCTCCCCTATTTAAACCTCCCTCTCCATCTCTCTTGGCACTCACCCTCTCATCAACCCCCTCACTATTGCAGCCTCATGCCTCTCCCTCATCCACTCCCTCGTAGCCTCTCCTTTTAATAGACACCCCCCCTTCTCTATACCTTTCTCCCCTCTAGTGACCCCCTCCACAGCCTCACCTACTCTCTCCTACTCCCTCACAGCCTCTCTCTCTCTCTCTCTCTCTCTCTCTCTCTCTCTCTCTCTCTCTCTCTCTCTCTCTCCCCCCAATAGTACCCTCTCCCTCACCACCCACTCTCCTATCAAATCCATCACAACCTCTCATCAACTCTATCACTCCCTCATCCACTCTATCACTCCCTCATCCACTCTTGTGTGCTCTCACTTCCTCACCCACTCTCATCAACTCTCTCACTCCCTCACCCACTCTATCTCACTCCCTCGCCCTCACCTACTCTCTCTCACTCTTGATCCCTCTCCCTCACCCATTCTCTTACTCTTCTCTCACTCTCACTCTCTCTCTCTCTCACCTGTTCTCTTTCTCTTCTCTTGCTCTCTCTCTCTCTCCCCCCTCATATCACTTCCTCTCTCTCTCTCTCTCTCTCTCTCTCTCTCTCTCTCTCTCTCTCTCTCTCTCTCTCTCTCTCTCTCTCTCTCTCTCTCTCTCTCCACGTAGGGTAGTATAAGAAAAATATCCCCTTTAAATTTATTTTATTTTATTCAAACTAGATAAAATTGAATATTTAATTCCATCTGCACTCATAGCCCAGTGGTGGTTGAGTATTCCTTTTATAAGCAAGGGGGTTCTTCCACCAAAGATTTGTCACTCTTAAGAGATCCACAACCAAAAGATAAAGCATCCATACTTTTTCCTTAGAGGATGGCTTATGATGGGCATGCAAAGTGAGGTGGTAGGGGTTGTCCAAAAATAGATGATTGTGGCGAGGTGAGAACGAGACCTCAAGTGATGGTAGCCACCATGAATCACTCCCAACAAGTGGAGGACTCGGTCACCTCCTCATGATTATCGGGCCTCCACCTTGTCATGTGAATGGGACCAAACCCTAGATTTTTTGATTAAGAAAGGATTATCTGATGCATTTAGCTAGGGAATTTTTTACTAAATAAAGAGAAGATAGAAAAGGTTATTTTTTTATGTGAGAATGTTTATTGCTTGGATTGCTGCATGAAAGATGGATGTACGATTATGACAAGACTGATAATATATTTTAAAATTGTTAGAAAATAAACCAAGGGATGTGTTCTCGTGGGGATAACCACTTCGAAGTGTCCAGTCTTCTCATAAATGAACGGTTGTAGTCGCAAACAAGGAATTGGGTGGTCATGTGGACTTGATGAGTTAGGTGTTTGCTTACAAGAGACAGGGCAGTTGTTTGAAAGATGAGGTTATCTAGTTGCAAGGAAGCAGGTGGTCATGTGGACTTGATGAGTCATGGTGTTTGCTTACAAGAGACTGGGTGGTTGGAAGATGAGGTTATCTAGTTTTGTTTAGTGGGTGCCCTTGGGTTTAGCCTAAAAACAGGCAATTTTTCAAGAAGAATAGCCAATCTCTCCTAGTTAGCCAAGGAGTATCACTTCAAGGTCTCTAATTAAAAATCACATGCAAATTTGGGCAACTAAAATTACAATCCGATTGAATATCCAATAATTGTGAAGCCCTTTTTGTTTGGGCACAAAAATTGTATACATGCCCTATCGGTGTGCGAACAAGTACACTAAATGTGAGTGAATTGCCTATAGCTTTCACATTAAATTACTCATATAATGTTTCCACTTTTCATATCATAAATTCACATAACATAGAGCTTAACTTATTTTATCGAGTAATTTTTGATGTATTTTACTAATTTCTATATTATTTAAAAGGCATTAGAACTATTAAAAAACCTACTATTTTGTCCTCCCACCATATCTACCATTTAAAATGCTCAATTGGTATGGATCTAGTGATGATTGGATTGGAGAAGATTGGTAGAATGCAGATGTTAGGTAAAATTGCAAATCTAATGGTTGGTTTTTTGTAGATGTAATTTGCAAAACTTGTTATGGTTGTTAGATCTACTGACGTGACAGTTATTCATGTCTTGATTGAGACATTGGGATTTTGGCTCAGGGGGCATGTGTCAAGCTATTATTGATGCTAATATCTCGATCAAGATACCTCGCCCGATATTTTTTTCCCTTGTTTCGATGTCCTATTTTTAGTGAGAGTGAATGAAATTTAGTACCCCTGAGATATTCTGACCCATTAGATAGAACCCCCAACCTTGTGGAGATCGCTTATAAATTGGATTATCCAAAAGAGGCACTGATGAGATAGATTTCACGATGGGTTAGGATTGCTCTTACTGAGCGAGGTGCCTCCATATCCCTAGTGACAAGATGGGCGGATATAATACAGGTGGTATGAGAGCTTTAGTTTGTGGTAGTAAGGGCTCTTAAAATTATAGTTTTGAATTGACCAGTATGGACTTGTACTAGCATTGGTGATTGACCACATTGGTATAGTTTAAAGGGATCTTCAACCATTTGGTATTAGTCAGACCAATTGTCAAACGAAAAGCCTGGGCAAAATACTTCTTGGACCATTACCAACCATCATCAGTGACTAGAATGGAATTTTTATTGTCCATGTCTACTCATTAATGCAAGTAGAATTAGGAACCTAGATGATGAAATATACATGTTTCAAGTTTTAGAAAAAATTAGGGTTTTTAAATACTTTATATTTTTGGAGTCCTCGTAGAGTGGATGAGATCTTAGAGGTAATTGGAAAACCAACCTAGGACTACTTTTCATGTGACACATTTAGGGCTCTATAATGGTAATCTTGGCATGTATTGGTTAGAAGAAAATAATGCCAACCCCAATTGTGAGACTGGAAGAGTCTCAAGAAGTAGTAACATCAGGGAGAATTGGAAAAGTCACAGTTAATAAAAATAGGTAAATTGTAAAAGGGCCTTAGGGAAAATCCAAGGGTGTTCGTATAGTTAAACTCATCAAAGTCAATGATGATAATAAAAAGAGGGACCCATACGGACAATAAGAGTTCGAGAATATCTTCTTAATATTACTTAGATGCCATCTACATAGGGAAATTGACCATGAGATGGGGCTTATTCAAGGAGCATAACTAGTGGTGGCTAACGTGCATATAAAATGTCAATGCTGAGCGAATACAACTCAAAGAATAAATTTGACAAATATTGAAGTAAGGATTCATCAAGACCAGTGTATCGTAGGGAATTACAACCCTATTTTAGAAGAAGAAGGATGGAGCCTTTTGATTACACATTGCCTATAGGGTCTTAATCAACTTACAGTGAAGAATAAGTACCCTAGTTCTAGGATTGATGAAATACTAGACTGACATCACAGAGCTAGTCTTATCATAGATTGACCTGAAGTCAGGTTATTAGAAAATCAAAGACAAGTAGAGTGATATTCCAAATATTGTCGTGCCACCAATTGGATTGACAAAGGTCCTAGCCAATTTCAATAGATTCATGTAGGGTATACTTAGGGAACAACTTGACAACAATCATGTCTTAGTGTTTTCAATTATATCCCAAAGATGAGAGAAAGCATGAAAGCCAAGTTAGGGAAGTTTTGCAAATCCTAAGAGAGCATCATTTTCTTTTCCAAGAAGAGTAGATACATCTTCTTTTTAGTTAAAACTAAATACATGGGATCCATTGTCTTTAAAGAAGAGATTTCAATCGACCCAACAAAAGTCTAAGATCGAGTAGTTGATTGACTGTAACCTCATAATGCTAAAGAAATATATAGGTGGCAAAAGTTGCCAAGAAATATATAGGTGGCAAAAGTTGCCAAGAAAATTATTAATTTGCTTCTTGATTTTGGACAACCCTTAGGTAAACTCTAGTATAACCTATTATTGAGAATCTAATGGTTAAATAAAAAAAGGCAAACCAAATTCATTAAAGACGCCCTTAAGTCTCACTGTAGTTTTAAACCAAAGCTATGATTGCAATACCTACCATTGGTAGAATTATAATTCCTCAACACAAAAATATAGATATGTCTCCTTTTAAAAGCCTCTACTATTAAAATTATGTACGGCATTTGATTAGTCTGATCCTCATCTGAGAAAGTGTTAGATGATACAAAATAATAAACAAGAGTATCAAGGCTACTTGAGATAGACAAAAAATATTATGCGAACATTAAAAGAAGTGAGTGAATATCCTATGAAGTAGAAATGGTCTTTCTAAGCATACATCCAAAAAGAAGCTCTATATGTCTAGAAAAGTACAAAAGGTTGAGCCCTCGCTAATGTGGACCTTATGTCATTACCAAGCAAATCAATGACCATGACAATGAGCGATTGATATCCCCTCATTAAGAAAAATCCATAATGTATTCCAAGTTAGAATCCTTAACTCTAGAGAAATGACTCGTAGAAATAGAGTCATTAAGGAACATCTAGTTCAATGGAAAGACTTCCTAGCAAAAGATACTACATGGGAAGATGAGTCTAAGCTCTATCAAGATTTTTCGTACCGGTTGTTGAGATGAGGACATCTCAATTTCTTTAAAGGGATAAAATTTCACAATTTCTCATGCGTGAGAGCCTCCCCTTATACATATACATATACACACATATATATATTAAGAAAATTAGAGGAGGTGGCCAACACCCTCTCGACCATCCCCTATTCTTCTTCACACTAGCTCTAGCTACTCGTTGTCTTCTCCATCGATCATCCTCACAACTGGAACCTCCTCCCCTTTGACGTTAGCACTGGCCATAACTGGACCCCCATATTTTTCTCCCTCTTTCGTCGTTCTCTCCTCACTGTCAACAAAGACTGTGCAACCCCTCCACCGGCTATCCATGTCTCTCTCTCTCTCTCTCTCTCTCTTCCCTTGTTGGGGTCTTTCGCATCTCCATGCATTGTTGTCTTCTCCCACCGGCCACTCCACCATGTCATTGACTTCTCTCTCTCTCTCTCTCACTTATGCACACACCCTAGCTCCCTCTCCTGTCAGCTATAAAATCCACCCCCTCTCCTCTCAACGTAGGACACCCCTACCATAGGCTCTCTTTTCTAGCTTACAACCTCTCGCTCTGTCTCACTCGCCTTCCTGTTACCCCCTTGCAGAACAATAGCACCTCAATCTCTCTCCCCCTCTCTTAAGAAAACTCTTCCCCTGTATACAACAACCTTGTCGTCTCTCTTAGCTTTAAAAAATCCCATTGACTCTCTCTCTTTCTTCACTCTCAATTTGTTAACCCATTAGGGAACATTTGGACTCTTTAAGGATTCATACACATTCTCTCTCTGTCAAATTTTTACAAATTGTTTAGACATTTAGAATCTACTCTTCAAGACCTTTCTAATGATATGTAGCATGATAGTCAATTTTGCATATTCAACAAGGTTCCAAATTTGGTGATGATGTGCATGTAATGTGCCACATCAAATTTGGAGACTTGTTGAACATGCAAAATTGCCCATCATGCTATATATCATTGGAGAAATCTCAAAGAGTATATTCCAAATGTCCAAACTCCACTCATCAGTTGATTTGTAAAATTTTTACCATGAGCCCATTTTGGTAGAGAGAGAATGTGTACAAATCCTTAAAGGGCCTAATTTGAGTCCAAATTTTTTCTAATACTCTAGCCATCTCTCTCTCTCTCTCTCTCTCTCTCTCTCTCTCTCTCTCTCTCTCTCTCTCTCGTGATCTCTCTCTAATAAAACCATCCAGCTCCCCAAGAAGATTAATGGACCTTAAGATTAATTCTACAAACTCTTGTTAAGAGATTTTACCTATGCTTTTAATCATTCTATTAATCTCAAATAATACTTTCTTGAGGATTAGTGTGCCAATGGTTACATTCAAATCATCCAGTTATCTCTTACAAATTTCCATGGGCTTGGTTACCCACTTCTCACATGCACCAGAGGCATGAGGGGTCATCCAAGAATGGATGATTGTGGCAAGGTGACAACATGACCTCAAGTGATGGTAGTCGCGAATCACTGCCAAGGAATTGAAGGACCAACTAGCCGACCTCCTCATAACTACAATTATTGGGCCTCCACCTCATCGTGTAAGTGGGAACAAACCTTAGAATTTTTTGATTAAGAAAGGATTGTCTAATGCATTTGGCTAGGGAATTTTTGACTAAATAAAATAGATTTTTTTAAAATGTGAGAATTTTTACTGCATGGATTGTTGCATGAAATGTGGATGCAAGATTATGACAAGACCGGTAATATTTCTAAAATTATTATAAAATAAACAAAAGGATGTGTTCTTTTGGTGGGGACAACCATTCTGAAGTAACTAGGTATTCTCCCATCCAAGGCAATCAACCCTTTGTGATAATTTGTCACTAGCAAAGTCGTAATGCCTAGATTATACGTAGCTCGGTGCGTCGAGGGATGTTTTCCAGATTGTGTTGTTGTAATTCAATTTCATGATTATAAATGTATTGTTTTTTTAAACGATTTGTTGGCATTAAGGGATAAAGGAACCGTGACAGGAATTAGATTAAGGAACCTTGTTATGTGATGCATCTGTATTAAAACAATGTGCTTATTAGTAAGAAAACCTTGTGAAGTGATACATTTGTATTAACAATGTGCTTTAGTAATTAAAAAACGTCATAGATGGCAATATTCCAAATCTGAAAAGTGGGTGATAGGGTGGACTTGATTAGTCGGGAAGACAAATATAGGTAAATATTAGGTAAGACCCCTAAGACCTTAAATATATTCGCATATCTGTGATAGTCAAGGATTGTCTCTCGATTAGGCGATTTTCATAGAAAGCTTGGGGTGTTACTTACCCGAGTGAGATCCTCCCCTACCTCGAAAAAAGAAGAGCCTCCTCATGGTCTCAGTACGTGGAGACACGCAGCAGGCGGTGGGGCAAAGGCACTAGATTCTTTAAAGGAGTTTATGACTGACCTCTCCCAGCTCTTCTAGGCAGAAGTTTGCATTAGAATCTCAGAAGAGGCTTTTTGTTGTCCTCCATATACTCGAGTAGAAACAGATCCCTCAGATGGATTCTACAAGCAGGAGGCGGTTGCCCGCGAAGCTCATCATGGCGCTGCCTAAAGAGGGCGAGGCTCTCGCATCATCCCGGCTTGATCACCAATTGTCTCATGAAGTTTCATTGTTGTCTAGGCTTCACCACTGCAACGTTGTGGAATTTGTGTCGGCATGCATGAAGCCGCCAATTTCTGTGTCATCGTTGAAGACATTTCTGCACAAAACTGCACCCAATTCCCTTTCTTTAGATGTGATGACTAGAATAGCCCTTGACGAATGGAGTATCTTCATTTGCAAGGTACAGTGATTCGTAGGCATTTGAAGTCGGATAATCTCATTATGATCGACACATCAAGGAGGCAGACTTTGGGGTTTCTTGTCTGGAATCTCACAGCAGAGACAACATGAAAGGGTTCATGGGGGAACTTATCGGTGGGATGGTTAAAAAGCCTTGCTCAAGGAAAGTGTATATTTATAGTTCTGGCATCGTGCTTTGGAAGCTTTCGACTAGCTTAACTCCTTTTTATGAAGAGCTGACTATGGTTCAAGATGCTTTTTACCAGCTACCAGAAGCTTAGTCGGGCGGTCCGGGCTTGGAAATCCATGGAAGAGCTGCCTGAGAGCAATTCCTTTGCTCATTGGCAAGGCAACAGCGGCCCTTCAGCCGACTTGAGAGAGATGAGCTACTAGATTCCCTTCCCCTTGATTTCTATAGCTCGGGGGAACACAACCATCCTAGTTTTTTAACTCCCGTGCACTTGTTCGGCCAACCCGGAAGCCCAAAGGCCGTTTTTAAACTCTACATCTTCATTTGTAGGGCACGTGACAGGGTATTCTGGGAACTATCAAAAGAGTTTTTAAACTCTACCTCGAGAGATTTTAAGCATGCATAAGTGTTCGGGCATGGGAAATAGACATAAGCATAGGAAATACAAAATGATCACTAAAAGATAAGATCAAGCAGCCTTGCGTGTGAACAGCAAGAACCTTGCGTGTGAACAGCAAGAACCTTGGTATTGCACCAAGATCTACTTGTTGGGATCACACTTGGTATTGCGCTAGTGTGGTGCACTAGTTGCAAGGGCTTTGGTCAACAAATCAAACACTAAAAATAGAAAGAAAGTGTGAGTTGTGTCACGACAAGGATAACCACACTAAAAATTGTTAATTCTAATTGTGTAAGCATTATCATTGGAGAATGAGTTCATGGGAATCTTGCATGCCTTGCAAAATCTAAATCACATAAGAAAGAAGGCAATTAAAAATATGAAGGATTTCAGATGCACATTAAAGCACACATATGGCATATGGCATGTTGGCTTTGATGATCCAGCTCATCTATGCCTACTACATGGAGTACATGGAACACATCCTTCACGGGAAAACTCGAGGTGGCAACTTGATGAACTTGAATGGTAAGTAATTGACCAGTTCTTCAAGTATTGTCCTAAAATATGGTGTCAATGGAAAAATGATATTAAATATTGAAAGAATGAAGCATGAGAGGGTCGGAGGGGATGCTTAGCTGGGATACTACCGAGGCGCTTGTAAAACCCAGTGAGAAGGCATGAGGTCCGGTCCCGACCACTGCGATATTAATATTGAAAGAATGAGGCATGAGAGGGCTGGAGGAGACACTTATCTGGGATACTACCGAGATGCATGTAAGACCCAGTGAGAAGGCATGAGGTCCAAAGGAAGCCCATGCAAGGTCCTGATGTGACTGAGTCACCTATAAATCTCTGATAAAGAGGCATGAAGGCCGGAGAGGAAAGCTTGGTGAGATACCTACCGAGACGCCCGTAAGACCCAGTGAGAAGGCATGAGGTCCAGAGGAAAAGCTCATTGAGTTACCTACCGAGTTGCCTACTATAAGGAAAAGGAACAAACAAAAACCAAAATGAAAATATTGAGAACACAAGAAAATGATGTAATGATTTCTAGAATGCGGTTACTTGTTGGATGTTGTAATTTTAGGACCCAAGGGAGGATTCACTTTGTGGACTTCCGCCGGAGATAAAGTTGACTTCTCAGACACATGGAGTAGAAGCTAGTGGCTACACAACACATATGGCAGCACACTTGAGTGCCCATGAATGAGATTCTTGATTAGCATATACTTGTGGACTCTTCATCAGATTGGTGGAAATCATCTTCCCACCATCTCCTTGGTGTACCATAAATTTTTATGTTTCTACATGATATATTATATAACTTGATTTCAATATTTTGCATTATACCTTCTAGTAACCACTTATTCATAGATTTCCATGGTGTACTTCACATTGATAGGAGATAGTACACTCCCAACTACACAAAGAGGAAGAGAGGTGTTGGACGACGAGTGTGTATACCTACAAGCATTTTGGCATTAGCTTGGGTGTGAACACTCCCTAGCATTAGTAGAATTAGCTTAGGCTAATGAGTTGTGAGATTTGGTTATTACAAGATGTCATATCAAGAAGTGGTTACAAGAGGGCTAGTGGGGATTTAGGATCTGGTGGAGGTTATGGAGCCTAATAGTCACATGGGTAGCCCAATAGTCACATGGGTATCCCAAGAATTACATGGTTAGATGACTATATAAAGACCCTCTTGTATGCGAATCGAACATGATTATGGTATATGTACATGATTCTTGGACACATAATATGTCATATACATGATTCTTATATACACAATATACATGATGGATATGGAAAACACTATGATGTTTTTCTTGTATGTTTATCTTGTTCTTGATCCATGCCACACCTACTCCGTGCTCATGTGTACATGTGTACTCCATGGCTATGTGGGTAGGAGCATGTGATTTCCCCCATGCTAGCAAGGCTATGCTAACACTCTTTGATGTGAAAATGGATTGAGGATCTAAATGACAAGCTATCATAACCATAACCTCAGAATTTGAATTTTGTGGCTCTAAGTCAAATCTACCATTAACACCAAACAAAGCTCCCAACAACACATGTTTTAACAATGCTAGGTAAGCTTCCAACTTGGAAATATATGATGTTGATCCTAGCTCCAAAATTGATCCATTCTAAGATTGGGATGCCCGGTGTCAATTACGAGGTCACACTTAAAAATGCATATGGTTTTGGATCCTTGGATGTATTTACTATATTATTTTCAATCTTGCTTTCAATATTGTTTGCATTAGAAGGAGGTATTAGAAGGGGCACGTTTAGCAGACCCCACCATAATTTCTCTTGCTATTCCTTAATCTTGCTTTCAATATTGTTTGCATTAGGAGGAGGTATTAGAAGGGGCACGTTTAGCAGACCCCACCATAATTTCTCTTGCTATTCCTTAAAGGGCTCAAGGCCAACAGATCCAATAATAAGTTTCTCAAATTTTTGATGACCAAAGAAGATGGGATTCACATGATGCTCACGCTTTGGCATTAATTGCCTTATCAATTAAAAGGTCTATTGTTCCTCACATTCTCTCTTGTAGAGAACATCCATGCTTGCTTGGAACACTCTAGAAATTGTTTATCATGATAAAAATGATACAATTATTGCCTTTCTTGGAAGGCAACTTAATAATAAAAATATGTGAGAAGGGTTTCCATGAATGAACATTTATAGGACTTGAGAGAATAACTTCTCATTTCTAAAAAGAATATGATTAATATCACCTCATTGGCGAGATCTTTGAATACTTCCCTCCAAATTTCTTTGACAAAGGCAATGCAACCCCTCTTACCTATCAGGAACTTCTTAGCTTATTATTGTAGGAGGAACAATTTAGAAAGAATGTCTCTAAGAGTTCTAGTAATGATCAAGCTCTATAGTAGCTAAGGATAAGAACAAGAAATTCCAACACAAAACCAATTCTAATAAAACTTTTAAGGCTAAGGGTGATTCTAAATAGTCAAAGAAGGTTACCAGTATTGCAAAAAGTCGGACCATGCAATAATTGAAAATTTCTTCAAACTTCAAAATAAGGAAAAGAAGAAAAAGGAATCCAACAAAGGTTCTAACAGTTCTACATCTAACAATTATTTAGTAGTTCCAAGAAAGAGGACTCTACTATTATTATTGTCCAACCATCAAGACTTTGACACTGGTGCTTCTAATAAGCACATAACTTCTGAAAGAAGTTTGATCAAATGTATGGAGTAATGTGTGTCAAAAATGCCTCTTACCCCATCAAAGGTATTGGTGAGATAGCTCTCACTATTGTAAGTAGTGATGAGGATACTTATCTTCAAAATGTACTTTTCATTCCAGGATTTGAAAAAAAAATTTGCTTTCTATGTCTGCTCTAACAATAAGGGGGGTTTTGCATTTACAGATGATAAATGCATTATCCATGAAAGAGAACAGGATAACAAATTGTTCTTACTCAATCTTTAACTACTAGTGGTCTGTACAAATTAGACATGTATGATTGAAGTGTGATGTTGCTTGTTATTAGGCAAGGTGTCTTAATGTAATGAATTACCTAGTTATGTACAAGATCTTCCTCAACTTGATCCCAAAATATGTTTGTGAAGAATGCATCTTGACTTGGTCGCTCGCCAACATTTCCCAAAAACAATGTACTAGATAGAACTGATCATAAATTGTAGCTCATACAAAGTGATGTGTGTGGTCCAATGATGAAAACTAGTCTTTAGGAGGAAACTTATACTTTGTTACATTTATTGGATGATTACAACAACCACAGTTGGTCTTACGCTATGAAGGAAAAATCAAGAGTATTTTCTCATTTTTAACACTTTGTTTGCTATGGTCGAAAATGAAACTAGCTTAAAAATTTAAACTCTCCATTCAGACAGGGGAGGAATATATGTCAAATGCATTAAAATAATTTTGGCACAAAAGGCATTAAGCATCAATGTACAACTCCTTATACACCACATCAAAATGGTGTTGCTTCTAAGAGACAAAACATGACTCTTTTGGAGATGGTTAGATGCATGGTTAAGGGTCAGTAGCTTCCACACAAGTTTTGGATGGAAGTAGTTCTATGTGATACCTATGTGCTGGAACAGGTGCCCCACTAAAGCTTTGAAGACTATCACTCCTTTTATGAGGCTTGCTTCAATCAAAAACCTAGTTACCCAAATCAACATGCTACCTTGCACAAGAGAGGGAGAGAAGAAGAGAAAGTTGACATCATGCAAGAGTTGGTTTGGATACTAGTGCTTAGACAACCCTAATGAGGGTTAACTCCCTGATGTGAGACCGCTAGGGGCTCGCTCCACCTCCACTTGTGTCACTAAAATGGAGCTTCCCCACAAGCTAGGTAGAGAGAAAAGAGGAAGGTAGAGCTATGGAAAGCTCTACCTTCTACTCCATGCCTTTGTGTATGCAAGAGGGATCTTGAGAAGGAGACAAGAAGAGGGGGGAGAGAAGACGAGGCAAGAATTATCTCCTACATGTACACACCACAATCAAGAAAGCATGCATCATCCAATACAAGCCTACCACCATAGCCACGAGAGAGAGAGAGAGAGAGAGAGAAGGCAATACTCAATTGTGATATTGGGATTGTCCCTTTTCATATTTCATAAATCACTTATATACATGAGCACACTTTTTACAATGGCCGGCCACCCATTTACAATTGGGGGCCCAAAACTGACTTCCTAGCTCTATGTACATCTAAGCTCCTTCCTATGAGACTGACATTATACAAGACGTACACTTGCTTATCCTGTATATCTTTTCCATGAAGTGCTTAGCACAGTTACATATAACAATGAGTTACAAGAAGTATAACCATGCTTTAAAAATGATGTTAAGTAGTGTTGTTAACATACCCCCTCCCTACTTTCAGAGCTGTCCTCCTACATGCACACACCACAATCAAGCAAGCATGCATCAACCAATACAAGCCTACCATCATAGCCACGAGAGAGAGAGAGAGAGAGAGAGAGAGAGAGAGAGAGAGAGAGAGAGAGAGAGAGAGAGAGGAGAGAAGGCAAGACTCAATTGTGATAAGGGATTGTTCCTTCTCATATTTCATAAATCACTTGTATACATGAGCTCACTTTTTACAATGGCCAGCTATCCATTTACAATTGGGGGCCCAAAACTTACTTCCTAGCTCTATGTACATCTAGGCTCCTTCATATGACCAACATTACACAAGTCGTAAGCTCGTTCATCCCATATATCTTTTGCATGAAGTCCTTAGCACAGTTACATAGCAATGAGTTACAAGAAGCGTAACCACAATTGAAAAATAATTTTAACCAGTGTGGTTAACATACCCCCTACCTAATTTAGATCTATCCTTGGAACTAGCAAGGGTGCTTAAGCGGTAGTAGATGGAGCAAGTGCGGATGAAGTCAAACTATGACTTGGGATGTGAGGGGATCGATGGAAGACTTTTAAGCTCGTCCAAAAAGTTCTCTCCATCATATCTTCAAAATTCTACAGGCGCCAGGCAGACATCCATTGGATGCACTCGTAGTAGCCAAATAACTGCTTCAGAGTGGGGCTTTTATTGAGGTCGAAGGAAGGCAAGGCCTTGGTTGCCCTCATGGTAGTGGTTCCAATACGAGAATGCTTCTAAAAGTGTGATAATGATGTTGAAGAAGTGGATGGTGGCCATAATAGTTGGATCAGGCACCTGCTCATTTAGTAGTCAATGAAGGCATGGATCTTCGTAAGCATAGTCACCTCGGTGCTGCAGGGGCTTTGGGACGTTGGTGGGGCTAACCATCAAAAGTTTTATTAGAGCCTGGGGTTTGTCGTTTGCTCTTTCTTGAAGAGTTCCCAAGCCTAGCATCGACGGATGGGTAAGTAGGCGGGGTCGATACGTAGACAATCTCATTGTCAAGCCGTTGTATGTAGAAGGAATGAACATGCTAGAAGGCATCAAAGAGTATGAAGAGGAAAGAATCCTCAAAGAAAACCCACATCTCATATCCTTATTCCAACTGGACATAGAAAATATTATATTCAAATATTCAATAGAAGTACTAAATGTCCAACCAGCAGAAGAAGCTGCAACTAACACAAAATTAGTATCAAAGGAGCAGATAAGAGAAGTTGAATCTTAAAGAGGTTGTAAGTGACATAGAAGTAGTTTCAAAAGAGCAAATAGTAGAGGCTAAAGCCTCAGGGAATACATAATAATAAGACCTACTATCAACTAAGGGGCTAAAGGAATGGATGGAAGCAACATGCTACAAGTGACACAGAAGCAGTGTCAAAAGAGCATATAGCAGAGGCTAAAGCGTCATGAAATACAGAAGAAGAAGACCTATCAACAACCAAGGGGCTAAAGGAATGGATGGAAGCAATATGCTACAAGTGACATAGAAGCATTGTAAGTTTCACAGAAGTGGTGTCAAAAGAGCAAACAGCATAAGCTGAAGCCTCAAGGAATATAGAAGAAGACCTATCAGCCAAGGGACTAAAGAAATTGATGGAAGCAATATTGTTGTAATGCCAGGGAGTAGCAGCAATCCATTCGAGTTCAAGAAGAGTTAATGGAGCTTAATCTGGGGACATAAGAGCAACAACCATAGATAGTAAAAATCGGTGCAAAACTAGAAGAAGCAATGCAGAATAAACTGAAAGAACTGATGATGTAGTATAAAGATGTCTTTGCATAGAGCTACATGGATATGCCCGTGGTGGCATCGACCCAAGCTTCTACTAACACAAAGTAAACCTGAAGGAAGATGCAATTCTGGTCATCCAACCAATAGAAAAAGCAACCTGGCTAAGCCCCATTGTGATTGTACCAAAAAAAATGGCAAGCTCAAAGTCTAGGAGGAATAATACAGGAAGCTAAATGTACCAACCATATCGGACCGGATTCCTTTGCCATTCACATACTCTATACTAAATGGTATAGCAGGAGGCCATTGAATGTATCCTAAATGGATTTAGTGGATACAAACAGGTCAGAATGGCACCTAAAAACATGGAGAAGAACACATTCATCATGGAGTGGAGTGCATTCGCATATCAAACATCATGACCTTTGGACTCCGGAATACACCCACCACAACATTCCAATGCATGATACAAGAAATTTTCTATGATAACTTAACTGAATTCATGCATGTTTTTGTAGATGACTTCAGTGTCTTTGAGAGATTTGTGGAGCATCTTCACCAGCTATGCCTATGCGCTTTGGAAAGATGCATGCGAACAAAGCTGAAGTTGAACCCACTTAAGTGTGTGTTCGTTGTTGTGAGGGGAGGAACACTCCTTCGACACATAGTGTCCAAAGAAGGGATTTATGTTGTTCCCGAACAAGGTCAAGATGATGCAAGTTAAATCCACTATAAAACTTAAGGGACATTGCCAAATGCCTAGGCCAAATCAAATGGAATAATTGATTCCTTAGGTACCTTGCTGATGTGGCATAACCACTATACAAACTCACAAAGAAGGGGGTAGAATTCCTTTAAACAAAAGAGCGCAAGGGCGTCTTTAAAAATCTGAAAAGAATGTCGGCTATACTAATGCACCAATAATCCAACCACCAGAATGGGACAAGATGTTCCATGTATTCATGGATGCATGGATTAAGCAATTGGAAGTGTGTTGATGTAGAGATAGAAGAAGGGTGGTACAAACCCATTTATTATGCTAGTTGAATGCTATCAAATGCAAAGAAAAGTTATAACACCACTAAAAGGGAAGCCTTGGGACTGCTGATGTAGTCAATCAAAAAATTATGTCATTATCTACTAGGACATCACTTTGTGTTCCATGTAGATCATCAAGCCCTACTATATTTGGTGAATAGGCCAGATCTAACTAAGAAGTTATCAAGGTGGATGGTTTTATTGAATTTGAGTTCACCATCATGCACACCCTCGGTAATCAAAATCCAGTAGAATAGACACAAAAGAGTAGCCTATAGGGGGCTGATTAGTTTTCGCACATGAAAGTCTATTTACTGTTCATTTCACACACCCATGCAAGGTAATTGGTACTTTGACATGCTATAGTTCATCACAAACGGAGCATTGCCCACACTAATGTGAGCAGAGATTAGCGGAAGAAACTAGCCCTCCAAAGAAGGCATTGTCTTGAGATTGCAAGAGATCTATATAAAAAAAGCATTGACCAAGTTGTCCATAGATATGTGCTATACCATGAACAAATAGCTATGGTGATAGAAGCACATCAAGGACTGTCTAAAGGGCATTACCCACCAGGAGAAACAACAGGTAGAAAAGTCTTATAAGATGGCCTATGATGGCCAACTATACTTAAAAATGCATGGGATCATGCCACGTAATGTGATGTGTCTTAATGGATCAGATGCCTCATCAGCTAGTCCTACCACTTGAACCCTTTTTAAAGTGGGTAATGGATTTTGTGGGACCATTCAAACCTTGAGCAAGAAGGACTGGTAACAAATACATCCTCGTGGTGGGAAACTGACTACTGCAAAAAATGGGTGGAAGAAAAGGCCCTCAAGAACAACCGTAGCCAAGTTATTGTACGAGAACATCATGATGAGGTTTGAATGTCTAGTGGAGCTGATAAGTGCTCGAGGAGGACACTTCATCAATGAGGTGATATAGAAACTAACTCAGCAGCACATGATCCTACACAAAACATCAAATTTGTAGGCAAATGATCAAGAAAAATCTACAAATAAGGTGTTGATGTCGATCCTCATAAAGATAGTTAATCAAAATGGAATAGACTAGGATGAAACGTTGCACTCTGTACTATGGGTGTTCCACACAGCATACAAGGTAAGCACTGGGATTCACCCCATTTTCTTTGGTCTCAATGGCTTAGAAGTAGTAGTTCCAATGGAGTATGTTGTCCCAAGCCTCAGAAATGCCCTGACCAAAAGGCTCAACCCAAAGGAATCAGTCAACTAGCAGATGCAGCATCTCATGGAGATGGAGGAAAGCTGGCTACATAATGCATGGTGGCAGACATCACTCAGAAAAGTATAAAGAAGCGGGTGGACAAAAACAACAAGCAAAAGATATTTCAAGAGGATGATAAGGTACTGTTGTTCAATTCAAAGCTCGAAAAACACCCAAGTTAGCTCAAAATAAGTTGGATGGGTCCTTATCAAATAGCACAAAAATTAAGCTCAAGCACATTCAGGCTAAAAACACTAAGTGGTGAAACATTCATTAGGACATTTTAGAGGTCATTCGTAGGGCCTTGTAAGAAAATGGTTGATTCTTGTTTTCTCTCTCTAGAAAAAATCTTGAAATATTAAAACAAAGAGAATGTAAAAGTCATAAAAGTGTAGTCTCTAAGCTAGAGGTAAATTTTCTCCCAAGCAGCCGTCTTAAAGTTCGTTAGTTCGTCGTAACCTTCTTTGAAATGATACATTTGAAACTGCAAGAATAAGGTTATTTCAGGAGGATATTACATTTTGGAGGGAATTAGAACCTTCATCTCTCCAATTTCAAAAGACAAATACAAGCCTTCTCTAACCAGTCCTATTCTTTCACTCTGCATCATATAGTATACTTACTCATTCCTAGAACACTCCAATGGAGAACCATGTACACACTCATTCTATTGAAGAGTCCAATCATGAAAGCATAAAGAGAAAGTACCATCTGCACATTGATCTAGATAGTGCGTATGTGCCCATTCAAAAACTCAGAAGTGGACAACTATTGCTCTTATCAGATGTTAAAGTGTTACCATATTATAGTAGTGATGTGTGTGAACACACTTAGGACCGCCGGGGCACTTTTTCCCTCACTAGGAGGTTTTTTCCCCCGTGCATTGTATATACGCCTATTATCTTCTAGGGCTTGTGATCTTTCATTTTTGGCACTCATAATACACTACTGTGTTGTGCTCAAGCTTCCTCATCTTCTTGAAGTTGTGTGTGCATTCCTGCAACCCTAATTCCAACAATTGGTATCAGAGCAGGCTTCCTCCTCCCGGGCAGCATCACCGGCACCTGCCGCTTCATCTCCTCCGATTGCGACGAGGTTTCACGAGCGTCTGCAGGTTAGTATATGCCGTGGGAGAGCCCATTGGGCTTGGTCGTTTCAGAATTTTGATCTGAAGTCATTTCGCCCTCCGTTTTTGCATTCCAAGTACTGCGCAGGCAAAATCGTCCTACTGTGCAGATTTTCTGTGCAGATTAAAATCTGCAGGACAGGTGCCCATTCGTCTGTTTTGGGCTGTGCTACATAGCACAGGTCGATTTTATACAGGTTTACCTCTTACAGACAGCATTTACATCTAGTAGTACAGTCATTGGCCATGGCTGACAACAATGATGTATTCCGCATGTTGGCTGCTGAGGATAAGTTGGATGGCACCAACTATCCATTGTGGGCATATATGATGCGACATGTATTGGTAGCAAAGGGGTTATGGAACATTGTGCAGGGTATTGATGCACGTCCTATTGTGGCTGGGAATGCTGCAAACACATCAGAAACAGGTACTGTTGATGATGGTGCAGGCACAAGTGCTGTAGCAGCTGTTCGAGAACCACCACTTTCAGCAGAGCAGATTCGTTGGGATGGTAGAGATGCGCAGGCTCATGCCTTGATTGCGCTGTCTGTCAAACGTACCATTATCCCACATATTCGCTCCTGCAGGACTTCGAAGGATGCTTGGGATGTACTTGCCACATTGTATCAGGCAAGAAATGAGGCTCGTGTTGCTTACCTCCGAAAACAGTTGGAGAGTGAGCATATGAACGAAAGTGATTCTATGGATAGCTTTTTGACAAAGATCAAGGATTTCAAAGAGCAGCTCATTTCTGCAGATGAAATCCTGTCAGACAGTGCACTTGTGCAGACTGTTTTGAATGGTCTACCAGATTCTTATCAGGGTTTTGCTTCCACTCTTCGCTTGATGATGAAAGGCAATCCCAATGCCTTATCATTTGAGGAGTTAGTTTCTGTTTTGCTGCAAGAAGACCAGTCAAGGCAAAACAGGAATAGTATGCGTGTCGCAGATCAAGCTTTCGTTGCTAGTCAGAGAAGCGGGAAAGGTAAAGCTGGCTTTTCTTCTAGTAAGCAGAAATCTGCAAATGCTGCGCAACCAAAGAAGGAAGACAAAGATGAGAAGAAGGGTGACAAACAGAAGACATTTTGCAAGTACTGTAAGGAAAATCATCATGTCATCAAAGCGTGTCCTAAGCTGGCTGCGAAAGAGGCTAAGAAGAAAGAGGCTGGTATGGCTGTTGCAGATGCCTCTCCTTCTAACAATGAATCTGCTAATGTTGTGCTAGATACAGAATGGGCATTCAATGCGCAGTGCAGTTATGACCCATCTTTGCATGACACATGTATGTCTGCAGTAGATTCAGATGTATGGTACTTTGACAGTGGTGCCACAAAGCATATCACCTCGCAGCGCAGTTTATTCACTTTCCTTGAGTCTGCTCCCACAGGGAATACTGTCACTTGTGCCAATAACTCCTCTTATCCCGTTGAAGGAGTTGGACAGATTGTGCTGAATGTTGCAAATGGCAACACCTTTACACTTTTTGATGCATTGTATGTGCCAGGGATCAAAAAGAATCTGCTGTCAGTCTCCGCATTTGCCAAAACAGGTTTGGTTGTAAAACTTGTGGATGACAGATGTACTGTTCATGATCTCTCTTGTGGTGACATCATTGTAGCATCTGGTTCACTATGTCGAGGGCTGTATAAGCTCAATATGGATGGCAAATGTGTAGAGGATTCAGCATGTGCTATTATGGATACGCAGGCTATTTCAAATGCAAAACTGTGGCATGCACGTTTTGGTCATCTGAATTTTGCAAGTTTGCTGCGCCTGCAGAAATCTGAAATGGTGTCTTCTTTGCCTAAGCTTGAGGCACCTGTCAAGCATGTTTGTGAGGGCTGCATATTGGGTAAAATGCAGCGTGCTTCCTTTCCCAAAGATGGATCAGTGAGAGCTGAACGCAGATTGCAGCTTGTTCACAGTGATGTTTGTGGTCCCATGCAAACTCCATCATTTGGAAACTACCTTTACTTCGTGACTTTCATTGATGATTTTACCAGGCATGCATGGGTATATCCTTTGAAAGCAAAGTCCGAAGTGTTTTTGTGCTTCAAACAGTTTTTGGTTATGGCTGAAAATGTGTCAGAAAGTAAGATGGGCACCCTCCGTTCAGATCGAGGGGGGGAGTATATGTCTTCAGAATTTAATGCATTTCTGGCTGAGCGTGGGATAAAACACCAATGTACAGTGCCGTATACACCACAGCAAAATGGTGTGGCTGAGAGAAAAAACAGGTCTCTCATGGAAATGGCAAGATGTATGGTTAAGAGTCAAAGTCTACCACATGGTTTTTGGCTTGAGGCTGTCATGTGTGCCACTTATGTACTAAACAGGTGTCCCACCAAAGCATTACAGGTTGTCACTCCATATGAGGCTTGGCATAGCCGCAAGCCATCTGTTGGCCATTTACGTGTTTTTGGTTGCCTGGCATATGCATTAGTGCCTGTGCAACATCGCAGAAAATTGGATGACAAAGCTGTCAAATGTATTTTTGTTGGATATAGTGCTGAGAGCAAAGGCTATCGTTTGTATCATCCACAGACAAAGCGCATTTTGGTTAGCCGTGATGTTGTATTTGTGGAAGATGCAGTTCAGCCCTTGGTTTCATGTACTAAGGAGACAGATATCAGCTCACGTGATGTCTATGATACATTGTTGCCTCTTTTCAGTGGTGCACAGTCAAGTGCAATACCTCATGAGGCAGTTTTTCAGCCTATGCAGGTTTTAAATGATGGCACAGATCAGCCTATATCTGATGCAGATGTGCATGATGCACTTGAGGATGAGAGACAAGAGATTGAGGGCTCTAGGAACATGCCTAGATGGCTGGTGCAAACTTTGCGTGACAGCAAGTTGGATGCCCCTTTGTCTAGTCGCACTCGTTCTGGCTCTCATAGTGCCTCTTATGCGTCAGATTGTTATGCGTTGGCTGTTTCTAGTATGTGCGATGAAAGTGAGCCTGTTTCATTTGATGAGGCACAAAGTTCAGAAAATTGGATGGCTGCTATGCAAGCAGAATACGATGCTATTATGAAGAATGGTACATGGTCTTTATGTGACTTGCCCCCTGGCAAGAAGGCCATTGGCACTAAGTGGGTATACAAATTGAAGCGTAAGCCTGATGGCACAGTGGATCGCCATAAGGCTAGGCTTGTTGCAAAAGGTTATGCTCAAGAGAAGGGCATTGATTTTGATGAGACTTTTGCTCCCACATGTCGTATGACCACTGTTCGTAGCATCTGTGCATTAGCAGCTCATAATGGTCATTACGAGGCCAGACATTCAGTTTGCAGTCTCACAGGTGAGCAGATTTATGCATAGCCCAGGCATTAAGCATTGGCAGGCAGTGAAGCGTATCTTTCGCTATTTGAGTGGTACTCGGCATCTTGGGTTGTTTTATCCCAAGGGGGGATCATTGCCGCCAGATTTACATGTTTTTTCAGATTCTGACTGGGCTGGTTGTTATGACACACGCGTGTCCCCAAATGGTTTTTGCTTCATGCTTGGAAGCTCATGCATATCATGGTTGAGCAAGAAGCAGCCTACTGTGGCCACTTCTAGTTGTGAAGCTGAGTACAGGGCAGCTTTCACAGCTACGGTTGAGTGTGTGTGGCTCAGACGCCTTATGGCTGATTTGGGTGTTGGGCAGCCATCTGCCACCACCATCTTCACTGACAGTCAGAGCGCATTGGCAGTTGCGCGGAACCCAGTGTTCCATGCTCGTACGAAGCACATTGAGGTGCACTACCATTATGTCAGGGAGAGACTCTCTGCAGGAGAGATCAGTTTGGCTTATGTGCCAACACAGGATAACCTTGCAGACCTTTTCACAAAGGCTCTGCCTCGTGAGAAGTTCGAAGCTTTTCGCAAAGCTTTGGGCTTACTCCCTTTTGTGGATTCGTCCACATAGCTAGACACTTCCCTATACATGAGTGCTAGCTCTTGTTCACCGCATCACTCCAGGGGGGATTTGTTACCATATTATAGTAGTGATGTGTGTGAACACACTTAGGACCGCCGGGGCACTTTTTCCCTCACTAGGAGGTTTTTTCCCCCGTGCATTGTATATACGCCTATTATCTTCTAGGGCTTGTGATCTTTCATTTTTGGCACTCATAATACACTACTGTGTTGTGCTCAAGCTTCCTCATCTTCTTGAAGTTGTGTGTGCATTCCTGCAACCCTAATTCCAACATAAAGATCATATGAGGTTGTTGGGGAAGCAACACATCGATCTTTGGTGTGATGGCTCCATCTATCCTATTGACCCCTATATTGCTTCACATCCTCCCTTTTCAAAACCCACAACTCTCTTACGTTTTGCAGGTGATGGCGCCACAGGCTTACTAGGATATTGGCAAAGTCAATTTCTTACATACAAGAAAGAGAAAGGCATTATTCACAGCACTTAGCAAATGAGCTTCTTAGCTTGTCTGGTGAATGCAAGACACAGAAAGTTAGATTGGAAGAACAAGAATGTCAAATCAATAAACTAAGAAGTGACCTCCGTAAATATAGAGAAAAAGACACAATCATTGGATGGCGCATACGAAAAAGAAAGCTCAAAAACATCGAGAACTTGAGGCTCAGTTCTGGAGGCCTGAAGAAGGGAATCCAAGCCATAAGGTAAGATTGCACTGAATGCATTCCCATTCACATGTCTTTTATGTTAGCAAATTAATATTATTTTAGATATCGTACCAAATCGTACTTATTATTATAGAGGCCTTGCTGGTGGGGTCTAAAACTGGACATACAAACACACACACACACACACACACACACACACACACACACACACACACACACACACACGCACGCATGCATGCACACACACACGCATGCATGCATGCATGCGCACACACACACACACACGCGTGCACAACAGGCCAAACTTAAAAATGGTCTAACCTCTATTTACTAGTCTTAAGTAACTATGTACACTAAGTTTGTAGGCTTTCCCTATTTGACATTAAGCTCTTGGGTAATAAGCCTACTTTATATGTTCCAGTGTAGTCTTACAAAAGTTAAGTGCGAGTTCGCATGGGTAAAGTGCATTACAATAGGTTGGGTAGGTGAAACCATGTTAAGCAACATAGTAATTAACAATTATCCTATGACCACCAAGATCAATTTTACTTCACCAGTAATACATTCACCTTGATGGTCATCAATGGCATAGAGTTTGTGGTACCATTTTGACAACAATGAAGATCCAACATTGAATAATCTCTATGATGCTCAATGCAAAAGGCTAGTAGCTTTGTCCTAAAAAGCTCCTCTAACTTGAAGCCTTATCCATTAACAACACTCTCTAAAAAATGATCTCTATGATTCTCAATGCAAAAGGCTAAGTTATCTTTGTCCTAAAAAGCTCCTCTAACTTGAAGCCTTCTCCATTAACAACCCTCTCTAATAAATCCAATGTTTCTTTATCTCTAACCTCATCATCAAAGAGACATTCTCATATCTCCAACTCAAAGAAACATGCTCATACAACCATTCTTATATATATCCCACCACTACCACTACCCTATATGTAAGCAATCCCCCGTAATGAAGCCTCTACTCCAAGAATCCCCTTCAGCCAACTCAATAAAGGAGAAAGACACCAAGAATTCATCATCAGCAACCCCTTATATAAACTCCATCATATAAGCATTCCTAGGGCTTCGATGATAATGCCGAAGGTTATCACTACAATGTCGACAAAGGTAAATCCACTAACATGACCTTGAAATCAACATCCCCTATGTTAACACACATAAGCCTCGTCATCAATGCTATCCAAACCCACAAACATCGATACTTCATAAGATCATGCCAAGAGGGTTACCAAAGATCCACTGAAGAACATAACTCCACCAATACTTTGCAAGATCATGCCAAGAGGGTTACCAAAGGTCCACTTAAGATGGTAACTCCACCACAAAAATCATTTTTCAAATATCTACAAAGTCAAAAGATGAGAGGAGGACAAGTTCTTAGAGCTCAAGGCTACTACAAGGATGGAAATCCAATTTTGCTACTACCACACCAACCCACGTGAAGAGATCTACAAAGTATCAAAAGTTGGGTGGTAACTTAGTGCTTATACGTCAAGACCACTACGGGTCCACTTTGTGCTACTACACCAACCCAGGTCGTGCACTCATTACAAATCTCAAAACTCTAGGAAGAAGTGTACCCAACTACCAACTCTTCTATCATGGAAACCCGACCACAACCTCCACCACTTGGGCATCTAATTATGGTCGGAACCTACCCTGGTGTATGGGTCTTGGTTCTTTTCCTTCCTATTGCCGTACTTGTGTGCCCTTCTCTCGTTTGTAAACTTCATGGGAATGGTTGTTTGGGTTTCAATGAAATATCTAGCTCATTACCTTATTGGGGTAGACAAGGATTTATGTTCTCTAATTACATTCCCTTTAAGCGGTGAATAAATGGCTAGGAGCCTATCTTTTCTTTCCCCCTTTCACTAAATGGCTTGTTGACTCTATATATATGCTAGAGATTCCACCTATTTTTATATATATAAATATGTGTACATATAAGTATAGGGTGAATTGTTTTTTTTTGGTGCTCTTCCAAAGTTAAAAGGGCCCCCGCTTTTAGGTTCTCTTTGAATATTACCCCAAGTACATCAAACTTCATATATAAATATTGATGCCTTGACCTCTCTCTTGGATTGATTATTTCCTTCATGGACCACCCTTTGGGGGGGGTAGCAGGGATAGATGCCTGGCATCTCCGCACCCTTCTAGTTATAAAAGCACTGTTATTTTCACTGCTAAACCCTTATTCTATTGTAGTGAATGCAATGCTTCACGTTTTAAGGAGAGAGAAACACCTATTCCTCGTGTAAGGTTCTAAGACATTTTCCATTATCCCACGAATAGAGTACCTATTTCAAACCCCAGAGTTGTCAAAGCGTAAGGAAAGAATGTGAGCACAGACAGGATCCTATGCATTCCATCTAATTGTGAAGCTTTCAAGCACATTGATAGAACATGGCCATAATTTAGTCAAGAACCCAATCACTTAAAAATTGGTGTTGGTCTCGATGGATTTAATCCATTTTCATATAGATCAACTAAGTGGTCAACTTGGCTGGTGGTGCTGATCAATTACAACCTACCACTGTTCATGTCCATAAAGAAGGAGCATCTGATATTGAGTTTACTGATTCCAGGTACATGCACAAGCAACATGGTCTGAAATTGTATCCACCCGATATGTTTATACTTCTTAAAAACTCTAACTTGATACATCACTTTTCATTGTAGTAAAACGACAAGTTAAAGACATCACTTTTTACCTAGCAGCACTCATCGAAGATCTACAACAACATTGGAAAGGGAAAAAAGTGCTCGACATGTCCAAGCCTATAGGTGAAGAAGGCTTTAAGGTTCGCGGCATTCTAACATGGACTATTCATGACTATCATGCCTATGGCTATTCTTCAGGTACATAGGTGCTACTCCCTATGATGAGTGGGTCTATGGTGGTACTCTCTTCATGAGTGCCCTTCATGAATGTAAGTTGTGTGTACTCTAGTTAATGGGTGTAAGTATCATTATCAATCCCTAAATCACCTTCTTGCAGTGGTATTAGAGCTTTTGGCTTTGATATATGGTGGTACTACCTTCATGAGTACAAGCTGTGTGTACTCTAGTTAATGAGTGCAACCATCATTATTAATCTCTAGATCCCGGTCTTGTAGTGTGTAGTCCAGTTAATGAGTGCAAACATCATTCTCAATCCCTAGATCCCTCTCTTGCAGTGGTATCCAAGCTTGTGGCTTATATTGGTAGTGATTGATCTTGATTTATGTAGATTAGTAATAATAAGATTAGTGTTAATCATTTGCATATACATTAGTGTTATATTGGTAGTGATTGATCTTGATTTATGTAGATTAGTAATAAGATTAGTGTTAATCATTTGCATATACATACTAATCATAAATTTTCAGATATATACTAATCATAAATTTTAACATATATGCTAATAACAAATTTTAAAATCCTATTCTCTAAGGTTACTGCACAGTTTCTTTGATTGGTGATTTCTCTCATCAAATCTATTAATAAACCTTAGTAACATTTACCTAGATTTATTAGGATATTAGTAATTTGGAAGATCCTCGAGGTTGCTATGCAAACCTTAGTGTAGAGTTCATCAAGAAAGTGTGGAGATTTGAGCAATTCGATGTATAGATTGTAGTTATGTTGCAGATTTGAGCATATTTAAATATTACTGAGTTTTATTTTGTAGATTTATGCAAAGTTGCTATGTAGAGTGGAATCTATAGACCCGTGGTATAAATTTGTAAAGTTTGCAAAGATTAAGTACAAAAATTAATAGATCTTGTAGCAATATTAAAATAGTGAGTAATTTGATTAAATCTTTTCTAACCTGGAGCCATATCCTACAAGTAATTATGTGTCTTTAAGAAACATTACTATAAACTTCAAGAAACCATTAATGTTATTGAAAATTCAAGCAAGAAAAGCACAAGTGTTGGATCTTTGTTAAAATTGATACATGAAAAACAAGATTAGTGAGTCTTGTGGGAGTTATGTAAGAATGGTCAAACTTAAAAATTGTCTAACCTCTATTTACTAGTCTTAAGTAACTATGTACACTAAGTCTGTAGGCTTTCCCTATTTGACATTAAGCTCTTGGGTAATAAGCTAAAAAATGATCTCTATGATTCTCAATGCAAAAGGCTAAGTTGTCTTTGTCCTACTCCTTGAAATTTGGCACTGATGTGGATGCTAGCAAGGATAGAAGATGTGGATGCTAGCAAGGATAGAAGATGTGCAATGTTACGGCAATGTGTAAACATGCGACCACCTAGATCCATTGTGTAAACATGCTGCTATTGGTTGAATGGCGGACGCACTGCCAGTCTGTAAACCACCCGCGTCTACGTAGAAAAATGATGATTTTGGCATCTTGCAAAGGACTGTTGTAAGCTACCAAAAGTTGCATCGACTGTGGCACAATGCTGGCGTGGTAGTAGAGCAGAGGGATAGTGTGTGTGTGTGTGTGGACCAAAATAGCCATAACCGTTTTTTTTGGGGTAATGCGCATTGTGATATGATTTATTGATACTACCCACGCACACACATAAAGTTAGCCTTGACAGGTGTGGCATCAATTGTGCTAGAATTGCAACACTGCAGGTGATTCTACATTCACTAGGTCCGCACACATTGCCATGACCCGTGTTGGGCAGATATCTTCATTTGCCACATCAGCTTCTGAGGCGCAGCACGACCTGAAAATTGAATACCGACCCTTATATTCAAGGGGAAGGCCAAAATTAAGCTTGGCCTTCTTAGCAAACAAATTTTCCTATTTCTTATATATAAAATTTAGAAAACTTTCCGCCTTCTAGGTTTTGAGGGCCAAAAAGGGAGCACTGCGAGATTAGGGTTTGAACGCAAGGCGTTTTCTGCAGTCATGGTGTCTTGCAAGGTTGCTCCGCACATCCGCCGACTGGGAGCTTCCGTCTTGCACCATCATGCAAGAGGCTTCTGCCACAAGGTGGATGCTGGTCCGGATGTGGGGAGCTCAACAGTAAGGCTCCTCAGGCTTTTAGAGAAGAACGTGAAGGCCTCCGGGAAGCAGCTTGTTCATATCCTGAGAAGACGACTCCAGGAGGAGGAGCGGGAGAGGCAGAAGCAGGAGAACCATCTCCTGCAACGTCTGGAGGAGGCGAAGGAGGCGGGCCTGAAGCAGGAGAACCATCTCCTCCAACTCTTGAAGGAGAAGGAGAGAGTTTTGCAGAGCGAGATGGAGCTCCGCGCGAAAGACAAGATAGAACTTCTCAGAGCCAGAGGGCTCAACGACGTCCGCGGCCTCTTTGAGCTACTTGATGAGCGCCTCGCCCAAACGGCGAACATTACGGCCCGAATGAAGGGCACCGATTTGTGGGAAGCGATCCTTAGATCCGATGCTGTCTTGGCAGCGTGCATCGAGCGGTGCACGAACGTACGTGCTGCCAACACCGCCAAGCAGGCCCTTCGCATTTACAACGTGTATTCGGTGCTGTCGCAGCATGTGCATGCGGGCAAGCACTTGGCTGACCTGCAGGCCCAAAGGGGAGCCATCGAGTTTCAGAGAGGGCCTTTGTCGCCCGAGCAGGTGGAGGTGCTGGTGTGTTTGGGATCGGCCGCTAACGTGAAGCTTGTAGAAGACAAATCTTCTGATACAAGCCAGGTAGACCTACTATTCTTCTTTGTCCTTCTATGTTTATTGCTTATTTGTTCATTGTTTGAATGTTGCCCTTATATTCATTTTTTTAATTATCGATCGGACAGGCGCATGTGATCAAAGAAGGATGCTGAAGAATGTCTTTTTGTGGCCAGCTTAGCAAAATGGAACACTCGTCATTACCATTTTTTTCTCCTGCATTTTTAAATGTCTTTTATTTTTTAAATGTATTCTCGTTTTGCCTTCACCCTCAAAAGCTCACTGTGCACCAGGGTTGCCTTTTGATGAGTGGCCCCGCCTCCCTTTCCCTTTCCTTTTTTATAATTTCAATGTAATCTTTAATGGGCAAAATTAAACGGTGCCAATATAAAATGGCTGAAAGCCCTCCATATCTGCAGAGCCAAAGAGGGGCTGTCAAAAATGTACAACTTGATAGAATTTCAAATTTTACAGCCTGTAATCATGTATTATATAGTATAGTCACATGGCATTTCATTTTTTACACCGGGGCTCGGATTTCGTATCTGTGCTACTGGTATTGGAGTACGGGCTTTACTTGTTAGATGAATACAACGCCATGGCTCTCTTTGATGAGAAGTGAGATGTGTGAAATTATGAGCCGTCTTGTATGCTCTTATAGCATTTTGTGAAGAAAGTCTCCTTTGTAGTAGCGCATAACTCAAGATAGCGCTGTTAAATCCCTTGTAACTTGGTAGTATGTTCTCCAAATGAGAACCTTCCAAAAACAAGAATTGATTCTCACATCGATTTCGATAGGGTTACGTGGGTGCTTTTCTTGAAACTGTTGTAACTCCCAAAATAGAACTCTTTTGATAGAGAGTGTCTGAAATACACATCTTTTTTAAGAAAAGTAATTTTAAAGTTTTTAACTATCAGTAATAGTGCACATAAAAATAGTCTTTTAAATTCATTAGTAATGCACATTTAAAAAAAACTCACACTTAAAAAAGGGTTATCTTTTGACAATTCGGAACATGAGTGATCTACCAACACATTATCTTCGACTTTGATATGGGTGATCTCGAAGTTATTGTTTCCTAGATTGGCAAACCTAGTGTCTTTGCTTTTGAGATTGTTTTAATTGAGACAAGAAATACTTGAGCACACAATGGTGACCCAAGACAGAGAACGTGCTATCTTACAAGTAATATACATGAAGTTTTTTCTTCTTATTTGTGAAGCTTTCTACTCTCTATGTTAATCACTCCGTGGTTTTGATACAATATTGCACAAAACCATTTGTCACTTAGATGGGATTTGATGGTACATGGTCAAGTGAAATTGGGGCAAACCAACAAATGGATTGAATCGAGTAGTCTTTTACATTCCTCAAATCTCTCTTCAATAATGGCATCCCAAAACAAAGCTTATTGAGTCTATCCATCAATGGGGTGGTTGTTACTAATGTGAGCATATGCATTAGTCTTATATGCATAAACCTTACGTAGAAGTTGCATACACGAGGCTTATGCATATGGCTAATGTTTGGGTCTCATGCATGAAGCACCATTTATATGAGGCTTATGCATAAGTCTCATGCATGAGGCTATGCAACATAAGCTTTATGCATTCATAAGCTTTAGGCATTAGCCTTATATAAATGTAAATGCATGAGGTATATGGCCACCTCTTGAGAGATGCATAGCTCTCTATAAGGCTATGCATAGAGGCTTATGACTAATGCATTGAGGCTTATACATGAGGCTTTATGTGCAAGTCTCATGCATATGGCTTGTTCATAAGCCTCATTCATAAACCTTACCTCATACATAAACCTTATGTACAAGCCTCATGCATATGGATTTACGCATATAGCTAATGCATAAGTCTCATGCATGATGCTTATGTACTAGCCTCATGCTTAAAAGTTTTAATGTCTTAGTCTCATGCATGAGGCTAAGACATATGGCCAGCTCTTGAGAGAAGCATAGCTCTCAAAAGGCTATCAATAGAGGGAAGAAAACATAAAAAACCTTAATCGTAAAAGTCCTAAAACTTACAAACCATGTTAACATGTAAAAGCATAAGAGAGGAAACATAATAGAAAGAGATCTCTTACCTTATATGAGGCTTGTATGTGTCAATAACCTATAAAACTAAACCAAATAAAGAAAAAAAAAGTATAACCCTAATACCAGCCCTAATAGAAAGCATATACAAAATCTTAATCTTAATATAAATCTTAATGAAAGCTTTTGCATAACATAGAAAACTTATTGAATCTTTTTTTTTTCCTTCTCATTGAAGCTTAACCTTAACCTTATACATATAAATCCTTCTTATTGAATCTTTTCTTCTTTTCTCATTGAAGCTTAACCCTAATCTTTTACATAGAAATCTTATTAAAGAGCTTTGATTAAGAGCTCTTCATTAGGATTTCTATGTAGAATTTAAGATTAGGGTTAAGGTTCAATGAGAAGGAAAAAAGGAAAAAAGAAAAACTTAAAAGATCGGAAAGAGAAGGGAAATACTCATAAGAAAGTTCTCGTGAAAAGACTTTTTACATAAGAGATGAAGGAAAAGAGAATATATACCTTGCTTAAGATTGAGGAGGCTAGGGTAAAACACGTAGAAGCGTAGAAGTGATATATTAGACAAACCTGCGAATAATCGAAAGTGTCAAGTTTAGGAATCGACGTGGTGGCAAAAGAAGTGGGTTCACTTTTTGCAAGCCAGGCTATTGAGTGAAGTTTTGTTTTTTTACAATGTAGCAGCTTTTTTTTGCAACTCAGGAGCGTTTTTTTCCTACTGTAAATGCTGTTGAGTAGCAAAAAAGCGTTGCTTATGAGCAACAGTGTTTTTTGTCGCTTATCAACAGTGTTAAAAGCCCTGTCATTTTCTTTCAAAAAATGTTACAAAAATGCTACTAAAAATGTTGCTATATCTTCTCGATGTGTTGGAGTGGATGTTATAACCTTACCACTCATGAGATACAAGTAAGCAAAGATGTTATCTTTGATGAAATGAGTAGTTACGGTCTTTGTCTCCTCATTTGAACCTTTTCTATTCTTATCATTGAGTGGAATTCAAACATGCCAACCATCCTCTCCTCGAGGAAATAGAAGAGCATATAATAGAGGCATATATGAACGGTGTAGGTTAGATATTTTTTTATAGCACCTGTGCGTGACACTATTTGAATATCTCTATGTCCCACATGTAAATCATCGCCTTGACCCGGCATGATAGCTGCTACCTCACTTCCTGGTAGGAACCAAGTATTGCCTTGAAGTTGATCGTGCTTTAGTCATGACCATTCTCAAATCTGCATGTGGACTTGACTGCAACATTTCTCTCATTTTACGAAGAGCACAGGCATACAAATTATATCCGTACATCATTGTTTGCAACCTCTTAAGTACATTATGATTTAAAGAAGGCATCCCATGAAGTCTATTCTCTAATTCATGCTCTGTATCATACATATATAGTTGGGCAAATCGACGAGCCGCATCTCATGTTTCATCAGGTATTACTACAGAACCAACACGATGATAGGTAGTACAATGGATTCTAAAATTAAATACTCCTTCCTCCCTAGTGAACTTACCCACAAGTGAAACAAATGCCAAGACATTATTGTAAGAGAGCGGATGTTCTTTCTGTATTCCTTACTTGTATTATCATTACCGAGCAGCAATTCAGCCAATACAGGAGGTGGGTTTTCTAAAGGTAGCAAAGAGACAATCCCATTTCCACAACAGTGTTTTTCTACATATAGTCTTAGCTTTCTTAATGTCTCACATTTTCAAATTAGTGTATTATAAAAATGACACTTATAAGTAAGGGCTTCTAATGATATGAGTGAAGAGTGTAATCTCCGGAGAATACACCACCATAGTTGCTGTGGGTGCTTAACATTCCGAGCAAATGAAAACACATGCTTTATAGAGTGACATTCGGATTTAATATCTTTCACATCACTAATGCCAAAACCAATAGAATGGAAATTATCATCTACAGAAAGCTTATTTAAATTAAATGAAAAAGAGCCTCATTCAGTATCTCTCTATGGCTGTGCATTTCGACGTTTATTGATAGATTCTTGAAGTACCATAGCATTGGCAATTGCTCTATTTCTTGTGAGTAAGTGGATTCCTCTATGTTCCTCTTCATTTTCAATCCTTCTAAGTGTTCTAACTTCATTTTCATTAACGTAATCCATTAAATTAGCAACATTTTATTTTCGAATAAAAGCCCTTATCCTTAAATGGTTATGACGAGACACGTGTCAAAGTCGACGAACTTGGTTTAAACTAAAGTATAAACAGCTCCTAACCATCTTCAAATCTCTTTCAAAACACAAAATAGGGAATACTAACTTTATTTTTTAACATTCTTAACTTCAAACACCAACATAATATTCTACTTCAACAGCCATTATCACAAATGTGACCCTGCTCCAAATAGACTCATCTCAATAAGAATGTAATTCTTAGAGAAGTTTTTAATACATACATGAGTATAACACATACAAACCATTTCCTACATGAATAAGTGAGCATAACATATATAATCCATCTCTTACAAAGATAAAGGGTAATAACATATACAATCACAGAGATAGATAGATAGATAGATAGATAGATAGATAGAGAGAGAGAGAGAGAGAGAGAGAGAGGAAATAGAAGTTGAGACATAATAAAAAAGTTTCTTAAGTTAAAAGAACTATTCTCTAGGCTACTATACTTTGTAAATTCTCTAAGACCCATTATACTCTCTCTACAATCTCAAAGGCAATAGTCTAATAAATGGAATGTTTCTAGCTTATGTACCCAAGCACACCAATATTGTAAATTGTTTAAACGTGGTAACACACTCAATGAGATTGAAAGAGAAATAGAGAACGTTTTAATGCTCTCTCTCTCTCTCTCTCTCTCTCTCTCTCTCTCTCTCTAGCCAACCATACAATAAACACACAAATAGATAAAGATAAAAAGGCCAACAAAGAAACCAACCTCATTCGAAATCACTAGCTTTGATGGTATCGTCCTTGTGCTTCCTTCTACATAATCATAAGGAGAAACTTAAAAAAAAAACTTATGATCTCTCTATTTTTGTAATCGAAACATATAATAAAACGTAAGAGTAACTATTTGTGTATTACATGATTGTATGAGATAAAGAGAGAGAGAGAAAGACAAACAAATCGAGAGGGAGAGAGATAGAGAGAGAGAGAAAGAGACATCCATCAATAATTTAAAAGCTTATTACATTATCTTTACCAATTTCCTTAATGGAATGTACTTCAGAATGTCACTAAAAATGAAACGTTTTTCCTTCGGATCTCCTACATCTACTACCCACAATGTAAAAGCTATCTAGTAATCCCAATGCCTTTTTGATTAAGAAGATCTTGAGATTGTAATCTAGCCTTAAGGGTCCAAGAATATATAAATATATCGAGGATTAACATCATCCCACCCATCAAATCTAAGGACTTCCCATTTTGGGCTAGGTTGGCATCCAAAAAAGCCCGAATGTGGCATCTCTTCAAAGAAAACAGTATCTGACAATTTATTATTGTTATAAGTCAACTTTAAGATATTTAATGACATGTCTCTGCGCATAAAACATAATCAAACTATACATTAATAATAATCATGCTCTTTTTTATATTTAGTAAAGAAAGATTATAAGAAAAGAACGAAAAAATAAAATCCATTCAAATACAAAAAGCAATCTAGAACCGAATCCATTCAAATACAAAAAGCAATCTAGAACCGAATCCATTCAAGAAGAAAATAAAATCACACACACACACACATACACAATCACACCCTAAGCACAAACATAAACACTCTAAAATATTTCACACTCTCTCTCTCTCTCTCACACACACACACACACTCTCTCTCTCTCTCTCTCTCTCTCTCTCACACACACACACACACACACACACTTGCTAATCGAATTAAAAAAATAAATTATAAAAAGTTTTTAAATACTCTCTCTCTCTCTCTCTCTCTCTCTCTCTCACACACACACACACACACACACACACACACACACACCCCACACACACTTTTCTTATTCAAACAACTATATTATTTATCTCTCTTACACACATCCACACACACACACCCCCCCCCCCACACACACACCCCCACACACACTTTTCTTATTCAAACAACTTTTATATTTATCTCTCTTACACACACACACACACATTTTTTTTTCAAATAACGAAGGTATTTTAATTTTTTTCACTCTAAACTCTCTCTCTCTCTCTCTCTCTCTCTCTCTCTCTCTCTCTCTCTCTCTCTCTCTCTCTCTCTCTCTCTCTCTCTCTCTCTCGCGTGCGCGCGCGCACACGCACACGTAATCAAACTCCAAACACACACACACACACACACACACACACACACACACACACACACACACACACACACAAACGCACTTGCTATTTAAAAGTTTAAAAGAAATTTTAAACTTCCGTATTTTCATACTTTCATAATATGGAATTTTATTAAAAAAACATTTTAATAAACTTTCATATTTTAAATTTTTTTAACAATGTTATTGTTTAGGGATTTGAGTATGGACTATAATGTTTAGGGTTGTATCTGTTGACATTGTGTGTGTGTGTGTATGTGTGTAATAATGTATATAAATATATGTGTGTATGTATGTACGTGTGTGTGTGTGTGTGTGTGTATATTTGTATACATACATATATACACAGATACAAACATACATACATATATGAAAAAACATATATGTATATATGTACATATTATAGATATATAATGCTATAACTCTCTCTCTCTCTTCTCTCTCAATGCTATAACTCTCTCTCTCTCCACACACACACACACACACACACACACACACACACACACACACACAAATGTATTTGCTAGTCAAATTAAAAAAACATTTTTTAGAAACTTTCAACATATTTCAAATTATTCAAAAAACATTTATAAGCTCCCATATTTTGATAAACTTCCATAATATGACATTAAAAAAACATTTTAATAAACTTTCATATTTTCAATATATTTTGAAATCCTTTTACCTAATAAAAAAACTCAAAAACACACACACACATGGCTTGATTAATGCAACAACTCTCTCTCTCTCTCTCTCACACACACACACACACACACACACACACACACAACCACTCACATAATAGCAAGATAATGCAATAACTCTCTCTCTCTCTCTCTCTCTCTGTCTCTCTCTCTCTCACACACACACACACACACAGACAATACTTTCTCTCTCTCTCTCTCTCTCTCTCTCTCTCTCTCTCTCTCTCTCTCACACACACACACACACACACACACACACACACATGATACTTTCACTCTCTCTCTCTCTCTCTCTCTCTCTCACACACACACACACACACACACACATGCACCTGTTCATAGTACTTTCTCTTACACACACACACACACCCCCCAAACACAACCACTCACATAGCAAGATAATGTAATAACTCTCTCTCTCTCTCTCTCTCTCTCTCTCTCTCTCTCACACACACACACACACACACACTTGTTGCAGAGAGAGAACAATGGTGCAAGGGCTGTGTGGTGAAGAGAGAACTGACTCATGAACAAGTCAAGCCTAATGGTGCTAAGCTCCAATGTGCAGAGCTGATGTCATAAAGTTTTTACAAAAAGAAACGATCACTCTTGGAGCCAAGTCCACATATGAATCACAAGCTCGGTATGTTAGTAGAGTCTTTTGGAAGATAAAGTTCGGTGATATAGATAGAGATGAGGCATGGAATGTCAAGGCTGTAACAAACACAAGATCCCTACATTTTAGTATCTCTGCATACTCTCAGCACGATCCAATAGCATTGAGGGTGCGTCAGTTATCATGTTATTGTAGTAATTGTATGGAACACTTATGGCGTAGATGCAACAATCCGTCTCATATTCATAGCTGTGACTACATTGCCCTTGAACCATTGGTAGATGGCACTAAAGAAGACAATCTCATTGATGTTAACATAACAAACATTGAGGAGGCCACCTATCTACGAAAGGGAACCATGATACCCTTAGTGATGTCCTCGTAGTAGTAGGAGACAATTTCATGCGGTGATAGCTAGAAAAGGAAATCCAGAGAATGTGGACTTCTACATCTTTAAATGCACAAAGGAGAACGAACTTTGCAAGAGGCCTACAAAGGACAGATGGGAGAATGCCATTGCACAAGGTTGTTTTACTATGAAAGGATTCTTCCATGCACCTAAAGACGGGCAAACCTACGAGTTGTGGGATTACAAGTCGAAGGCCTTGATAACGATGCATTTTGTACGAGCAATAAAATTTCCAATGGACCCACACCCAGCTACTAATAAAAATTTGTTTGTCATATCCCCTAAGGTACATGAACCTGTGTACAATAGTTTGCCATTCAATTTTTAGCATACTTGTTAGATACAAAGATGTGCAAAACAGTATGCCATCCAATTGTGTGCATACTTGACATGTTTCTATCTGCACTCATGAAATTTGATTGGATGCATGTAAACCTTGTCAAGATGAAGATTTTGATGATTTGAGGTAGTTATGTATGGAAGCTTTAATGATTCATCTTTCGAAAGGAATTTCGTATCCATGGGGGTTTGTAAAAAAAAACATCCTTATTGATCGTGCTTGCTAACGTGCTCGTGGGGGTTTGTAAAAAAAAAACATCCTTACTTCAATGGCACATCATATCCACCACAAAACTTGGAGAGTAATTTCAATGCGAATAAAGGAAATTTTGCATTGTCTTTTGAGAACTCTTTATGAAATATAATGATCTGTGCATCAAAATTGTAATCATCATGATTCAAGTCAACTTACTAACAATTATAAACAAGTGTCATAAAGTGTACGCACCTTTTGATGACCTATTTATTTTAAACTGCTAGCACCGGATAATCTTGAGCCTTCTGCTCTCTTTTGAAAAGATGCAGGGAGAGAAGACATCTTGAGCTTTTACAAGCACACACACACTCACACAAACCCTAGAAGAGAACACAAGGTGAGGCTGAAAATTCTTCTTCTTCACACAAAAGAGGTCTACAAAGAAGATAAAGTGACTAACACACATAATAGAGTATATACAAGCGTTCCATAATGTGAACACGATAACTGGAGTGGGTAGGCGTGGACTAGTCGGTGTAGTCCAGTTGTAGAATCTTTGGCAAAGATATATCGGTGCCAACTAAATGTTGAATGGTCATGCAGGCGCCTCGTGAGTGTCAGCTCATGTTGAGCTTGACATCTCAACACTTCCCCTCAAGCTCAACTCTAGCTCATGAAATCTGAGCATATCTTGAAATTTGCGGAGCTTCTCAGCTCCCAAGGCCTTCGTGAAGATGTTAGCAACTTGATCCTGTGTGCTGATGTAGGCCAAGTCGATGTTGCCTCTGCCTAGACTCTCTCCCTGATGAATTGGTAATGTACCTCAATGTGTTTCGTCCGCACATGGAAAAATGGGTCCCTGGCCAACTGTATACTACTAAGATTGTCACAATATATGACAACCTTTATCTCCACATGTAACCCCAAATCAGCAACAACAAGTAGCTTGCATAACCAAGCTACCTCACACGTTTCCACCACAACTCCTCTGTACCCGACAAGGCAACTATGGGCTGCTTCTTGCTGCTCCATGTCACAACAGCACTCCCCAATGAAAATGTAAATCCATTGGTAGATCTCCTATCTGAGATGTTGTCGCCGCACACTGTCAAGATGTGGTTTGCGCAGAACTTGCATAAACTGGCTCTCTAAGCCAATAGTGTAACTCAAATATGGCCTGCTGACCGTTGTTGAAATTAGAGCATTGTGATGAGCTATGGTGGATCAAACACTAGAATTAACATCATTTATAAAGTGATTAGCAAATAATTAAGATGTAATTAGTGGTGGGTAATTAATAACTAGATTAATGTAGGCATGGATAATAAAAAACCAGCAAGTTCTCATTAGGCCAATGCCTCAATTTATAGAGTTTACATCCAAGCATCAAATCTCACTGGTTTCTCCTTGATTCACTCCACCTCCAAGCATCAAATCTCACTGGTTTCTCCTTGATTCACTCCACCTCTTTTCCTTGATTCTCTCCATCTCTTCACTTTTCCCAAAATATCTCCCAAAATATCTCCACACTTCCTAAATCTTCTCATCTTACCCTTTATTCTCTCCCAGTAGATTCTTCTCACCTTTTCACAGGTTCTTTCACATTTACACATTCTCTTTTACAGCCTCTAACCAAGGGCTTGTTCCTGCACACACCCTATTCACTTGTATTTTTAACACCTCCCCTCAAGTGAATACTCCTAGAACACGACCCTATACCAAGTTTCCCTCTTACTTAATAGTCCACGACTAGTGCCTAGCACACCTCCCCTCAAGTTAACTTAGCACACCTGGACCCTGTATTCAAGTTTCTTTCTTACTTTGTCCGTGACCAGTGCCTCAAGTCCCTAAACTCCATAGTCCTTGACACACTCTCTCTCTCTATGTGTCCAAGGCTACTATAAGTGCCCGTCGCGACCTTGACTAAAGTGCTCACACATACATCTACCACGTGGCCTACATCATCATCGGGGTGGCTCAGAGGTGGTTTTACTTTGTTGGGGTAGGTTACATTGGGTTGTGGGGTCTTTCTCTCTCTCTTTCTCTCTCTCTCTCTCTCAGAAAAGATGATCCGACTCCACTTCCTTTGGAGCCTCCATGAAGTTTGCCGGTGTTGTAATTAGTGGGTAATTAACAAATAGATTAATATAGGCATGGATAATAAAAAGCCAGCAAGTTCTCATTAGGCCAATGCCTCAATTTATAGAGTTTACATCCAAGCATCAAATCCCACTGATTTCTCCTTGATTCACTCACCTCTTTTCCCTGATTCTCTCCACCTCTTCACTTTTCTCAGAATATCTCCCAGAATATCTCCACACTTCCCAGAATATCTCCACACTTCCTAAATCTTCTCATGCTATCCTTTATTCTCTCCCAGTAGATTCTTCTCACCTTTTCACAGGTTCTTTCACATTTACACATTCTCTTTTACAACCTCCAACCAAGGGCTTGTTCCCGCACACACCCTATTCACTTGTATTTTTAACAACCGTGACATAGATCAAACTCCCCACAATCTTCCTGTACATAGTGGGATCCTCCAACACATAACTTGCATCTGCACTAAGCTTGCCATTTTGATCTAATTGCACCGAGATTGACTTATAATCAGCCATCCCATACTTGCACAACATGTCCAATACATACTCTCTGTGATAGTCAAATACCATCAGCAGGTGTGCAAATGACCTCAATTCCCAAAAAGTAGCGTAGATCTCCCAAATCTAATGGCACCGAGATTGACTTATAATCAGCCATCCCATACTTGCACAACATGTCCAATACATACTCTCTGTGATAGTCAAATACCATCAGGTGTGCAAATGACCTCAATTCCCAAAAAGTAGCGTAGATCTCCCAAATCTTTCATCTCAAACTTCCTTTTGAGAATACTTTTCACATGCTCAATCTTATCCAAGTTGTCATCCCCAACAATAAGAGCGTCTACATAGATGGTGATGATCACAATACCCTTATCACTCTTGCGTACATACAAAGAGTGATCTGCATCTACCATATAAAAACCAATAGTGACAAGATACTCAACAATCTTGTCATGCCATTCTTGTGGAGCTTGCTTCATCCCATACAAAGTCTTACGAAGCTTACATACATACTTCGGGTGACTTGTATCCTCAAAACCAAGTACCTGATCCATATACACTTCTTCTTGCAAGTCACCATGCAAGAACACATTTTTACATCCATCTGATGTAAAAACCAACCTTTAGTTGCAACCACCGCAAAATCACAACTCTCATAGTTTCCGTCTTTGCAACTAGGGCAAAATCAATCCCATGTGTTTGCGTATATCCTTTGGCTACCAATCTAGCCTTGTACATGCTTATGCTACCATCATTGTTATGTTTCACTTTATACACCCACTTACAACCAATAGCTTTCTTGCCTTCAGGTAATGGCACCAAATCCCATGTCTTATTTTCATACAATGTATCCATCTCCTCATCCATAGCTTTCTCCGAACACACATTTCCAATAGCCTCATCAAAATATGTGGGTTTCTACAACTTGCAAACTTTTGCCATATAAGCATAGTGATGTGCCGCATAACCATCATAAGTCAACCTCTGCACAAGGTTTTTGACTCTTCCAGATCTTTGCGACTTTGCATTCATGGCTTCCATAGCCTTCTTCACACCAGGTGTCCTCATTGCTGGAATCCCAAGCTCCTCATCCAAGGCTAATCTTCGAGCCACTAGACTCTTCATCAACAAGAGAATGCCCTATAGAAATATCAGGCATACCAAGGGCTTAACCACTTTCTCTTTGCCTTTATATGATGTACCAACTACATTTCCAAGACTGGTATTATGATGCAGCCTATCACTCCATGGTCGATCAATAGAATCGCTAGATGAGGACTCTCCTAGTCCACTCAATGACTATGATTGCTGACTTGCATTCTGTGCAACCACATTTCCACTTACATCAGCCCCAACAACATCTTTTTCAACAGCATACCAGCTACTCATCTCATTAAATACAACATCCTTGCTTACCCTCAATTCACGTGTAGCAAGATTATAGCATCTATATCCCTTTTGCTCAAGGGAATATCCAATAAACACAGATTTTTATGCCTTTGGATCCAGCTTAGTATGCAACTCATCTAGCACATGCACATATGCAATACATCCAAAAAATTTCAAGTGAGACAAATTAGGTTTCTTGCCAGTAAACTTCTGCTCTGGCATTACATCATGTATGGTCGCAGTAGGAGTCATGTTCATGATATAAACTATTGTAGACATAGCCTCAGCCCAATAGCTATGCGGCATATTCTTCTCTGCCATTAATGCTCGTGCTATCTCTGAAATGTGCCTATTTTTTCACTCAAAAACTCCATTTTGATGCAGAGTGTATCTACATGTAAATTGTCTTTGAATGCCATTATTTCGCAAGAATTTAGAGAACTCATTGGAGAAGTATTCTCCCCCTCCATATGACTTTAGGCACTTCACATGCTTTTGTGTTTGTTTTTCAGCCATCACTCTAAAATTCTGAAAATGAGTGAACATTTCACTCTTCTCCTTCATGAAATACACCCACACTTTCCTCGTGTGGTCATCAATGAATGTTACGTAGTACCTGTATCCCCCCATAGACAGTCTTCACAACACCCCATACATCTGAATGCACAACATCTAGTACATTCCTGCTCACATTTCTATCATGTAGAAATACATGCTTTGTGTGCTTTCCAAATTGACGTGCTTCACATACTTTCTTCATACCTTTAACTTTAAGCTTAGGCAACTCTGTCACAATTTCTTTAGTCTACATAGACTTCATTCTTTGTACATTTACATGCCCAATTCTCTTATGCCAAATGTCTGTGTCTGCAACAACTCCTAAACCATTTGCAAACATTACAGCACTCACTTCAAGCATGTTTACATTCAATGTAAATATTCTACCCACCCTGTTGCCTTTTGCAACCAACCTGCACTTATCTTTAAAGTCTTCTACATAACAGCCACCATCAGAGTTAAACCAGACCTGTAAACCCTATTCAATCATCTGGCCAACTAAAACCAGATTCTTTGTAATGTTCATGAAGTACATCTGCAAGATACTTCACTTTACCATCTTGTATTATAGACAATGGCACATCTCTAACATGGGAAATCGGATGAGCAATGTCATCCCCTCTTTCAACAAAACCTGTTCTTTCAAGACTCCTCATTTCCTTGAACCACTCACCATGACTTGTCATGTGGTTTGAAGCACCTAGAATCAACATACCATACATCATCCTTACATGCTGCTACATCATTTTCCGACACAACATTAACTACATGTTGCATAACAAACAACCTCTCGTTATCCTCATTATTTCTTCTAGAGGATGCATAGTTGTTCTACTGCACTTTTCCATTTCGCATGTCACTCTGCTTCTTATAGCAATCTGCCTACACATGTCTAGGCTTACCACAACAAAAACAGCCTCGTGTATCATTATGCTATCTTTGCCAATTACCACGACCTCATTGGCTCCCCCTGCCTCTAAACTGGCCTCTTCCACTTGTGTGTTGTGTTGCAAATTTTGGGATTAATGCTGCTATTGAGCATAATTCTGATTACCTATTTGGCCACCACCTTGGCCACGACCTCTACCTTGTTCTCTACCTGCACTTGTGTAGAAGGCCTACTTTTCTGAACTATTTTTGTTTTGTGAAGACTGTTGATCTTCACCCAAATTCTTCTCTTCAATGATCAGCATTGCCACTAAATCTGTGAAGTTGGGAATGTTCTCCCAAGTTTGAATAGACGTCTTGAACACCTTGTATTGTGGCTTGAGACCACGTAGACACACTTCCACCTTATCATCATCACATCAATAGAAACACCAATTGATGTAAGGGATTCCACAATGCCCTTGATTTTCAAGGCATAATCATTTATAGACATATTTTTCTTCTCCACAGTATGAACCTCATTCTTCAACTGAATCTTTCATGCCTTGGTGTTGGTTTCATATACAGTTGCACCAATGTGTCCCATGCCTCCTTAGGTGACTTGGGCCCAATCATGGTGTCCTATATACTAATAGAAAGCCAATACACAACTTTCCTTGCTCCTTGATTCCAATCCTTGAATTATTTTACATCTACAACAATAATTGGGTTAATCTTCGGTACCTTTAGTGCCTCCTCATGTTCACCTTCAATGTAGTGCACCAATGTAGTGCCAGTAACCTTTTCCCATTAGGAAATTTTTCAATCTAAACCTCCAAGCATGGAAGTTATTCTTAACAAGCTTCTTTGTAAACAATCTGGTTTATTTCATCATTTGACATCTTGTCTACAACACAAATTTACCAAAAACAACACTCTTGTTTGACCTGCACAAACTACTGTATTCTCTACAACAGTACTATACTACACACAAACTGTCACAACCAGTGACCTCAATTTGCATACATACACACAATGGCAAATTTAAGACCTCTTTGCTATACACATAGTGTCTGCACAACCAATCGCCCTTCTTGTAGTTCTAAAATCAGAGTTCTGTAGAGAATCGAAACTTACCCGCAGTGCCGTGAATGCCTATGAATTGCAAAACATAGGTCCAGGCGTGCATGAAACACATTTTTGGCCTGAAAAGCTTTGAACCATATAGAAGGCCTGTAGCTTTGCTCTTATATAAAGAAAGCTTCTCAATTTGAGTTCGTTTGCCGGTGCCTCCCAAATAGCTCCTGACAACAAAGTAGTAGCCAACACAAAGGGGGAAGAGTAGATGAAGCTCTTACCCTCATACCACTTCCTGTGCTTCTCTTGCTTGCCGCTCAACCCTTATCATGAACTAGGATCTGATACCATGAAAAGATGTAGGGGAGAAGAGAGCTTGAGCTCTTGCAAGCACACACACACTCACACTAACCCTAGAAGAGTGCACAAGGTGAGAGGCTGAAAATTCTTCTTCTTTTTCACACAAAAAAAGAGGTCTACAAAGAAGATAAAGTGACTAACACACATAATAAAGTATATACAAGTTGTCCATAATGTGAATATGCTACGTGAAGTGGGTAGGTGTGGACTAGTCGGTGTAGTCTAGCTGTAGAACCTTTGGTTGGTGCCAACTACCAAACCCGCCAGTGATGTAAATGTTGAACGATCATGCAGGCGCCTCGTGAGTGTCCTCATGTTGAGCTTGACATCTCAACATCTTCAAAAAATCATAATCATATACAAAAACCTACAAGCCGCATGTAATATGTTTAATCAACAAAATACTGAATAGTAATAGCTTAAGAAATTTCGGTACTGTTACTTGTTGATTTTCATCACCCTCAAGAATTTTGCTTGTCCACAAAGGAATTGTAGACTTACTATCTTCATGTACGATAGCTGCTATATATTTAACCATATCTGCCAAACCAAGACGGTATATGTAATTACTGCAGCCTCCTCCTTGGAAAAGGCAATTGGCTTTCATATGCCCTAGCTTCATTGAACATGTCCCTTAATATTTGCTTGCTAGGAAGATACGCGAAGTTGCAAAATCAACTAGGAGGTGTTTGTCAACTCCTTGCTCCACCCCATGTCTACTTCACTATAATTTACTAAATCAGCCAAGCAATATCTTCATGAATATCAAAACGATGCGTAATGTCTGTTAATAATACATTATCACTTTGGTCAGCCATATCTTCATGTCTACTTCACTATAATTTACTAAATCAGCCAAGCAATATCTTCATGAATATCAAAATGATGCGTAATGTTTGTTAATAATACATTATCACTTTGGTCTACCATAGTAAAGCTAGGCAAAGAAGGAAGTGACAAGTCCCCCACATGAAGAAGACTTTTTATACACCTGCATAATAAATAAGCTTTCACAATAAGATGCATTGCCAACTTCAAGGAGCCATAGATACTAGAGAAAGGAGCTTTGAATGTTTACTTACAGGCCTAACTCAGGATGTGATCTTGGTACTGAATTAAGAGTCCACACAATTCTCTTATCCAATTCTATAACGGCAAGGCTCCAATGGTTCCTGCAAAAGCAGAAATATCTAAAACTAAGGTATTCCCTATCTATTAGATGTATATAACTAAGAAGATAGAGGAGTAACATACCCTGATTCGTATGGAAAAATTAATACGGTAACCTCCAACATGTTCAAATAGGTGAACCACTTTTGAATCTCTTGTTGCTGGGAAGTACTTCTTTGTAGCAGTGGTGCTAGCTGAGAGTTGACCATGGCCTTCCCAAAATCAAAGGATATGCCCTAGCATCAGGCTTGGTAGGAATCACCTGAAAAGTAGTAGGCACAAAAATTCCACAAACATCTACTTCCAAATCTCTTACTACTCCTAGAGTTTTCACCCTAGTGTTATCTGCTCGTTTGATGCAGTATGGAGAATTAGTAGAGGATAGCTTCAAATCCACATCCTTCATTGTCTTCTCACTCATCATATTGATAGAAGCACCCCCATCAATATATGCATTAGATATGGATTGGCCATCTATGATGACATCGACCACTGGAACATCATCTCGTACATCAGTGTCCACCTTCTGAGCTATAGGAGTCTCATCACCCTTCTTCTTCTTTCTCTTTCCTTCTCTTGTGCTTGATAATCTCCCCCATTCTTTTCTAAGATTTGGGGAAAGTGCAAGGAGTTGACCAAATGTGATATGAGCATTTTGATCTCTTAAGTCGGTGAGAAGATCATAGCTAAGGGATCCTTGTCCAAGAGGAAAATCAGATTGGCTAATTTTTCTCCTAGATGACTTCTTCTTCTTCCTATGATTCTCTTCCTCCTCCATCCTCTCATCTTCCTTTGCTTCTTTTCCCTCTTAACTCCTTGTTCTACGATCCCTTTTGGCTATTAGTGGCATCAAAGTCTCATTATCTCCCTCTTTGAAGATGTGTCCTCTAGTAATGCCACCCTCTTATCCTCCTTCTGTTTTAACTTTTGACATCAGGGCGATAATGACCCTTCTCTTAGCACTCATAAGAACAAGTGATATTGCTTTCATCCCTTGTTGGCCCATCTTCCACTCTAGGGGGTCTAGGTGGGCGAGCATTTACTAAGTGAAGCTTAAGATCAGCAAACTCAGCCATAAGTTGTGTAATATTGTGATCATTAGTGGATGAAGGTACCGTTGATGTTGACAAAGTAGTTGAAGGGACATCCACTTGAGAAGTTGGAATAGCCTAGTTAAGGAAGCCTAAAGTGTTGACTCAATTTGAAGGGAAGCCTCCTTCTTCATAGCAATCTAAAGGGCTTCTTGTGAAAACTTTTGGGGTCCTTGCTTAAGACCTTTCCTCGCAAAGAAGGAGCCAAGGCCATGACAAACTGGCTCATTTTTAGGTGCTCCATTGCCAAGGAGCTCTTAGAATCCACCATGGAAGAAGAAGGAGAAGAAGCAACTACAACAAGCAAGGAGGCATGCATGTATTTGTTGAAAAAGGCTTCATACCTCATGGAGAAAGCAAGGACTGACTCCCCCTCTTTTTGAGAAAGCTGATCCAATTGTAGAAGCAAAGAATTTGGTGACTCCACTAACCCAAACTGCTCCTTCATTGCGTTGGTTAGCTCTTCCCAATCCTTTTCTTCTGGCAAGACTTCATACCATGCCAAAGCTGCACCTTCCAAGAAATCAAGAAGTATCTCTTCTTGGTGCTCCAATGACCAACTTGCTATCCTACATGCTTGACTAAACTCTCGTAGCAGGTAGTAGGCCCTTGGATCTTCTCCTTCACTTCCATGGAATAATGGAATGTTAAGCACCTTTGAAATTGGGAAATAAATGCACAAGCCTTCGCAATTTGTTACAAGCACAATACAAACTTGTGACTATAAATCCATTCAGAAATTCATTCCACCATGTGATCTTTGACAATATCATTGAGCCTAAATAACCCAAAAGTATGAGGAATCCATTGGGTGTGAATGCAATTCAAGTGAATCCTTCTACAATGGGTAATGCACATAGCAACTTCAGAGCATGATACTCCTCCTTATTTGCATTACAAAAGAAGGAAAAAACATCAACATGTACATTCTCAAAGGTATCATCAACATTGACCCACCAACTTAACTTTTCTGCACACCATGAAGCTATTGTAGTCACCAAACCCCATGCTATCATGGTATACCTTGTCAGCGTCGATGACTCATGAGGGTATTCAATGAGGAAAACATGAAAGCAATGATTATGATTACTAATCGAATTGCTTGATGATCTCCTTCACTTTCTTCCAATTCTCAAAGCTGGGTGTGACAATCTTCTCCAATGGTGTCCTCACCATTATGAAGTCTTTGTTGATCCATTCACAAAGACTGTTAGTAGGTAAGGGCTGGTTAAAAAAACCAAAGACAAACTTGCCCGCCGTCTCCCCACCAAAAGATGTGACACAAAATTGGGGGTTTATTTTGGTCACTTCTTAAGATCGTGTGTTGAAGAAGGAAGAAGAGATTTTGGTGTTAAATGAGGAAAAGAGACAATCTCACTTCCTATCGCCCTAGAGTAAAACAAAGATATAGACATCGAAAGTGAGGTTGTAATCCATAGATGGAAATAGAAATGGATCAGGGGAAGCATTAATTTGGGCTAACCGATCAGCCCCAAAAGCAAGGGCAAGTATCTGCTGGAAGAAAATCTTTCAGCTTAGCACTATGTGAATAGAGGTGAAAGGGGTGTATTGATATGGCTCATTTGGACGTATTGGGCAATTTGGACACAGCGTTGGGAAGTAAATGGTAGTAGAAATAGGATGTTACAAATGATTTAGATATATGGGGTTTCACATGCGCAAGATGATTAAGAGGAAATAATTGTGATTAAGGAGAGGGATGACCAAATATGGAGAAAAAATAGCAAAAAATAGAGAATTGCTGTTTGCAATCCTTATGGTTTCACTCAAACTAGACTACATAGATGCGTAGAGCTCAAAGAGAGCTTCGCGCCTATATAAAAACTTTTGAAACAGATAATTGAGCCGAAAGTTATGGGCATTTTACTAACGGCATAGAAAGCTGTCTAAAAAAAAGACTTTAAGCTAGCAATTTTGGGAGAAGTTTTGATCATCATTTTAACATGTGATGGAATAATTGATTACACATATGGAAAGAGTATTGAAAGAGATTTCTAACCATATAAACAATTTTAGAAAAGATCACCCAAGAAAAGAGTAATTACCAATAGAAAGTAGGGATTAAAACCAGCCAAACTCCATTCCTCTTTGCATTTGAGACTCCAACTTAGCAAAGTCCTTGCCTTTCATCTCGTTCATGATACAAACTAGAGAGTAAGGGTTAACATTGCACAGTGGACGACGCAAATCTACCCATGGTTCCCAAAGTCTTTCCACGTGCTCATTACGGCTAAAACCATTGCTACCTCCAAAGGCGGATGGCAATAAGGCGGCAAGGGCTACCTTGAGCAGTCATAGGCCCACCGGGATAATAACTCCTTATCTCCCTTACTTTGGATCCTCAAGAGTTCCAATCTTAGGAAAAGGCCTTGGGAGCTAATGCTAAGTAAGCCTACATATGCAAAGAGAGTATCTTGGGGAAGAGGATTAGGAGAATTGGGAGAGTGATAATGACACAAGAATGCTCAAAAGCTCAATTGTAGAGGCTTCACTCATTGATTTGAAAGGGAGAGGAGGGCTCCTTTTATAGATGGAAAAGTGACCCCCTCTCACCTTGTTATTATAAGTTACAATTGTAGAATCCTTCCACCTCCCATGACACCTGCTGTGTGAGGAGGTTGTGTGAGGAGGTCACATGAAATGTCTCCTTGGGCAAAGTATTTTTTCTAATTTTTAATTTGGAGATCTTTGACTAAAGATACTTGCATGAGACAAGGTTGTAGCCAAGTTGGCACTTATGTGTCATTTTCACTTTATAAATGTTAAAAGGCTCCTCATTCATGTAGGATTTCTAGAAGAATCTTCCCTAATTATGCACCTACATAGACTTCTCCACATGTCTTCCACATGCTAGCTTGTGGCAAATAGCATTTACATATTACAAAGGTGAGCCATGCATATATTTAGGCCCACTTTTATTTTCGACATCACTCACCTATATCACCATACCAAAGAATTTATAGAACATACTTGGTATTTACAATGGGCACATCCACACATTACAATGGTATTTACAATGGGCACATCCACACATTACACAAACTTTAGGAAATGCAAAATATTGATGAGAGACTCCGTTGGGGTAGCCGCCACCATGATGTCATTTTATTACAAGCCCGTACGCTGCCGAAATCTTCTTGGACAAGCTTCCACCTTATTACCATTGCAAAGCCACAAAACTATATAAAAAGTTAAAAATGAAAGATATTATTTTTTCATGTCACAGTACATTTGATCTCCCTCCATAATGTAATGACTAAAGGTTTGTGCAAGTGGGCTTGTAGGCTTATAGGCTTGTGGGTTTCATAGATAGGAACTGCTAGAATCTTCCCCTCATTCCCATATTATAAGAGTTTTGTCAGGGTTAGCTGATGAGCTAGTGCAACTCTTGGTATAGCAGGGGCTGAGGTGGAAGAACTGGAGGTGGTAGACGGAATTTTCGGTACCCTTAAGATTCTGCTTTGGGCCACTTCTTGGTCAGGTTGAGGTGCATTATGAAAAGTAGGTGTTGGCAAGGCCAGCGGTTTCCTAGGGTTTGGAGGAAACACCTGAGGTAGGGCTCTTGCTAAGGAAGCTTTCTGATGGTAGCAGTTGGAGACCTCATGACTGCCCCATTTGACACAATATGTACACTAAAAGCTTGGATGGGGTCTCAAGTGTGGACACTCCATTCCCATATGGTTAGCTCAACATGTAGGGCACCATACAAGATCCCTCCTAGGATAAAGATGAGGTTGGCCTCCTTGGTTACCTTGGCCGGTTCTCCATTGTTGGGTCATTTGTTAATTAAAGTAGCGCCCGATTGCTCAACATTCTCCCATATGGTTAGCTTGACATGTAGGGCACCATACAAGATCCCTCCTACGATAAAGATGAGGTTGGCCTCCTTGGTTCATCGTTGGGTCATTTGTTGATTAAAGGGGCGGCCAATTGCTCAACATTCTATCCCGATGTGGACTCCTCACTTTTTACATCAGGCTTTTTACTGGTGGTCCTGAAAGAAGATTCTGATGTGCCTTCGTGGAGTTCTTGGGAACGAGTCCCCTTAAAGTTATCCTCAAAATCCATAGCACTCATGCAGTAGTGCTCAAAGGAGGTATGACCCAATGCATACAATGAGTTGTGTAAGGGCACATCATTCAAGACCCTTTAGAAATCTCCCTATTAACCTTTTGCCAGAGAACTTGTCTTTGGCACTACAGTGAGAATGGAGATATCTAACTCTATTGATATAGTCTTTGATGGTCTCGCCCTCCTTGTGCTTTACATTATGTAGCTACTCAACGGGGCTCCACTTGGTACCTTGGCAAGAATATCCTACCTTGAAAGCCTCTTTCAAAGCTTCAAAGATGGCCTTATCCTTAGTCTTCAAGGACCAAAACCATTGGCTTGCTTTGTAATCAAGGGTGAGGGAGGCCGAAGGCACTCAGCACCTTGACTTGATCTTCTACATGGCCGAAGGTATCACAAATTTAATTAAACATCTCTAAATGTGGGATCGGATCTCTAGTGCCATCAAATTTTGTAATGAGTTTTAAGATGTTAGCGGGTTTATTCCGCTCTATCCTTGGTACCGATGTAGGTTGTACTGGTGTGCTGGAGGTGTGATACCGGCAACCACTCCTCTCCCTATTTCCATTGACTAATCTCAGCATTTCTAACGTCTGTCCTACCATGGTTGGCAGAGGTGTAGTTTGAGGAAGGGTTGGTGGAGGAGCGGGGTCGAGAGGATTTTCATATATTCTTTTATATGAATATATTGTTATTAAAGAAATACGAAATGCATTTGACCACACTTTATAATGTCATTTCTTTAATATATATGAAAAATAGAGTGTTGTCAGCTCATTTAATAAATCTCAGCTCATTTAATGAATGGTTTTCAATCTAAAAATTTCCCTCGTTCAGCTCATTTAATAAAAGTGCTTTTTTTCTCTAAAAATTTGAAATGTTCTCTTCGAAGTTCCTACGTCATTTAATGAATGGATTTCCCTCTAAAAATTTCACACGTTTTGGAGGTTCTCTCTTCTGCCATCTCATCTTCTTCCATCTTCTGCCATCCCATCTTCTTCTATCTTCTTACATCTGCTTTTATTTTCTATTTGGTTCCATGGAAACCAGACATCCTAGGCGTCCCTACTCCTCTACTAGAGCTATTATAGTATACAACAGTTTTGATATGGATAATCAAAGGTGGATTCCTACCACAATCTCTATTGGTAGTTGGATTATGTTGCAGACTAGGAAGCGAAAAAAAACAAAGAATGAGTTTATCGACACTTACAAAGGCAGAGTTCAAGACTTCAAACTCTCTGACACAGGTAGGAGCATTAAGGAAGTCCTTATACAACATGCCTACATGCACTTAAAACTGTGTTTGCAACGTTTGCCTGATGGAATCCCACTCCATAGACCAAACTGTAAGTAAATGTTTTTACATTATGTTTATGTAATGTGTTTCATTCCTATACTATGCTTCTCTTGTATTCATCTGTATAGATATATATCCTTCAAACTTGGTTGACTGGCAGCCTATAGATAGTATTGTGGAAATCTTCGATGTTTTTCATGCATCTATTGGTAAGCAGCTATACAAAGAAACATCCATGGCAAAGAGGCTTCCTTGATCCGACCGAGTATCTTTATAGGTGCAGTCGGATCAACGTGATCAGTAATGATCTTGACTACGTTAGAGTAAAAAGTTATCTTGGTGGAATCGCCCGTGCTTTCCGGGTAAGGGAAGTTTTTCCGGGTTCGCGGTTTTGGAAAAACCAACGGATTAGTCTCTTGTCCGGATATCCGTGGCGAGGCCTCGAGTGTGGGTCCCTGCCCCGCACATGAAGTGCTACTTCCGCTACTAGTACCCCGAATCCGTCGCATGGTGGGGACAGGGATCTCACAACAAGGGGTACATCTAAACCCACCAATTAGATAGGGGCCTCCTATGATTATCAAAAGTTTTGTTACGGTGGCTCTCTTCCTATTGGTCGAAAGCCTTTCTCTCTCTAGAGAAAAAGGCCCAAAGTTGAGTCCAAAATTTGCCTAATGCCTTTGGTTTGTCATTTTTTCATTATGTTTACCTATGCGACAAGATTGAATTTTCTTTTGGATTTTTGTATTCCGTGTCGCACATATGGGTGTTGTGTCTTTTGATGTGGATGCATCTGCATCATGTATAGGTTTTGGCTCTTTTGTGTTTATGTCCCTTTTTGGGTTTATGTCCTCTACATACTCCTTTTCCCTGTCTTTTAACTCGACCTTGGTTTCGATAATTTTTTGTCCCTTGTTTTTCTTGGGTTTAGAAGGTTTTGTTTTCTCTTTTGGGTTCTGTTTTAAACCATGTTCTTCTACCCATGTTAAGGTGTTGTCTTTTACATTCTTTTTTACTATTTCTCGTGCCTTGTAAGCGTGGAAGCACATTCAAGGGTACCGTGGACAATTACCCGTTTTGTACACTTAAGATGTTGAGAGTTGTATTTTGTGAGACAAATTGCATTGAAGCAACTTGTCTTGGGCAATCTTGGAACATGTGATCAATGCCATATCGTTCACACAACATTGGTCACAAGGTGTCAGTGACCATGGGCATGGAAGTATTCCAAACTATGTAGTCTGCCACCTTGTGAGGTCCACGACAATAGAAACACTGAAATGTTCGATTAACTGCCTCCTGAGCAGTTCCTACCCTTTGGATTGTTTCTGTTTTGTGCACGGGAGATGGAGGTTTTGAGTCCATTATGGATGAAGCGGGGCACTTTTTATAATCATGGTCAAAGGTTTTACAATATATGCAGTATAGAAAAACAGGTGCCTTGTATGCACAATGAGGATTGGGATGGTTGTAGTGATTGCACTCAACACAAGATATTTCACTTCTCACTTTTATAGGCATTAAGGATGTTTGGTTTTAAAGGTTTTCATCCACTCTTAGAGATGTTTGCTGGCTGTAAGGTTTTGAGCAAGGCTGCATAAAATTCTAGGAATGTTAATTCCGAGATCGATCTTTCTTTTGCCATTTCTTCACTTGGTTTGGATGAGGAACACCTCGTAGCATGCTCATCTTCTAGAATGTTTTCATCTAAACGTATTGTTTCTTTGCAACATTGATCGAATATTTTTGGATTGGATACAATGATCAAGTTGTGTAAGCTATTATTCTTTAAGCCCATCATGAAACATCTCCTCAATTGAACATCGTTTAATTTTTTCCATGACTCACAACGTGAGAGTTAAAAATTGAAAAATAGTCAGCCATACAAAGGAGGTTATGGAAAAATTTTCTAAAATTGTGTAAAATAAGTTTTACTTTTTTTTTAATTCAAAAAGAGTAATTCCCATTGTATATGTATTCTTAAAGTGTTATTTTTCATCCTAGGTATAGAAAAATGCATACTAAAAATATTTTATTAAAAAAGTGTTACTTTCTTTAAAATTAAATTCTATACATAGAAGGAAGCATATTGAAATTATTATTTTGATTATAACAGTGTTATTTTCATCATAAATGACTTGTATGCATAAACTTATTCATAAAAGATTTTTTTATATTAAAAATGTGATTTTCATCATAAATGATTTTAATGCATAAATGGATGAATAAAAGAAATTCTTTTATATTAAAAGAGTGATTTTCATCATAAATAATTTGTATGCACAAAAGATTTTTATATATATTAAAAGTGTGATTCTCATCATAAATGATTTTTATGCATAAATGGATGCATAAAAGAATTTCTTTTATATTAAAAGAGTTATTTTTATCATAAATAATTTGTATGCATAAACTTATGCATAAAAGATTTTTTTATATTAAAAGTGTGATTCTCATCATAAATGATTTTTATGTATAAATGGATGCATAAAAGAAATTCTTTTATATTAAAAGAGTGATTTTCATTCATAAATGATTGTATGCATAAACATATGTATAAAAGATTTTTTTTATATTAAAAGTGTGATTTTCATCATAAATAAAATTTATACATAAATTAGATGCATAAGAGAAATTCTTTTATTCTAAAAGTGTAATTCCTACTAAATTGGATTTATGCATAGAAAGATGCATAAAGAAATCTATTTTTATTTCAAAAGAGTTATTTTCATCAATTTTGATTTTATGCATAGAAAGATACATAAAGAAATCTATTTTTAGTTCAAAAGAGTTATTTTCATCAATTTTGATTTTATGCATGAGAAGATGCATAAAAGATTGAATTTTAATTCAAAAGTGTCATTCTCGTTTAAAATGAATTTATGCATAGGAAGATGCACAAAAGATTGATTTTTATTTCGAAAGTGTTATTCTCCTTAAAATGGAATTTATGCATAAATAGATGTGTAAAGAAATCTTATATCAAAAATAAGAATTCTCTTGTATTCTATAAATAGATATGAGGATGTGAAATGAGTCAGATAGATGAAAATGAACGAAGAATGGATGGAGATGTATGTATGTGAAAGAATGGATGTATGGATGTAGATGTGAATGTGGATGTATGGATGTGGATGTGGATGTGGATGTATGAATGTGGATGTGGAAATGGATGTATGAATATGAATGTGGATGTGCGGATGTATGAATGTAGATGTGGATGTGGATGTGGATGTATGAATGTGAATGTGGATGTGGATGTATGAATGTGAATGTGGATGTGTGGATGTATGAATGTAGATGTGGATGTGGATGTATGAATGTAAATGTGGATGTGGATGTATGAATGTGAATGGGGATGTTCATAACTGGAATGGCGTTAATAACTTCAACAAATCACTATGAGATTAGTGGATTGTGCTGGAAGATTACTACTGTTAACTTTTAATCAGTGGATCAAGTTATGTTCGTCAAACTCTTCATAGTTCGCAGCAGCCTGGTCCCTTCAAGGGTGAAGGGGAACAGTTAGGTGAAATTGTAGAAAAGTGGATTGAGGCCATGGAGAAATATTTTGATGTAATTGGCTACAATGAGAGAAGCAAGATGGCTCTCGCCAGGTTAAAGATTGTGGAAACGGCCAGGGTTGCATGGAGGAATCATTGCGAGACAAACTGTCTCGACCGAAATACCCAAACCTGGACTGATCTCAAAATTTAACTAAGGATGAGGTTTTGTCCTCCCGGCTTTTTAGAAACAAAGATGAATGAATTCTTAGAGTTAACCTAGGGGAGTAGAACTATTGAAGCATATCACCAAGCATTCACCCTCCTCCTCAGATACTCGCCTCTGCTGGTGGATGAAGAACAGCTGATGGCCAGGTTCATTCGGGGAATGAACGAGCCATTGGATACTTTAGTCAAGAATGCCAAACCTATTTCCATGGCCGAAGCAGTTCAGATGGCGAAGGATTTCGCTAAAGCCTTTGATGTCAAAGTCCCGCCAAAGCCAGCACCATCATCTTTTAAAAGGTTTTTATTCCCAGCAGATGATTCCAACCTTCCTCCGCCTAAGAGATATCAGGGTCAAACCCAGGATATGGGAAGTTCCAAAATGGAAGAAATGTCCTTTTCCCAAAACTCAATCCCCTGGATTTCAACTTTAGAAGTTCCACCCTTGAACAAGAGAGTGAAATGCTATAACTGAAGGATTTGGACATCGCGGTATGGATTGCCCAACTCCTTTGGATCAAGGTTTTCAGGGTGGGAAAATCAGGGATCAAGATTCCAGACTCCAGTCCCTTCCTTCCAGAGTAATCAGGGTTCTATCTGCCAAAATCAGGGAAATCCCAGAGGTAGACCCTCTATCCAACCTGCAGTGCAAGACCTCCACCTCAGAATAGGGGAAGTCAAAGAGAGTTGTTCCCAAATCGGCCGTCCACTTCCAAGGCAGTAACACTGGAAGTGATTGAAGAAGAAGAAGAAGAAGATGAAAGAGATCATACTCCACCTCTGTGAGATGAGGACATCTCGCATTTTTTAAGTGGGTTAGAATGTAAGATTCCTCCCTAGCCTCTCAGGATGTCCAGTATCTTCCCCTGTAGTCAAATCCCTCTTCAGAAATATAAAACATCTTGTTTCTACCAGTTTTGGCCTAGAGAGAGAAAATCTTCTAGAGAGTGGTAATTCAATTTTTAAATATTTTTGGATGGAAAAATATATCTTCTTTTTAAAATAAATTCCCCTGAAACAGAAGTTCAAAAATATTTTCAGAATGTGTATTAGAAATCAAGTATAATCTGTTCAAGAGGCCTTATCTTGAGGCCTTATCCTGAGGGTCAAGGTTTTTTCAAAATTTTAAATTAAGGTTCCTATGGGCTAATAAGATCAATCCATGTGTGGGGAGGAGATAAATCCAATTTGTAAAAGAAAATCCCCCCAAAAATGAGTAAATACTCACATAAGATGAAGAGTTGACCATGTACAAGGGTTATTAGTAAAAAACTATGAGTATTACTAAAAAAAATGAGATATTTTAGGTATAATGATTCCATTTTGACACATGTGTAAGGAAAGGGAGTCCCTTCAAGGAGGCGTCTACTTCACATGCTTGAATGAGTTTTAAACTAAAAAATAATGTGATATTTTTATCTCTCCTTTGTAATAAAGTAGGAACTTTATTCAATAGGGTTAATAATGGGACAAGTCCATGTATAAAAGAGGGGACTTGGACCATGGTTGTAACTTTTGATGATCATTTTTAGAAATGGAAACTTATGTTTCTTGGAGCTCATGGCTTCTTGGCTTGTGGAAGGCTATTTCCATTCTCTTGGTGTGAGAGACTAAACACACTTAGGCATCATGTTTACATGATGATTACTCATATTTTTCATGCATTACATCCCTTCATTCCAATTGGTTCATGCATTACATCCCTTCATACCAATTGGAATGAAGGGATGTAATGCATGAAAAATATGAGTAATCATCATGTAAACATGATGCCTAAGTGTGTTTAGTCTCTCACACCAAGAGAATGGAAATAGCCTTCCACAAGCCAAGAAGCCATGAGCTCCAAGAAACATAAGTTTCCATTTCTAAAAATGATCATCAAAAGTTACAACCATGGTCCAAGTCCCCTCTTTTATACATGGACTTGTCCCCCATCAACTCCCAAGTGGTTTACTTCATCCATTACCTATTCCGGATGGTAAATGGACTCACATTTCTATGGACTTCATCACGGGTCTACCAAAGACAAAGCATGGATGGGATCAAATATTTGTGGTGATTGATAGGCTTGCAAAATCAGCCCATTTCATTGCTTCAAAGACCACTTATGGAGCATCTCATATTGCCAAGCAATTTTTGGAACATGTATTCAAGATACATGGCTTGCCACTCAACATAGTTTGTGATCGAGATACCAAGTTCATGGGGACTTTTTGGAGGTCATTATATGAGAGCTTGGGTACTCAAATCACTCCATCTACAGCCTATCACCCTCAAACGGATGGGCAAACGGAGTGCACAAACAAATGGCTTGAGGTGTACTTGAGGCACTATTGTCATGACATGCAAACATCTTGGGATGAGTGGCTTTATCTTGCTGAATTTTGCCATAATTCAAGCAAGTATTTGAGTATTGGCATGTCACCATTTGAGGCTCTCTATGGATATCAAGTACATGTGCCATCGATAGCCTTCCATGAAGACAAAGTGGTCAATCCATTGGCAAAAGAAGAGTTGGAAAGAATGAGACAGCTTCTTCAACTTTGCAAGGACAATATGAAGAAGGCTCAAGATGTCATGAAGGCTAAGGCAGATGTTCATAGAAGGGATGTGGAGTTTCAAGAGGGTGATTATGTGCTATTAAAGCTTCCCAAGAGTCGGCATAACACTCTCAAAGGCGTAACCAACTCAAAATTGGCTCATAGGTATTATGGACCATACTTGATTATCAAGAGGGTTGGTGATTTGGCCTACAAGTTGGATTTGCCTTCTTCGACAAGGATCCATAATGTGTTTCATGTATCTAACCTTAAGAGGTTTATGGGATCTTTGCCTCAAGAGATGGAAGAGCTTCCACCCATGAATGAAGAAGGTGAGATCATTTATGAGCCGGAGAGGGTTATTGGCAAGAGGACAAGAGAGTTGAGGAATCGGAATATTGATGAATACCTTGTCAAATGGAAGCAATTACCCATGGATGAGGCTACTTGGCAATCATTGGAGTATGTCCAACAACATGGCTTACTTGTGGATGACTTTCCGTGACCAAGTGGTATGGTTTACTTGAGCAAATTGGGTAATATGAGGAGAAGTATACATGCTGTAATTTCTGGACAGCTTTGGGAAGGTCTACTATTGGGCCTATTTTTCTACTCCAACAAGCTTCATGGCGTATCCTAATGAAGGATTATGATGTGGGCTACATATGGCTGAGTGTACATATCATTTTCAGCCCAATATATGGAGTCTAAATGAAGTATTTTCAAGGGTCTTCATCGACTAGAAGGGCTGTCATAACAGTCCCACTCATACACTTTGGGCTTGAAGCTTTGTGGACTTGTATACATCCGGATTTTCATTGTATATGTGCTTTGGATGTACTTGAGAACTCTTAACCACTTCCCATTGATTACATTAGAGTCTCATACTTTGAGATTGTACATGTTATTGATTTTGAGGACAAAATCTTTGGGAAGGGATGGTTTGTAATAAAGTAGGAACTTTATTCAATAGGGTTAATAATGGGACAAGTCCATGTATAAAAGAGGGGACTTGGACCATGGTTGTAACTTTTGATGATCATTTTTAGAAATGGAAACTTATGTTTCTTGGAGCTCATGGCTTCTTAGCTTGTGGAAGGCTATTTCCATTCTCTTGGTGTGAGAGACTAAACACACTTAGGCATCATGTTTACATGATGATTACTCATATTTTTCATGCATTACATCCCTTCATTCCATCCTCTCTCTTGGATCAAACCGAATAAAAAAGGAACCAAACTAGGTCCAAATCTGGTCCAAATTCAACCAAACTAAATCTGGAAAATTCTAGAAAATTAGTTGGTCTTGGTTAGAGCCTCCCTCTCCTATAAATAGAACCTGAGTCCTTTGTAAAAAAAAGGAGAATTATACTATTCTCTAAAATTCTCTCCAAATTGACGAAATTGGAGCTTCCCTCCTTCTTCAATCTCCATTGGTGGCTCCATCAGCATACCAAACCAATTGATTGGTTGGGGGCCTCTACCGTGATCAAAGAATCAAGCAATTTGTATGGTAAAGGGTGAATTTTGATCTTTTTCTATAATTTCTGAATGTTTCTCTCTTCTCAACCCCTCTCAAGCTTGAGAAGCTTAATTGGAATGGCTTTTTAATGCTATTGAAGTTAATTGATGAGAATGGTAGAAAGGAAATACATAAATTTCCATTTATGCTTAATTTTAATGGTTTTTATGATTTTTGTCTTCTCTAAAATGAATATGATGTTATGCCTCATTGAAAAAAGGCATTTCCCTCTCTTCTTTAGTAAATCCAACCATTCTTTATCCTAGATGAATGATTAATGGATAAAATCAAGTTTTTTATAATGTTTCTCTTAAATGAGTAGAAAATGTTTACATAAGAATGATTTTAATACTCTTGGTGAAATTCTAAATAATTTTAGAGAGTTAAAATCTGAAAAATGGTCAGCCGCCATACAAAGGAGGTTATGGGAAAATTTTCTAAAATTGTGTAAAATAAGTTTTATTTTTTTTTTAATTCAAAAAAAAGTGTTTCCCATCGTATATGTATTCTTAAAGTGTTATTTTTCATCCTAGGTATAGAAAAATGCATACTAAAAATATTTTATTAAAAAAGTGTTACTTTCTTTAAAATTAAATTGAAATTGTTATTTATTTATTTTACCAACAAGCGCAAGAATTAATTAAGAGAGGCAAACATTACAAAAACTGGCTGGGATAGAGCACTGTAATTGCTATGAAATTGTTATTTTGATTATAACAGTGTTATTTTCATCATAAATGACTTGTATGCATAAACTTATGCATAAAAGATTTTTTTATATCAAAAGTGTGATTTTCATCATAAATGATTTTTATGCATAAATGGATGCATAAAAGAAATTCTTTTATATTAAAAGAGTGATTTTCATCATAAATAATTTGTATGCATAAACTTATGCATAAAAGATTTTTTTATATATTAAAAGTGTGATTCTCATCATAAATGATTTTTATGCATAAATGGATGCATAAAAGAAATTCTTTTATATTAAAAGAGTTATTTTCATCATAAAGAATTTGTATGCATAAAAGATTTTTTTATCTTAAAAGTGTGATTCTTAGCATAAATGATTTTTATGCATAAATGGATGCATAAAAGAAATTCTTTTATATTAAAAGAGTGATTTTTATCATAAATGATTGCATGCATAAACATATGTATAAAAGATTTTTTTAAAATTAAAAGTGTGATTTTTATCATAAATGAAATTTATGCATAAATTAGATGCATAAGAGAAATTCTTTTATTCTAAAAGTGTAATTCCCTAAATTGGATTTATGCATGGAAATATGCATAAAGAAATCTATTTTTATTTCAAAAGAGTTATTTTCATCAATTTTGATTTTATGCATAGAAAGATGCATAAAGAAATCTATTTTTAGTTCAAAAGAGTTTTTTTCATCAATTTTGATTTTATGCATGAGAAGATGCAAAAAAGATTGAATTTTAATTCAAAAGTGTCATTCTCGTTTAAAATGAATTTATGCGTAGGAAGATGCATAAACTTGGACGGGCGCCCATAATGGTGTGACGGAGTATTTATGGCAATTCTCGCTTCAAGAGTATGTGGTAGCAAGTTAGGATGAAGTCCTAAGTGATGTACTTCATGGATATATTATGAGAGTAGTCATTGTAATAGCATTAGGCCTCTTACGAGCCTAAAGTGCCCGACTGGCCACATTTTAAGTGAGTGTGAACACTTATGGCCATGTATATAAGTGACTTTCTCTCATAATACAACATACTCTCCCATTGTGCAACTGAGTCTTGCTCTTGCTAATCTCTCTCCCTATTGCATGCTAGTGAGTGTGTGTGAGTGAAGTGAGGTGAGAGGAGGGACGAGGACCCGTAGTGCAACGTGACAATGTGACAAGGCTCGTGGTGGGGGACGCGGTGGAATTGCTTCTCAAGGAGTTGTAGAGCTTAAAGACCTTAAGGGTTATGAGTTCGGCCATTGTAAAGATCCTCACGACAGTTGCGGTTCACCAGGTAAGGTCTTTTTTTTTGTGTCTATTTCAAGGAGGGTTAGGGTGAGCCATAACATTTTTGGCACCGCTGTCGGGGAGCCATCCCTTGGCTTTTTCCATCATTTTGCCTCTAATCTACACATAACCCATTGCCCATTATCTTGATTAATGGTTTCCCATGAAAAAGATGTGGATTTGATGGTGATTTGTGTAAGATTTGGTGTAGAATAGCTCTCTTTTTTGTTTTTGAAAAGAATGCTTTTTGATTAATTTTTAGATTAATTTGTTGTTGTTTTGGTGGTTTTTCATGTTCTTAGGGCTTGCATATAGTTTGTATTAGGCTTAGTTTGCATCCATCGCATCAAACAATGTAATAGAATGTAATTTTTAGCGAATGTTAGCTCTCTTTAGTTTAAACATAGATCTAAGATCATTAATTCTAGTTTAATTGTGTGTTTTTTGTTGAAATTGTTTGGATTAGAGTGTTAGCAAGCATCAGGAGTAGCTTAATATTTCAAAAAATTTCTTAAAACCATAAAAAAACCCTTGAATTTGACTAAATTCTCTTAATGGACTGGTTTTTGTCTTTAAAGGTGATTAATCTTGTTCAAGAGGCTAAAAATTTAGAAAATGTGTTAATTGGGGTCTAAATTGATCGTATGAGTGATCAAAATTAGAGTTTTTGAGTGTTTTTGAGTGTTTTGAGAGCATCTAGCTGCATCAAATCACCTAATCAAATCAATTTTTTGATCAATTGGAGAAATTTGACTCTCTTTGCTTAATTTTTCCTTAAAGAGGAGACTATAATTAAGAGTCTAATTAATCTCCTAATTTAGATTAATTTATACAATTTTTGATGCAAAAAAAATTAGTTTTTCCTTGCTTTATCCAATGATATGCTCAATTATGTGAATTAATTTGGGATTGGTGGTTAATTAGAGTTCTTGATTAGTGTAAAAGAGGGAAAGATTAGTGAAAGGATTAATCTTGGATTAATTCTTAATCACTTTTTTACATAACTCATTAAGGCTAATGAGCATTCAATGAGTAGATGCTCATGAGTTGTCAAAATTATCCATTTTGGGCGTCATTATGAAGGGTGTAAGGTGTGTCATTAAAAGGTTGTCTTTTTTGATTCCCACTTACCTTTTTGGAAAAATGCCCATACCCTTTTTATTTTAAATTAAAAAATATTCCCCCCCAAAAAGGAAAATTCGTATTTCCCACTAGACTCCCAAAAAAAAGAGTGAAAGACCAGGCTGTGAAAAGGTCCGACGTGAACGGCTAGCACGTGACCGGCTAGGACATGAACGGCTAGCACGTGACCAGCTCTGGGACGTGAATGCCTTGGCACGTGAACGACTGGGACATGAACGGTTGGGATGTGAACAGATGGCACGTGAACGGCTTGGGACATGAACGCTTGGGACGTGAATGCTTGGGACGTGAATAGCTTTTGGGACGTGAATGGTTGGGACGTGAATGGCTGGGACATGAATGACTTGGCACGTGAACGGCTAGGACGTGAACGGCTGGCACGTGAATGGCTGGGAGGTGAATGACTTGGCACGTGAACAGCTGGGACGTGAACGGCTTGGCACGTGAACGGCTAGCACGTGAACGGTTGGCACGTGAACAGCTGGCACGTGAACGGCTTGGGCATGCACGGCTAGGACGTGAACAGCTGGCACGTGAACGGCTTGGGCATGCACGGCTAGGACGTGAACAGCTGGGACGTGAACGGTTTGCACGTGAACGGCTTAGCCCGTGAAAAGGTCCAAAAAAAAAGATTTTAATATTTATTTTAAAAAAAAAGTCTCGAAAACACCCTTGTTTGGAGGCCCGTATCTCCTAAACCGTATATCCGATGAAGGCGCTCTAGGGCTCATCAGAAAGTTGAGATCAAAGTCTACGACTTTGGACTTAGTCGTCCGAAGTCAAAATCGATCATTTTGGCCTCCGACCAACAGCCTCAAAATGCGACCCGAAAATCGAGAAAAAAAAGCAGCCCAAAAACCACGAAAAATCGTAAAAAACAACACGAAAACGAAGACGAGCCATATTCGGGCTACTTTTTGAGCATCTAGAGGACAAAATCACGGACAATTCAAGGAAACAAAGTTGCAGTACTCCAAAGATACTACAACTCCCTCATACAGAGTTTTTCAAAATTCCTTTTGGAACACTCTCAAAAGCGTGTTGCGAATCAGTGAAAAAATTCTCGAGAAAAATTTTCATCTTGAGACAGTGATGGAAAATAGATTTTAGGACCTCCTCTTCTATCTGGGAAGTTCCTAGCATACTCTTTTTCTAAAAAAAAATCTCTGAGGTTCATGTATATATTATCGCCTAAGCTAATTAGGGCAAACAAACACCTGTTTGATCTAAATGAAGAGTACGCCAAGCCTCTTGTAATGGGTTGTGTGGGAAGGTATTTTTAAAAAAATTGTGATTGCTCATGAAGGAGCATTTAGGTACTCAAACATGGCCACGATAGAGGGATTGCTAGGGATTACACAAGCACTGAACCCAATATGGCTGACATCTTCGAGCCATTGAGATCTATGCCACAAATTCACCTCCCAATGCCATTGGCCATGCTTATAACCAGCGTGTTATCGGGTTTTACACCCCCTATGACTTCGATCCCACCGGGCTTTGGTCCCTTGCTTAACATTCCCACAAGTCCTATAAGTGCCAACCCTTTCTTGGATGCCCACACCTTGGACATACTAAAAAGTCTAGAAAGAGGGGTGGCCCAAGGACTCAGTGAGTCTCTTCCACCAACAAGAGCACTCATATACGGCCTCAGTGACTCATACAGAAATATGGCCGTATAAATTTCTAAATTATGGACAAATATGACGGAACAAAAGACCCTATTCAATTCATTCAAATGTTTGAACAGAGATGTGAAGCCTTTGGAAATCCCAACTGCCCTACTAAGGTACATGCGTTGAACTTATACTTAGAGGAAAAAGCTAGTCGATGGTGCATCGCATTGATGCCGACGATCAAGACCAACTTCAAAACCTTGAAATCAGCCTTTATACATGGCTTTCCAGACAAGGTGATCGATGGAGTGCAGTAATAGAACTCTATTCAATTGAGCATCAACCCAATGCATCCATTAGAGATTTTATCCTTCAGATTCACAATGCGCTCAATCACACTGAACTCTATGATTTTCGCTATTCTTTCAAGAGTATTAGATATATCATTCGCCTTAAAAATGATCTTTTTTGGCCTCCCCGCATACTCAATCTTGTACATGCTCATGATACTATGGACGATGCATGGCCTCGTCATCATCAATATCAATGACCACAGCAACCGGTCTTTTGTGACGTGTGCTTTCTTTGTCACCGGTGAGGGGGGTAGGCGCCTTGTACATAGGCGTTCCTTAAGTTGCCTGATTAATTGTTCATACCACTTGGGCTAGGCTTGTAAACAACTGTTCTTTTAGTTTCTCCAAGCTTGGTCCTCTCCTTATATCCTTGCCTTGAGAGTAAGAGACTACCTTAGTGCTTTACAAAATTGAATTTGCCATATCGGTAGTACATGCATCATAAAGAGAAATTGCGTCTATATCCTTTCCCTACAAGCCAACTCCCATGCTTTCTTTCTGCTAGGTCTGTTCTTGGGGTATTTGGACCATCATTACTTCTCTCTACTATTGTCACTCATTGAATCCTAATGTGCTATGTGCACCTCCCACCAGCTCAACCAAGAGTCCATTGCCGAAATATTAATATCCATCATATGACCATTGTGCCACCATTGACGTATAATTGATCCTCACTCTGGTAGGAGCCATGTGCCACTTCTTGCACATTGCTTTGTGCTCACCTTGAGATGTGGCATACACATACTTTGTTCTGTGTGGGAAACCATGATTTTCTCCCAATGAAATAGGCAGGGCCTCTCCCTATGTTATGGGCTACCACACCTCCCAAGAGGGAACTCCACACAACCACAAACACGAGAAGCAATAGACACAACAATCGTTTTGGATACTTACCAATGCTTCGAGCTCACATCCCTTGAGGCTCCCCAGGCTCGCTTTGGAAGCTCCACTCCTTGGAGAGATTTAAATGATGATGGGTATTATATACTTCAGTCCATCCATGGTTAATGACCAATTGATAACTTTGTGCAACCACCTCGTAGTTGGCCAGTGTCATTGGGATATCATCTAGGATAAACAGGTCGAGTTTATTGACACTGTCATCCAGGATGTCAGACTGTTGTAGCACCTGACACCAACTACAAAGGTTTGGCACTATGGGATGAAAGGGAAAGAAAAAGATATCAACTAGGTCAGTAAGCACTATATCCCCCCAAAGGATTCCAATTATAATTGTGGGGTCTGCGTCTCTCTCCATGTTAGTGTAAGGTCTCCTAGACTGAGGTCTTCTGTGAGGTTAATTTTGTATTGAAAGAGAGAGAGGGTTAGTGTAGATAAAAACAATGTTAGTGTTTGAGGAGGGGCCCGAGGAGTCACTGGAAATGAACGTATCTCTAAGGCGCGTTCGATGAGGAGTCATAATTCATCAGTCTATTCCGTTCTCCAAGATCTTTCTTGGAGGGCGAGCTGGTGTTCCAAATCCTGTATTCTTGAGTCTTTGGTGGTGACGAGTGTGGAGATGGCGGCTTCTCGCACATCTCGAGCAGCAGGCTGGTTCAACATTTCTTCTATTTGCTTCCTCTACTACAATCCTGGAAGCTGTGGCCTCCTGAACAATAGTTGCTCTAGTCACTTTGTGGGGAGCCAAAATAAGTAGTAAAAGGAGAGTTGATAAAATTGTACCTCACTTACCAGTTTGTTGATGCCGATGGTGGTTGATGGAACTCACTTGTTTTGCTGGTCAGTGGTTCTCACACCTAAGGTGATGTTTATGACGGCTTGTCTTCTTTGAGGCATGGTTGCCAGTTATGTCAAATAGCGGATGGATTGGCAGTTCACAGTGGTGGGGTTGTGCCTTGTTGGGTCACAAGGGATGTGGGCATGGAGCGGGCTTCTCCGAGTGGTGAGCTTTTGATTGGGATTTTCTCCTCAACCCTTCCCTATTTATTCTCTCTCTACAATTTTAACCCTCTCATCCTCCCCTCCAAAACACTCTACCTAGCCCCACTAAGCCCTGCCCAACCCCCAACCACTCTCTGTTGAGAATGCAAGCTCATCGGGATCTGTGGATAGCGGTAGCATGTGGACATCAGTCTAGCAGTGTGTGTGTGGACAATAATGGCCGCATCCAAGTGTGTGGACATTAGAGTTAAGTTATTTCAGTGTGAACTTATCACTAGTGTAGTGTGCTATTTTTTGTGGAATGCAATGAAGGAAAGCTATGGAGCTTCTCTATCATGTATGTGTTGATGGTTTGAGATAATGAGAGCTAATTAGGGTTTGTCTCTCTACCCTTGTGTCTATCTCTTCTCTCTTTTCACAGTATCAAAGCGTAGTGCTCTTTATTGGGGTTTTGTGAGTGAGTGAAGAAGAGGAAAATTTTTGGTTTTTGGAGCTTTCCATTGGAGCTTGGAGCAAAGATAAGTTTGCAGCATGCATCTACTCAATGGATCTGAAAGCTAACGTGGACCTCAGGTAAGCAAAGCTAAACTCCCTTGAGCGGATTGTAGGTGATTTGACACAAGCAAAGCAAGATTTAAGTTACCCAAAGCAAGTGGAAATTCTATTTTGCAAGCTTTGATGGAAATCTTGAGAGCTTGAATGCAAAGAGGCAAATGTATGTAATGGCTGAAGGACACATGTATGTGGCATTAGTGAATGCAGTAGGAACTTGTATGCAAACCCTATCTTGATTTTGAAGTAGATCTATGCACTGTACAAGAGGGAAAAGCACTCTTTTGGAAGCTTCATAAAAACAAAGAATGTATGCCAAAATCAGAGCCATTGGATGTGGTTATTGTAAAGATTAGAAACATTGAAGTTTTTGGAGAATGCATAGGATAACTTTTAAGGCTTGTGTGTAATCATTGATGATTAACAAGCACCCAAACTTCCCTAGGAGTAGGCGGCGCTGAATTTACAGGTCCTTGGAGCAGTTTTCTAAGATTTTACATGTGTTTGATGCCTTCCAGAGTCTACTTACTACATGGAGTGCTCAAATCACTTAGCAAATGAGTGTATGTGAGTGTCGAGAAGCTTACCGGGGTATCTAGGAATTGGAAACATAAAAAAGGAGCTGGATTAAGCAAGATTAATGGGGCTATATAGTGTCATTAGTTAAATAGGGCATTACTAATATTACTCTCACATTATTCAAAATTGGTCAAATGCTTTTTATATGGAGGTGGAGCAACATCATATGGAGCTAATGAATTCCTGGGCCTTGAATTTGGATCACATTTGAAGTGGTTAGAGCGGGATTTGTGATTGTTAATCTTTATAGGTTTACATCAAAACAGAGAAACAACTTTTGGCAATTGTGGCATGTAATGAGTTTGGATGATGCCCATATGCAACATGGAGGATGTATGGATGTAGATGTATGTGGTTAACACTTCGTTTAATAATTTCTCAGTGATTTGAAGGATTGGAAGGCTCGGTAAAACCTGTCATAAGAGGGCATAGTGGACTGCTCATACACAGTCAAATGCTACTTGGGTGAACTTGTATGCAAAGTGTGATTTCATTGGAGTGTTTCGGAAAGTGGAGGACTGCTTTAGATGTGTTTCTCAAATTATGTGAGTAGCGCCAAGTTATTTTCAGCTTATGCAAATAGTGGTTTTTGTCACCATAAAAATTGTGGAATGTGTGAACAGCATTGGTGATGAAGTACATGTATGTATGTGTGTTTAAGTTGATTGTTTGCATTACTCAGTGAACAACCGCATGACAAACTTTCTTAATGGCAAAGGGCTTTGGTGGTGAGGAGATGGAGCCAAGGATTCCCCCACCAGTGAATGCAACACCCACCCAACTTACAAAACATAGAAATTGGACAGAGAGGGCTTTCAAAGTGCTAATTTGTGTGACAAATACCATGTTATGCCATATTCAGGACACACATAATCCCAAGGATGCATGGGATACATTGGTGAAGTTGTATGATACAACTACACGACCAAAGTAGATGCAAGTGAAGCAAAAGATACATGGTGTGATTCGAAACAACATGAGAATAAATGATTATATACAGGAGATTAAAGAATGTGCTGATGCACTTGCATCTATTGGTGCCTCCATGGAAGATGATGATTTGGTTGCCATTACATTAAATTGTAAGATTCCTCCCCAGCCTCTCAAGATGTCCAGCATCTTCCCCTGTAATCAAATCCCTCTTTAGAAATATAAAAGATCTTGTTTCTAACTGTTTTGGCCTAGAGAGAGAAAATATTCTAGAGAGAGGTTATTCAGATTTTGAATATTTTTAGATGGAAAAATATCTCTTCTTATTAAATAAGTTCCCCTGAAACAGAAGTTCAAAAGGATTTTCAATAGGTGCATTAGAAATCAAGTATAATCTGTTCAAGAGGCCTTACCCTAGGGGTCCAGATTTTCAAAAAAATTTAAATTAAGGTTTTGAGGGGCCAATCAGATTCATCCAAATGTGTGGAGAAGATAAATAGAAGAAATAAAGAAAATCCCTCCAAAAATGAGTAAATACTCACATAAGATGAAGAGTGGACTAAGGACCAAAGGAATTACTAAAAAAAATAGATTTTTGGCACCTCACAATAGGGATTCCCCCCTCATGAATGAGGCGCCTACCTCATATGTGTGGTGGAGTTTTAAATCATCAAAAATTGAGATATTTCATCTCTCCTCTCTCCTAATTCAAGTCTAGTTCCAAAAAGTAAGCTAAAGTGACCTAAAAATGGTCAAAAATTGAACAAACTGATCTGGAAAATTCTAGAATCAATTTGCTTGGTTAGGAGCTCACTTTTTCCTACAAATACAAGCCTCCCCCTTGTTGAAGCTTAATAGTGTTTTATGCACTGTTACTCTACTCCTCCCCCAAGAGCCAAGAACTGTGAATTTCCTAATAATTCACTAGTTTTTGACCATTCCCTCTTCTAAAGAATTGGTGGCCACTCTTGTTGCAAACAAGAGTAGAACCCTCAAACCATCATGCCAAAGGAAAGCTCGCAGAATTCATGTAAGTTAGAAATCTTATATTTTTCTTTATTCTTTTAATGGTTTTCTAAATTGTTTGTTATCTTAAAATGATAAACAGATGCTATGCGTTCTTGGAAAGGCTTTCCCCCTCTCTCATTCTTAAAATCAGCCCTCCTTTATCCTAGTTAAGTGATCTAATTGTTGGAATTAAACTTTTCATATTGTTTCTCTCTTAAAAGTGAAAATTGATTCCTAAGTAGATTAAGGTTAGAAAATTTGAAAAATGGTCAGCCATACAAAAGGAGGCTATGGCAAAATTTTCTAAAAATTTACGGAAAAAAAATCATGTTTTATTAATAAAAAAGAGTAATCCCCATCGTTTGTGTATTCTAAAAGTGTCATTTTCATTCATGCATAGAAAGATGCATATTGATTATTTTTATTATAAAAGAGTGATTTTTAATAGAATTAAATTCTATGCATAGAAAGATGCATATTGATTATTTTTTTATTATAAAAGAGTGATTTTTAATAGAATTAAGTTCTATGCTTAGAAAGATGCATATTGATTATTTTTATTATTATAAAAGAGTGATTTTTAATAGAATTAAATTCTATGCATAGAAAGATACATATTGATTATTATTTTTTATAAAAGAATGATTTTCAATAGAATTAAATTCTATGCATAGAAAGATGCATATTGATTATTATTTTATTATAAAAGAGTGCTTTTTAATAGAATTAAATTCTATGCATAGAAAGATGCATATTGATTATTTTTATTATTATAAAAGAGTGATTTTTAATAGAATTAAATTCTATGCATAGAAAGATGCATATTGATTATTTTTTTTACAAAATAATTATTTTCAATAGAATTAAATTCTATGTATAGAAAGATACATATTGATTATTTTTTATTACAAAAGTGTTAATTTCATCAAAATGGATTTATGCATAAATAGATGCATAAAAGAATATTTTTTTAATTATAAAAGTGTTATTTTCATCAAAATGGATTTTATGCATAAATAGATGCATAAAAGAATATTTTTTTATTATAAAAGTGTTATTTTCATCAAAATAGATTTTATGCATAAATAGATGCATAAAAGAATAAATTTTTTAATATAAAAATATTTTTTTATCAAAATGAATTTTATGCATAAATGGATGCATAAAAGAATATTTTTTATTATAAAAGTGTTATTTTCATCAAAATGGATTTTATGCATAAATAGATGCATAAAAGAATTTTTTTTAAATTATAAAAGTGTTACTTTCATCAAAATGGATTTTTATGCATAGATAGATGCATAAAAGAATATTTTTTTTATTATAAAAGTGTTACTTTCATCAAAATGGATTTTTATGCATAGATAGATGCATAAAAGAATATTTTTATTATAAAAGTGTTACTTTCATTAAAATGGATTTTTATGCATAAATAGATGTATAAAAGAAAAAAAATTATTGTAAAAGTGTTACTTTCACTAATATTGATTTTTAGGCATAAAATGATGCATAAAAGAATTTTTTTATCAAAATAAGAGTTCACTTTAATCCTATGTTTAAATCCCATGAATATTGGAAAAATTAATAAGTAAATACTCAGTGAAGGAAAATTATACCGTTTTATATTCTCTAGGATGGTATTGAGAAAATTCAAAAAACTATCGAAGTCAAAATTTAGATAAATGACTAATTTATTCCTCATAGAAATTTGGGTTTAGTTTTGAATTCAGTAAAGTAGTAATTGAAATGTTACCTTCGAGAAAGATAGTTCAGGGAGAACCTTTCCAGACTCAAACCCTAAATCAGACTATGACCCAAGACGTAACTCCTTCGTCACAGTTTCAAGAAATGACGATGTGACCAGTTCAGTAATCTACACTCAAAATCACCCACCGAATTTGAAACTAAGTTGAGACCTTTGATTTTGATCTCAGGATCAAGAATTCAGAATTCAAGGAATTTTGCTTAGGAATCCAGACGACCTGTGATCTAGAAGTCTTAGGATACGGAATTAAGATATACTCATTGTATTCAAAAGAAAATCAAAACTGAAAACTTGCATAGAAAACCTGTTTTCTTAAAGGACTGTCTTACGCCAGAATGCTGTGGAGGGAGCATTTGGTATATGTGTGTTCTAAGGAAAGTTCGGTTGCAACAACAGCTAGCGGGGAGTGTTCAAAGGACGGCTCACGCGGCAAAGCCTGGTCTTGACCAGCCTCAGTATGGTTAAAATGGTGTGCTTTCAGTACAATGGACGAGGGCCGACGAAGCGGTCCCTGAGTGAAGTGCCAGGACACCTAAGGAGGATCCTGGAGGGTTCTGACATGGCGATGCATAGGCTCGCGGTGCCGAGGACACCCATGCATATGTCATGGAAGATATATATGTATAATGACGAGAAACTTATTGTAATCTGTTATTACTGGATCTCATTGTTGACCTGCTGGTCTCAACGGAGAGTCTAGAGTGATACTGTTTTGTGAGAAATAAGGATTGAATGGAAATTTTGAGTTGTTACATCTGTACCCAGTAATGTTTGTCAATGGATTGTTTTATAAATTAAAGTTTAAAGAGGAGTGTGTGAGTATCTGTATTTTAAAGCAAAAGTTAAGAAAGGCTTTCAATTATGGGTGGGTGAGTACTTATCTAGTTCTACTATTCCAGTGGGGTTGGGTGGCTAACCCATGGGCCGGATGGGGTTAGGCTGGAATCAGTAGAGTTTTAATAATAAAACTGATTAATAAGATTACGCTTAGAATTCGAATAGTTAAATAATAACCTGAAGACTTCTCAAATGAATAGATCAACGGCTATGCCTAATTCAATTAGGAAAAAAGCGTTGATTCCTTCAAGTTAAGTCTGTTATAGTTTCCCTTCTATCCGGTTTATTCAGATGAAGGTTAGTTCAGTCTTGACCTCGTTAGAAAAATTCGTTAAAAATTTCAAAATGGTGGAATCGTCCCCACTTTCTAGGCATGGGAAATTTTCTCGGTTTCGGTTTTCGGAATGACCATGAGCTTAGTCTCGTGCCCGAACATTCGAGGGCGAGGCCTCGAGTGAAAAACCCTGCTCCCCGCGCAAGAGGAAGCTACTTCCGCTGCTACCATCCGGGAATCCGCCGGTGTGTAGAGAGGGGGCAGTGGGATCTCACAGTTGGTATCAAAGCGCTGTTGTAAGTTTACGTAATAGCAGCAGAAATTGCTTAAAATTTTTAAAGTAAATCTAGAAAATAATGTTTTTGCTTGTTAATATTGTGTTGAAGGAACTTTAAAAATTGAAAACTCATAAATTTAATTGGAATTTATAATAAATGGATACCCCGAATCTTTCTGGCATTCCTGAACTCTCCGAGAGTCAAGATATGATAGCCTTTGCATTCGAGCACCTCATTAACTCTGCTATGACCCGAGTAAGCAGAGTGAGACTCGCATGTCATTTTGAGAGTCTTTACTTTCCTGATCCTCTTGAGCGACGTCGTTATATGTGGTTCTGTGGAGGACGATGTATTAATGTCAGTACTAATCAGCGTCAGAGGCTCAGGTAGAATATTTCCTTAGCCATGATTCTGATAAGGCTAGGGCTTGTGTTCAGCATGTACAACTCTTTGATCATTCACCCAGGAACTTCAGAACTTCATGCCGAGTTTTTAGGCTTCTTAGTCGCTTTATCCCCTAGAGATAGAATTATAGCACCTCTTTCTGTAATGAATCATGTGTACCATGGCATGTCTCCTTCGCAGTTTCGCTTCTTCATGCGAATACGATTGAGGCAGTGATTTTGGGAGCTGTGATGCTCTATGTATATATCGAAAACTTTTGATAATAAATGATGTTTTGCAAAAAAATTCCAAATTATTTTCATGATTGTGAATATGGTTAATCTTGTTTCATGATTGTGAATATGGTTAATCTTGTTTCATGGAGTATGATGAAATAATTATCTGTTTAAAGAATAAATCACAAAAATTAAATAATCATAAATCTGTTGTCAAGTTAAGTTGACAAAAATCTCATTTTGTCAGAATCATAAGGCACGCGGCCCGTGCAAGGCAACCGGATTCTCTAAGCGATGAACGAAGAGTTAGATCCGGATGTTTGAGAAAAGCCCTGCATAGATCCCAACGTGGTCCCTTCAAGGGTGAAGGGGAACAGTTAGGTGACGTAGTGGAAAAGTGGATTGAAGCAATGAAGGAATACTTTGATATAACAGGCTACAATGAGAGAAGCAAGATGGCTCTCACCATGTTAAAGATTGTGGAAATGGCCAGGGTCACTTGGAGGAATCACTGCGAGACTAATCGTCTCGACCGGAATACCCAGACCTAGATCGATCTTAAAGATTACCTCTCAAAAAGAGGTTTTGTCCTCCAGGCTCCCTTGAAACTAAAATGAATGAACTCTTGGAATTAAAGTAGGATAGCCGGACAATTGAAGAGTACCATCAAGCTTTTTCCCATCTCCTCAAATATTCCCCTCAGTTGGATGAAGAGCAGCTGATGGCCAGGTTCATTCGAGGAATGAACGAGCCATTGGACACCTTAGTGAACAATGCCAAACCTGTCTCAATGGCCATGTTGGAATTAGGGTTACTGCAGGAAAGCACACAAAGCTTAGAGAAGAAGAAGCAAGAATGCACACAACACACAGTGTATTAGATTGTGTCAATGTACAAAGATAAGTTAGCCCTAGAATAATGGGCGTATATACAAGCCGGGGGAAAAAACCTCCTAAGGAGGGAAAAAGTGCCCTGGTAGTCCTAAGTGTGTTCACACACATCGCTGCTTATATATATGGCAACAAATCCCCCCTGGGAGTGATGGTGTGAACGAGAGCTGGCACTCATGTATAGGGAAGTGCCATGCCCGAAGTAGATGAGTCCACAAAGGGGAGCAAGCCCAAAGCTTTGCGGAAAGCTTCAAACTTGTCACGAGGAAGCGTCTTTGTGAAAAGATCGGCGAGGTTGTCCTGTGTTGGCACATATGCCAAGCTGATCTCTCCTACTGAGAGTCTCTCCCTGACATAGTGATAATGCACCTCAATGTGCTTTGTGCGAGCATGAAAAACTGGGTTTCTCGCAACTGCCAATGCGCTCTGACTGTCAGTGTAGATAGAGGTGGCAAACTCCTATCCAACACCCAAGTCAGCCACACCATAAGCCGTGTGAGCCACACACACTCAACCGTAGCTATGAAAGCTGCCTTGTACTCAGCTTCACAACTAGAAGTGGCCACAGTAGGTTGCTTCTTGCTCAACCAAGATGTGCATAACCTACCGAGCATGAAACAAAAACCACTTGTGGACACTCTTGTGTCATAGCAACCAGCCCACCAATCTGAGTCCAAAAAAGCATGTAAATCTGGAGGCAACGATCCCCCCTTGGGATAAAATAGCCCAAGATGTATGGTGCCACTCAAGTAGCGAAAGATGCGTTTAACTACCTTCCAATGCTGAGACCCTGGGCTATGCATAAACCTGCTCACCTGTGACACTACAAACTGAATGTCCGACCTCATAATGCATACATAAATGAGGCCAACCAACAGCTGTCTGATAGAGTGTGACATCAAAGTGATCTCCAGCATCATGAAGACAACTTCAAACCTGTCTCCATTGGAGTAGCAATAGGCTTGCAGTCTTCAAGGCCAAATCTCCGCAACAATGTCTCAATATACTTTGTCTGACACAAAGCAATACCTCCATCACACTGCTTAAATTGTATCCCCAAATAATGATGCGAATGCCCCAAATCTGATATCTCAAAAGAGGCATTCAAACCAGCCTATTCAAACCAGCCTTAAAATCAGCAATATGACTCGCATTTGGTCCTGTGAGCAGCATGTCATCGACATAGAGAGCAATGATTAGATGTACATCATCCACACATTTAACATACAAAGTGCTTTCTGTTGGACTATTCTGAAAACCATGTGCAATCAAATATGCATGTATCTTTTCATACCAAGCTCATGGAGCTTGCTTTAAACCATACAAAGCCTTTTTCAACCTGCACACTTTATTTTCCTGCCCTTTTTGAACAAAACCACGAGGCTGCGACACATACACCTCCTCATGCAAATCTCCATTCAAGAACGCAGTCTTTATGTCCAACTAATGTACATTCCAACCATTATGAGCTACCAATGCACAAATGCTACGAATGGTAGTCATACGACAAGTGGGAACAAAGGTCTCATCAAAATCAATGCCCTTTTCTTGAGCATAACCCTTTGCAACAAGTCTAGCATTATAGCGATCAACACTGCCATCTGGCTTTCGTTTCAACTTAAAAACCCACTTACATCCAATAACCTTTTTACCAATAGGCAAATCACACAAAGACCATGTACCATTCTTCATTATAGCATCATATTCACTTTGCATTGCAGCCAACCAATTTTCTGATTTTTGTGCCTCATCAAATGAAAGAGATTCTTCCTCTTCACACATACTAAACACAGCCAAAGCATAATAATCTGATGCATAAGAGGCATGCTGAAAACCTGAACGAGTAAGACTAGAAATAGGTGCATCAATTTTACTATCACGCAAGGTTTGCACCAGCCATTTAGGCATACCTCTAGCCTGCTCATTTTCAGCCCTATCCTCATAAATTACTAGGCTGATCTATGATGTCGTTTGAAATCTGCATAGGCTGAATATTTGCCTCATTAGGACTTACATTTGAATTCCCACCTGTAAACAGAGGCAACAACGTATCAAATACATCCCGTGAGCTCACACCTGTCTCTTTGGTACATGATAACAAAGGCTGCAGAGCATCTTCCACAAAAACAACATCTCTACTAATCAAGATACGCTTTGATAATGGATGATACAATCTGTAACCCTTGCTCTCAGCACTGTAACCAACAAAAATGCATTTGACAGCCTTATCATCCAATTTTCTACGTTGTTGCACAGGCACTAAAGCATAGGCCAAGCAACCAAAGACACGCAAGTGACCAATAGAAGGCTTCCTGCCATGCCAAGCTTCGTATGGAGTAACAGACTGCAAGGCCTTAGTGGGACACCTGTTGAGTACATATGCAGCACACATGACAGCCTCAAGCTAAAACGCATGTGGCAAAGCTTGGCTCTTAACCATACATCGTGCCATCTCCATAAGTGACCTATTTTTCCTCTCAGCAACACCATTTTGCTGAGGGGTATACGGCACTGTACATTGGTGTTTTATCCCACGACTAGCAAGAAATGCATCAAACTCTTTAGACATGTACTTCCCCCCTCGATCAGAACGGAGGGTGCCCATAGTACAATTGGATACATTTTCAGCCCCATAAGCAAAAATTGTTTAAAGCACAAAAACACTTCGGACTTTGCCTTCAGTGGATATACCCATGCATGCCTTGAGTGGATATACCCATGCATGCCTTGAGTAATCATCAATGAAAGTCACGAAGTACAAGTGTTTACCAAATGATGGAGTTTGCATAGGCCCACATACATCACTATGTATACAAGTTGCAATTTGCGAGTGGCCCGCACAGAACCATCCTTTGGAAACGTAGAACGTTGCATTTTGCCCAAAATACAGCCTTCACAAACGTGTTTCAATGGTACCTCAAGAGGGGGCAATGAAGCAACCATATCAAATTTCTGCAAACGCAGCAAACTAGCAAAGTTCAGATGACCAAAACGAGCATGCCACCATAGTTTTTCATTAGAAACTGCATTTGCTGAATCTTCCACACACTTGTCATAAGAATTGAGCCTATACAGCCCACAAAACAAGGTGCCAGATGCAATAATCGTATCACCAGAAGTCAAATCATGAACAATATATCTATCATCCACAAATTTGACTACAAGTCCAAGTCTAGCAAGCACAGAGACAGACAATAGATTCTTCTTTATCCGTGGCACATACAAAGCATCTGAAAGCGTGAAAGCACTACCATTTGCAGCAGCGGTATAAGCATAATTTTACCAACGCCCTTAAGAAGCATTATTGGCACATGTGACAGTATTCCCATTAGAGACAGCCTCAAGACAAGTGAACATATCATGATGCGAGGTAATGTGCTTTGTAGCGCCACTGTCAAAATACCATACACATCAGAGTCAACAAAAACTACCAAACATGCATCATGTACAGATGGGGTCATACTGGCAATACACGCTAAATGCCCATTTTGTATCCTGCACAACATTTGCAGAATCTGCATTTGTAGAAGCATTCGCTATTGTGGCTGCATTTGACTCTTTCTTCTTTGCCTCTTTAGCCTTTAGCTTAGGGCGATTCTTAATGACATGATCAGTTGACTTACAATAGTTGCACCTGATCTTTTTCTTGCCTTTATCAAGAGCCTTCTTAGACCTATTGTTGCTACCTGTGGAAGGAGAAGAAGTTGCCACCTACTAATAGGAGAAGAAACAGTGGAAGGGACTGCCTTACCACTTCTTGGGCAGTAACAAATGCCTGATCAACTGCACGCTGCCTAGCCCTGTTTTGCCTAGACTGTGCTTCTTGCAAGAGCTTGTTGACTAAAGTATCATACTTGACAACATCAGTAACAAGTCTCCACGTGGAAGCAAAGGTCTGATATGACTCAGGTAAAGCATCAAGAACAGTCTGTACAAGAGAATGATCACGAATAATCTCACCTTCCTGCAAAAATCAACTATTCCTTGAGATCTTTAATCTCAGCAAGAAAAACATTCATGTCATCATCTTCCTGGCATAATCTTCAATTCTATCTCTTTACGCAGGTAAGAGATTTTTTGCCTCGTTTTACGACCTGCATACAAACCAGCTAGAATATCCCAAGTCTGTTTTGCTGTTTTAGCTGAACGAATATGTGGAGTGATGTTATGTTTGACAGAAAGTGCAATCAAGGCATGAGCCTATGCATCTTTACCATCCCAACGAGCTTGTTCAGCAGTGGGTAAAATAGAAGCAACAGTAGAGCTGCTAGAAGCTGCAACATCCTCAATAGTAGAGCTACTAAAACCTGCAACATCCTCAATAGTAGAGCTACTAAAACCTGCAACATCCTCAACAAATCTCCTACATCCACAGAACCTAGACATACATCCATACCCTGCACAATGTTCCACACTCCTTTTGCAAAACTAAAACATACTGCATCATGTATGCCCAAAGTGGGTAGTTGCTGTCTCCATCCAATTTGTCATCAAAACAGATAACATGCGAAATACATCATTGCTATTATCAGCCACCATGGCCACTGACTGAAACTGATGCAAAAGCTACCTGTAATGAAGCAAAGACTGAACAGAAAACAACTCGTGCTATGTAGCACGGTCCACAATAGAATACGTATGCCTGTTTTGCAAAAAATTGCACTGTCGAAATTTCTACACAAAATGACAAAAACACTTGTACAGAACTTGTAATGCAAAAACGGAGCCCGAAACGACCTCAGAGTATAGGGACCTGCAAGCACTCGTGAAATCTCACCTCAATCGAAGAATGTGAGTCGGAGGGTGCTAGCGGCGTAGCCCTGGGAGCCGATGCGTGCTCTGATACCAATTGTTGGAATTAGGGTTGTAGGAAAGCACACAAAGCTTAGATAAGAAGAAGCAAGAATGCACACAACACACAGTGTATTAGATTGTGTCAATGTACAAAGATAAGTTAGCCCTAGAATAATGGGCGTATATACAAGCCGGGGGAAAAAACCTCCTAAGGAGGGAAAAAGTGCCCCGGCGTAAGTGTGTTCACACACATCACTGCCTATATATATGGCAAGAGGCCGAAGCAATAAGAATGGTGAAGGACTTTGCCAAAGCCTTTGTTGTTAAGGTCCCACCAAAGCCTGCACCCTCTAACTTTAAAAGATTCCAAACCCCGGGAAGTATAAACTTTCCTCCCCCAAAGAGGCAGCAAGGCCCATATCAGAATTAGGATGCGGGAAGATTCAGAAGTGAAGGAAGACCCTTCCCCCACCAGAACACTTTCTCAGGAGCCCGACCTATTTCAAGGATTCAGAGGGATGAGCTCAGAAGTGAGAACTGGTGTTTTGGATGCCAGGGTTTTGGTCACCAACTGAAAGACTGCCCGGACTCCTGCCATGTCAAGGGGACAGGGAAGTCAAGGACCAAGAGTGCAGAGACCAACCCCTTCCTATCAATTAAATTAAGGACCAACCCCTTCCTATCAGTCAAATTAAGGACCATCTCGCGCAAATCAGAGCAATCCCAAGAGAACTCCAGCTCTCAGCCGTCTGCCTCTATCCAGAACTCCTTCCCAGAACTGGGGCAACCAAAGAGAAAGAGTTCAGCCTCATACTACAGCAGCCAGAGCAATCACAATTGCAGAAGTAGTGGAAGAGGAAAGAGGATAGATTTATGCTGCAATTGAAAACCAAGGGCCAAACCGTCAATTCTCCGTCATTCATACTCCAGCTGAGTATCAGGGTAAGCCTTTTAAGCTTTTGATTGATTCAAGCAGTACTCATTCTTTCATTTCCCCTGGATGCTTGTGTAAGCTAGTCTTAGATCAGAAATCAGGGAAACCTATGCAAGTTGAATTGGCAAGTGGGAAGATTCTTTTCACTCACCTTGAGACAAATTGTATTCAGTTCAATCTAGATGGGAATTTAACTGACTGTCAGTTCAGAGTTATACCTTTGGGAGTTTTCGACGGGATCCTTGGAATGGATTGGCTCCACAAAAATCAAGCTGACATTCACTGTCATAATGGAACCATCTCCTTCCGTGACCTTCACGGAAACAAAGTTCAAGGAACCGAAATTTTAGGATCCCCTAGTCTGCAGTTAGTAAAAGCTTCTAAGTTACTAAAAGGACTTAGAAAGAAGCAGTGCATTTATCTTAAAATGAATCCGGTAGACTCAAAGTTAAAAGCTAAAGAACCTGAATGGTTAAGTGAATATGATGATTTATTCCTAGCAGAATTAACAGAGATGCCCCCAATTCGGGAAGTAGATCGTCATAGAATTTACCCCCGGAGCTCCAGTAGCCTTGCGCACGTACAAAATGCCAGTTCCTCCTGAAGCCATCAAACTCAAGGAACAGCTTAGACAACTGTTGGAACAAGGGTTTGTAAGACCCAGTGTTTCACCTTAGGGTGCGCCAGTTCTCTTTCAGAAAAAGAAAGATGGAACGCTAAGACTCTGTGTGGACTACAAAGGTCTCAATCAGCACAGTTAAGAATAAGTATCCTATCCCCAAAATTGATGAGCTTCTGGACAGGCTAAGTGGAGCCCAGATCTTCACAAAGATAGATCTCAAATCAAGGTATTATCAGATCAGGATTAATGAGCAAGATATCCCGAAAACAGCCCATCAATACTCGGTATGGGCATTATGAATTCACTGTCATGCCGTTTGGATTGACAAATGCCCCAGCTACATTCAATCGCTTAATGCAGGACATTCTCAGAGAATACTTAGATGATTTCGTTCTTGTTTTCTTTGATGATATTCTAATCTACTCAAAGAATGCAGCTGACCATGAAGCTCATGTCAGAAAAGTTCTTGAGATTCTAAGGAAGCACCAACTCTTTGTGCAAAAAAGAGCAAATGCACTTTCTCTGCCGACCATGTTGAATACTTGGGCTTTCTAGTATCCAAAGATGGAATTTCTCCAGACTCCACGAAAGTCCAAGCAGACATAGATTGGCTTGAACCAAAGACAGTGAAAGAAGTCAGAGGATTCTTGGGATTGACTGGTTGGTATAGAATTTTTATACCAAAGTATGCTATCATAGCTTCCCCCTGACTAATCTTCTCAAGAAGAATATCCCGTTTCAATGGTCTGCCACGTGCCAGAGTGCTTTTGATAAGCTGAAGACCGCCTTGGTAACCAATCCTGTTCTGAAGCTGCTAGATTTTTCTCTACCCTTTGAGGTAGTAACTGATGCGAGTGGTTTTACCCTAGGAGGTGCACTCATGCAGGAAGGTCATGCAGTGGCCTATGAATCCAGAAAACTCAGAATGCATAAGAGGAATTATGCTATCCACCACGACCTGGAACTACTTTCAGTAGTATATGCCCTATTGTTGTGGAGACATTACCTACTACTGGGTCAAAGATTCACTTTGATGATAGATCATTAGAGCTTAAAGTGGATCTTCACTCAGAAGGATCTCAACATGCACCAAAGAAGGTGGATGCAGACCGAATTTGATTTTGAAATCAAGTACCGCCCAGGAAAAGAAAATGTGGTAGCAGATGCCCTTAGCGCAGAAAAGCCTCCTTACTTGCAATTACTGTAGTGTCAAATCCTTTGATTATTGAAGCAAGAGAGAATATCATGCAGGATAGATTCTTTGGCAAAGAAAATGTGGTAGCAGATGCCCTCAACAGAAAAGCCTCCTTACTTGCAATTACTGTAGTGTCAAATCCTTTGATTATTGAAGCAAGAGAGAAGATCATGCAGGATAGATTCTTTGGCCCTATTGCTACCCTACTTATATGCAGGAAAGCAAAACTCCACAGAGTTGAACCGAGTTCAAGGGTACAGCCTGGATGATGGAATTATGTATTATAATCGCAGGTTATGCATTCCCAATGATGAGGGAACTAAGGGTCTAATTTTGAATAAAGCCCATGACAGTCTTATTGTAGGACATCCAGGTTTCATATCAAAACCTACATGTCTATGAAGAAAAGTTTCTTTTGTCCTGGTCTAAAAAAGGATGTACTTAATCAGGTACGTCAATGTCTGACCTGTCAGAAAGTCAAGGCCGAGAGAGTAAAAATGCTTGGGAAATTACATCCATTAGACATCCCCCAGACAGATGAACTGGGAATGCATCAGTATGGATTGTATTACTGGATCACCTTCAGTGCAATCAAGTTACAACTCCATCTTCGTGGTAGTTGATAGACTAACCAAAGTTGCCCATATGATTCTAGTAAAAGAAACCTACACTGCAGTGGATGTGGCCAGAGTGTTCCTCAAGGAAATCTTCAGATTACATGGCCTACCCAGAAGAACAGTAAGTGATCGAGATCCCAAATTTACGTCAAGATTCTGGACTATATTTTTTGAAGCAGTAGGAACTTTCTTGGATCTTAGCACATCTTACCACCCTGAGATCGATGGACAAACCGCAAGGGTAAACCAAGTAATTGAATATATACTTCAATCATGCTGTGGCAAGGAACCCAAGAAGTGGCTAAGCTATCTACACCTAGTCGAGTTCGCCTACAATGCTTCTTATCACAGAAGTATTGGGATGAGCCCTTTCAAAGCTTTGTCTGGACAAGATTGCTTAACTCCATTAACTTGGTCCGACCCATTGATTAGGGTCGAGATGTCCAGACAGATGCTTGATGATATGGAGCAGCAGATGCAGTCAATTCACAAAGATATAAAAGCTGCCTAGGTTAGACAGAAGCAGTATGCAGATAAGAAGAGGACGAACAGAGAATTCGAAGAAGCAAATATGGTCTTCATTCGAGTACGTCCCAAAAGAAGTTCTCTATCTCTTGGGAAAAGTATAAGAAGTTATCCCCCAGATATTGTGGGCCATATCTGATTACAAAGAAAGTAGGTGACAGCCTACGAGCTTCTTCTGCCTCCTCATCTCAAAGTACATAATGTATTTCATGTCAGCCTTCTAAAAAGTATGTACCAAGCCCGAATCATGTGCTTGATGATGAAATCTTAGCTTCTTCAACCCAAGGGCAGATGGAACTCCAACCTGAAGAAATCCTTGATGTTCGAGGAAAGGTTCTCAGGAACAGAATTCTGAGAGAATTATTGGTGGTCAAATGGAAGTTCTATACTTTTGAAGATGCCACCTGGGAGAAAGAAGCCAAACTCTTGTGGGATTACCCCCAGTTTGCGAGATGAGGACATCTCGCGTTTTTCAAGTGGGAGAGAATGTAAGATTCCTCCCCAGCCTCTCAAGATGTCCAGCATGTTCCCCTGTAATCAAATCCCTCTTCAAAAATATAAAAGATCTTGTTTCTACCTGTTTTGGCCTAAAGAGAGAAAATATTCTAGAGAGAGATTATTCAGATTTTACATGGAAAAATATCTCTTCTTATTAAAATAAGTTCCCCCGAAACAGACGTTCAAAAAGAATTTCAGAAGGTGCATTACAAATCAAGTATAATCTGTTCAAGAGGCCTTACCCTAGGGGACCAGATTTTCTAAAAATTTTAAATTAAAGTTTTGAGGGGCCAATCAGATTCCTCCAAATGTGTGGAGCAGATAAATAGAAGAAATAAAGGAAATCCCCCCAAAAATGAGTAAATACTCACATAAGATGAAGAGTGGACTAAGGACCAAAGCAATTACTAAAAAAATGGATTTTTGACACCTCACAAGAATGAGGCGCCTACCTCACATGTGTGGTGGAGTGTTAAATCATCAAAAATTGAGATATTTCATCTCTCCTCTCTCCTAATTCAAGTCTAGTTCCAAAAAGTAAGCTAAAGTGACCTAAAAATCGTCAAAAATTGACCAAACTGATCTGGAAAATTCTAGAATCAGTTTGCTTGGCTAGGAGCTCACTTTTTCCTACAAATACAAGCCTCCCCCTTGTTGAAGCTTAATAGTGTTTTATGCACTATTACTCTACTCCTCCCAAGAGCCAAGAACTGTGAATTTCTTAATAATTCACTAGTTTTTGACCATTCCCTCTTCTAAAGAAATCGTGGCCACTCTTGTTACAAACAAGAGTAGAACCCTCAAACCATCAAGCCAAAGGAAAGCTCCCAGAATTCATGTAAGTTAGAAATCTTATATTTTTCTTTATTCTTTTAATGGTTTTCTAAATTGTTTGTTATCTTAAAATGATAAACAGATGCTATGCCTTCTTGGAAAGGCTTTCCCCCTCTCTCATTCTTAAAATCAGCCCTTCTTTATCCTAGTTAAGTGATCTAATTGTTGGAATTAAACTTTTCATATTGTTTCTCTCTTAAAAGTGAAAATTGATTAGTTTAGAATGCTTTAAACCAATTGGGGATAATTCCTAAGTAGATTAAGGTTAGAAAAATTAAAAAATGGTCAGCCATACAAAGGAGGCTATGGCGAAATTTTCTGTGAAAAAAAAATCATCTTTTATTAATCAAAAAGAGTAATCCCCATCATTTGTGTATTCTAAAAGTGTCATTTTCATTCATGCATAGAAAGATGCATATTGATTATTTTTATTATAAAAGAGTGATTTTTAATAGAATTAAATTCTATGCATAGAAAGATGCATATTGATTATTTTTTTATTATAAAAGAGTGATTTTAATAGAATTAAATTCTATGCATAGAAAGATGCATATTGATTAATTTTTTTATTATAAAAGAGTGATTTTTAAAAGAATTAAATTCTATGCATAGAAAGATGCATATTGATTTTTTTATATATAAAAGAATGATTTTCAATAGAATTAAATTCTATGTATAGAAAGATGCATATTGATTATTTTTTTATTATAAAAGAGTGATTTTTAATAGAATTAAATTCTATGCCTAGAAAGATGCATCTTGATTATTTTTATTATTATAAAAGAGTGATTTTTAATAGAATTAAATTCTATGCATAGAAAGATGCATATTGATTATTTTTTTATATAAAAGAATGATTTTAAATAGAATTAAATTCTATGTATAGAAAGATACATATTGATTATTTTTTATTACAAAAGTGTTAATTTCATCAAAATGGATTTTATGCATAAATGGATGCATAAAAGAATATTTTTTTAACTATAAAAGTGTTATTTTCATCAAAATGGATTTTATGCATAAATAGATGCATAAAAGAATATTTTTTTATTATAAAAGTGTTATTTTCATCAAAAGGATTTTATACATAAATAGATGCATAAAAGAATATTTGTTTTATTATAAAAATGTTATTTTTATCAAAATGGATTTTATGCATAAATAGATGCATAAAAGAATATATTTTTATTATAAAAGTGTTATTTTCATCAAAATGGATTTTATGCATAAATAAATGCATAAAAGAATATTTTTTATTATAAAAGTGTTACTATCAAAATGGATTTTTATGCATAGATAGATTCATAAAAGAATATATTTTTTTAAATTATAAAAGTGTTACTTTCATCAAAATGGATTTTTATGCATAGATAGATGCATAAAAGAATATTTTTATTATAAAAGTGTTACTTTCATTAAAATGGATTTTTATGCATAAATAGATGTATAAAAGAAAAAAAATATTGTAAAAGTGTTACTTTCACTAATATTGATTTTTAGACATAAAATGATGCATAAAAGAAATTTTTTTATCAAAATAAGAGTTCACTTTAATCCTATGTTTAAATCCCATGAATATTGGAAAAATGAATAAGTAAATACTCAGTGAAGGAAAGTTATACCATTTTATATTCTCTAGGATGGTAGTAATGACAAAATTCAGAAAAACTATCGAAGTCGGAATTTAGATAAATGACATTTATTCCTCATAGGAATTCGTGTTTAGTTTTGAATTCAGTAAAGTAGTAATTGAAATATTACCTTCGAGAAAGATAGTTCAGGGAGAATCTTTCCAGACTCAATTCCTGAATAAGACTATGACCAAGACGTAACTCCTTCGTCAGTTTCAAGAAATGACGATGTAACCAGTTCAGTAATCTACACTCAAATCACCATCGAATTTGAAACTAAGTTGAGACCTTTGATTTTGATCTGAGGATCAAGAATTCAGAATTCAAGGAATTCTGCTTGGGAATCCAGACCTGTGACCTAGAAGTCTTGGGATACGAAATTAAGATATACTCATTGTATTCAAAAGAAAATCATATATATATACAATCATAAGAGTGTATATAAGCTCGGGGGAAAAGACCTCCTAGAGAGGAAAAAAAATGCCCCGGACCATTATTAGCCTATATCCACATATCACTACCATACAAATGGATACAAGTTTCCTCTATTGTGATGATGTGAATGCGTACAAGATGGCTAATAAATCCCCAAATGGCAATAAGCCCAAAGCTTTGTGAAAAGCATCAAACTTCATCATGAGAGAGCCTTTGTGCACATATCTGCCACATTATCAAGTGTAGAGATATAAGCCAGGCTAATCTCTCTTACAATGAGTCTCTCCTTAATACATCTCAATATACTTTGTGCGAGCATGAAACACTGGCTTTCTCGCAAAATGGCTAATGCACTATGACTGTTGCATAGAGACCCTGTTTTCTTAAAGGACTGTCTTACGCCAGAATGCTCGAGGGAGCATTCTTAAAGGACTGTCTTACGCCAGAATGCTCGAGGGAGCATTTGGTATATGTGTGTTCTAAGGGAAGTTCGGTTGCAAACAGCTGGCGGGGAGTGTTCAAAGGACGGCTCACGCGGCAAAGCCTGCGCTTTTGGTACGATGGATGAGGACCGACGAAGCGGTCCCTGAGTGAAGTGCCAGGACACCTAAGGAGGATCCTGGAGGATTCTGACCAAGCGATGCACGGGCTCGCGGTGTCGAGGACACCCATGCGTATGTTGTGGAAGATATATATGTATGATGACGAGAAACTTATTGTAATCTATTATTGGATCTCGTTGTTGACCTGCTGGTCTCAACGGAGAGTCCAAAGTGATACTGTTTTGTGAGAAACAAGGATTGAATGGAAATTTTGAGTTGTGACATGTGTACCCAAAATTGTTTGTCAATGGATTGTTTTATAAATTAAAGTTTAAAGAGGAGTGTGTGAGTATCTGTATTCTAAAGCAAAAGTTAAGAAAGGCTTTCAATTATAGGTGGGTGAGTACTTGTCCGGTTCTACTATTCCAGTGGTTGGGCGATGGCTAACCCATGGGGCTAGGCTGGAATCAGTAGAGTTTTAATTATAAAACTGATTAATAAGATTACGCTTAGAATTCGAATAGTTAAATAATAACCTAAAGACTTCTCAAATGAATAGATCAACGGCTATGCCTAATTCAATTAGGAAAAAAGCGTTGATTCCTTCAAGTTAAGTCTGTTATAGTTTCCCTTCTATCCGGTTTATTCAGATGAAGGTTAGTTTAGTCTTGACCTCGTTAGAAAAATTTGTTAAGAAATTCAAAATGGTGGAATCGTCCCCGCTTTTTGGGCATGGGAAATTTTCCCAGTTTCGGTTTTTGGAATGACCACCAGCTTAGTCTCGTGCCCGGACATTCGAGGGCGAGGCCCCGAGTGAGAAACCCTGCCCCACGCAAGACGAAGCTACTTCCGTTGCTACCATCCGGGAAGCCAGTGCGCAGAGGGGGCAGTGGGATCTCACATTAAATGGTTTAGGCAAGGATTACAAAGCATTTGAAACCTCTATCAGGGTTAGAGGTGGAGACTCCCCATATTTTGATGAGTTGATCTCGTTGCTTATTATGGAGGAGATGAAACTTGGTTTTAGTGCCTCACCTAGTACCAGGTGGACATGCAAGGGACCAAACATTCTATACTCATAGAGGTTCTAGATGCAGGGGGAGATCTAGTTCGAGAGGACGTACAGGTGGACGTGGTTGGCATGATATGCCACCACAACAACAATAGGATTCACAGCCATCATTTGGTGTACGTGTGGTGGTAGAGGTTTTTACCCTCATGCTAGAGGAAGGTTTGGATCTCGTGGTAGAGGCCATTAGCAACCACAACATCAAAATATGCATGGCATTGAGTGTCAATATTGTGGCAAACTTGGACACATGGCTAGAGATTACTACAAAAAGAAAAATGATGTTCATGGTCGTAGAGCACAACATGGAAATTATGCATCATCTAGAAATGAAGGACATATAGATCATTTGTTTGCCATGAATCATGTGATGGGTACTATGACATTTTGCAAAGAGAGTGATGACACATGGTATATAGATTCAGGTGCATCAAACCACATGACATGTCATGGAGAGTGGTTTGATAACATGATGCCAACACAAAATCAGGGTTATGTTGCTACAGGTGATGATACTCAGCATCCTATTACACATGTTGGTAGTGTGCCATTGAGAATGCATGATGGTAGGGTTATGTTGCTACAGGTGATGATACTCAACATCCTATTACACATGTTGGTAGTGTGCCATTGAGAATGCATAATGGTAGGGTGAAAACTACGTATGAAGTATTCTATGTGCCATCGATTACAAGAGTTTGACATCAATTGAACAAATGGTTGAACAAGGATTGCAAGTGAGATTTAATGAACATGCTTGTTTTGTAGAGGACTTTAAGCATGGTTGCAAATTTATTACTAAAGGTCAAAAAGAAGGAAGATTGTTCAAGCTAGATGCAAGCATTCCAGAATTGAAGTCAGCCATGTTTTCTCATATTCATGGCATAGTGCCAAAAATTGATATTTGGCACAAAAGGATTGCTCATGTAAACATTCAAAAGCTGAAATCTATAAAAGGCATTGTTGATGGTCTACCTAGATTCAAATATACTGGGAGTACACATGTTTGTGATACATGCCAATTTGGGAAACAAGCAAGGTTACCATTTCCCAGGGATAGTTAAATGAGTAGAGGACCACTTGAGATTGTGCATAGTGATATATGGGGTCCTACACAAACCCAATCAATAAATGGGAGCAGGTATTACATCACATTTATTGATGATTTTAGCAAGATGACGGATTTATTTTTTGAAAGAGAAGAGTGGAGCCTTGGGAAAGTTCAAAGAATTCAAAGCAGGATGACGGATTTATTTTTTGAAAGAGAAGAGTGAAGCCTTGGGAAAGTTCAAAGAATTCAAAGCACTTGTGGAAAAGCAATATGGTCATTGGATTAAATGTTTGAGCATAGGTGGTGGTGAATACATCTCACATACATTTGATGCATGTGCCACAGTGGTGTAGATTTTGAATAAGACACCTACAGCTGCCATACATGAGAGTACTTGTGAGAAGAGGATGATAGGTTTTAGGCCAGATATTGGACATCTCAAAGTTTTTGAATGTATTACCTATGTACATGTGCCAGATGAAAAGAGAAGGAAATTGGACCCAAAGGCTCAGAAGTGCATATTCATCGGTTATGCACACGATATAAAGGCTTACAAATGTTACAATCCAAAAACTAACATTTTTAGAGATGATGTGTTTGATGAGTTGGCAAGTTGATACAAAAGTAAAGATGATGTTATGGTGGGATGACATAGATGCAGATGTGCATGTGAACTTGCCAAAAGAGAGCATTATTTCATTATCTGGGGGCCAAGCGAAACATCAAGTGGAAGGGATAATGTAAGTCCATGGTCAGGAAGGTTGAGACATGGTAGTGTGAGCACAAGTGAAAGTGTTGTTGACAAAGGCCAAAAGAAGGTTGAAGGAATTAGCATAACACATTATGAGTCATCTAGCTCGGAAAGCTTAGATGATAAAGAACTTGGCATCCCAGCCTTACATACTCCAGGTGTAGAGATATGTTCATCCACATGCTAGAGCATAGGGTGTACAAAGTGATCCATAGGTTTTGAGAAGGTCACAAAGAATTATGTATGTGGAGAGATTGACATATGATGGATATGCAATGCATTATGCATACATGACATCAATGATAAAGCATGTGGAACCATATGGTATTATGGTGATTGTCATCTATGTAGATGACTTGATTGTGATAGGTGATTCAAGAAAGGATATTGTAGATGTGAAAGGTTCATTAGGTGGTGAATTTGACATGAAAGACTTGGGATAGTTGAGATATTGTCTTAGCATTGAAGTGGTGAAAACAAAGAAAGGCATTTGGTTGGTTCAAAGGCATTTGGTTGGTTCAAAGGTAGTATACATTGAGTATGCTAGCAAAGTATGCCATGACAGGTTGTAAGCCAATGAGCACACCATTGGAGCAAAATGTGAAGCTAAGGACTGATTGTGGTAAAGAGATTGAGGATGTGACAATGTATAGAAAGATGGTTGGTAGTTTGATATACATGACTATTACTAGACCGGATTTATACTATGCGGTTGGGCTTGTGAGTTAGTTTATGCAAAGCCCAAGGAAACCACATTTGGATGCAGTGAGAAGAATCTTGAGATATGTGAAAGCTACATCACATTATGGACTCCTTTATGAGTATGGAAAAGGTATGGATGTTCATGGATATACAGATGCAGATTGGGCAGGTAGTTCTACTACTAGTGGCTATGCTTTCACATTGGGAAGTGCAGTGGTGAGTTGGAGTAGCAAAAAGCAACCCACAATTGCTTTATCTAGCACATAGGCATAGTATAGAGGAGCAACTATGGCTGCATGTGAGGTGGTATGGCTGAAAAAGCTACTCAAAGATTTGGGACAACAATGTGATGGGAAAGTTGTCATACATTGTGACAACATGAGCAGCATACAGTCGGAAAGATATCCGGTCTATCATACGAGGACCCAACACATAGAGGTCCGGAGCAGATTCGAAGTCTGTCGCATTTACCGATTCCACCAAGCAGGTATGCTCACTATCGGTCTCGAACTGATAACCCTTGAAATGGAACAGATTTTAAGTCTGTCGTGTTTACCATTTTCACCAAGTTGTATCATGGTCACGTCACCCACCATGAGACTCCTTCTCCATATGTTTCTCTATCCACTTCCTATCCTCAGGTGAAGCTCCGCAAAGCAACGTCTCTTTGTTTGTACATCCTATTGTACGGAGCACGCATATCTTATCCATCTCCATGGAACACACATATCCATTCTCATTAATGCTGCAGGTTTCAATGCTATGTTTTTGTAATGAAGTTACATACATTTTATTCTATCAAGATATAACTTAGAAAACTCACATGTTAAGTCAGGTGATCATCGACAACACCTCTCCTTCATCATGTATGGAAACGTCCAATAGGGTAGCCTCGACAAATGGACGTCTTGAACTGTTGTGTTTGAATGCTGCATTGTAACTATTTCAATATACTAAGCTATACTCTACGCACAGTACAAGATATATATAACAACATTATACCTCTTTTGATTTCTTTATCCAAGTGTGTAAGTGGTGGTTGCCATCCCAGATGTAAAACACTTTTCGCAATAAGAACTCCCACTCTGTCCCTTTGATTTGATCCTCAAACTCTTGGTTTTTTCTCTCCCATATCTCATCCCACAAACCTTTGTCACTTTCCATTATTTCATGTGTTGAAAGTGAAGGATTTGTGATAGAACGTCCTTTTGTGTGCAGATAACCATGGTTCAAAAACTCAACACATAGCTTCATGTATTGTGCATTGATCTGACGTATGGATGTTTGACACCAAATGGCAAAGCGGAATTAATGGAGTAGGCGCGTGATTTTTTAATTTAAAAAAAACAATAAGATTAAATAGTCTTTTTTACTAGAGGCTTTCCAATTCACATATTCAGCTTTTAAGGGCATGTCATACCATCAGCCTATCCAAGACCTCATGTAGCATGTCATCATGTAGTTCGCTACCATAGTTGATAATGAAAGCATGTCGTTGCTCATCTTCATCCTGCTCATCCTCACTCTCACCACTATTTGAGTGGTACTCTTGCTAGCTTTTGATTTGCATTTCAATTTCACATGTACATCACTGTCATCTTCTTTCCTTTGCCTGCCTCGGTTTCTAGATGTCGCCTCGCACCTTCACTATGTAATCCTCATCACTATCTTGTCGTTTCTTTCTTCTCTCTCTCTTGTTGGTTGTCTTGATTACAGGGGCCTTTGTGATTGTTGAGTGAGGACTTCCAAATGTGTTATGTGAGTGTCTACCCGAGACATATTTATTGTACTCGCATCTTTTTTAACCTATTTGCTTCCAATTAGTAGTCAAAACAAACTACACAAATCACAAAAGTGACCCTAATAAAGTATACTTATTACCAAGTTAATTTTTTCCCATATCACAAATGAGTTCACGACGTCATATAACATATACATGTCATCCTGATCAATTGGATACCGCAAGGAAATGTCTTGCTCCAGACAATTCTCAACCATAACTCCCACATTGCCTTCCGAAATAGGTCGAGAATGCATAGTTTGACTTATGGATGTGTACATTACACATATACCCAACCTTCCTTCCCGTAAACATAATGGACATTTTGTCATTATGCACAAATTCCTATCAACAAGTACAACAAATCACTTTGTCATTATGCACAAGTTCCTAAAAACAAGTACAATAAATATATATTTAATAATAGTTCTTGAAATGTACTATTATAAGATCAAGTAATACTATTATTACCTCGATTTTTTTTGGATCATCTTGCAACCATTCAACTGTGTCAACAATGCAAGCCATCTAGAAGATGTGTATTGTCTTAATAGCAACCATAAAATGTGTTGTCCACACATGACTGGGCTATTCACATCAAAAATAAGATTATAATAATATTTAACAATAAAAAATGTAACAAATATATATACAATGTCGTGTCTTTTTATAAATGTAAATTTTTTAATATATTTAATTATACAACTAATATTTATGTTTAATACATTTTTTAAAGATACTTATATTATAACAATTATTAAACATAAATATAAAAGATTATATACATCAAATTTTAACAAATAAAACATTTCAAAAATTACAAATGTACTTTTAAAAAAAAACTAACAATAAAGAAGGCCTAAGCACCCAAGTCGTCCTCCAAAAGAGCCCCTCCCTCTCTTCCAAAAAATCAAACCCTTTAACCATGTCCTCTCTTCCAAAGAACTCTCTCTCTCTCTCTCTCTCTCTCTCTCTCTCTCTCTCTCTCTCTCTCTCTCTCTCTCTCTCTCTCTCTCTATCTTTCTATCTATCTATCTCCTCCTCTTTCTCCTTCTTCCCTCTCTCCCACTTTCTTTTCTTTTAAGAAAACTCTTATTTTTTGGCCTCTCTGCTGTGTAAACTAAGAGCATTTAATGTCATTAAATGCATTCTCTTTTATTCTCAATCGTTGTTTTTGACAAAAAAAAAAGAAACAATAGAATAAAATCTATTGAGGAAAAACTAGTTAATGCATCCTAGATAGTGCTAATCATTGTTTCTGAAGCAAATTTTTTTAGATCTCTTTTAAAATTTTAATGTAGTTCTGTGAAATATATTTAAAGGTTTTATCAAATTTTGCCCATTTAAGCACCATTTTGAGATTCTCTAACTCTATTTCTCTCACATTTTTGTGCTAACCTTTGAGCTTTTGTGTTTGTAATGGATTGCTCTACTGTATCAGTATTCTTTGGTGCCTTGAACAATGACCACATGGTATCTTTTCTCGATGTAGCTTAGTATTTGGCATTAAAAGACTAGGAGTTACAATCTCCTCTCTTTAAAAATCCAAATGCTTCTCTTAGTGTCTTTGCCATCTATGAGTTAGAAGATAACCCAAATCACTTAATGCAATTGTATCCAAGCAATAGCACCTCCCTCTCTATGGTGCATGTTTTTGCCAAGGAGTTGTCGAATAGATATCTAGTGATTCCATCAAGTGAGGGTGAGCAATCTAATCCAAACGTCAAAAAAGATTTCGTGGATCTCAAAGAAGATGCTCCATCACAGTTTATAGAGGTGGTGAATCTCATGACCGAAGAACCTTCAACGACCCTCAATGTGGCTCCAAAGGGTGATGAGTTGAACAACGTTGTCAATGTCGTAATGATTAGTAACTCTCATGGTGGTATAAAAATGTTGATGGGATGTTCATGTATAGATAAATTTTCTGAAGTTCCTAAAATATATAATGGCAACATTGCTTTTGAGCTCCCTTGCATAGGTGATTCTTTTCTTTCTCCCATGCATGGAATGGAACAAATGTATGATCAACATTGCTAGACTAAACCGATGAAGACACATGTAAAGTGCTTGGGTATTGTGATGAGGAAGAGCTATTATGGAGGGGTTTTTGAATGCAAAAATAGTCTATGTGGAAGTTTCAAAATCAATGGGGGGCAGACTTCTGTATGCTTTGAGCATGTGCGCAAGGTTGTGGGGTCGACCACCACGATGGCCACACATGTTTATGACCCCAAGATACTTAGTAATATTTAGAACTTATACAATGTCCATGCTTTACTAAGATTTTACATGAACTCGTACATTGAAGTACATACTTCTGCGTGCAGTAGCTTATGACAATTGCCACTTCCAAATGAAAGAGGAAGACACAAATGCATAATAAATGTTTTGGCAAAAGCTTAATGTGGTAGTGGAGCAAAATGGGCTAGCAAAATCAGACTTTGTCGGCTTTATAAATGGACGATGTTGTAGCAAATTCGAGGGCTATGATGTCTATTTACAATGGTGGGCGAGATAAGAGAATGGAGGGTAGAGAAATATCATGCTTATTCAATTTGGGAATAAAGTCTTCACATACATACACGCAGTACGTGGCTCAAGAATTACCAGGACGAGCATAAGCTTTTTTGTAGACAATGGAGGTGTGCCAAAAGCGAAGAGGATGATGTCTTAGCTAAATACTGATATATAAGAGCATGATGGGGTAATGGCAAAGTGGCAGACCAAAATATTCATGCTATGGATTGTTGGCTGAGCTAATGGAACATATAATTCCCTCATTAGAGAAAACAACTTCTTGGAGAGTGAGAAAATCAATGTTGGTTTGCAGCAATTATGTTTCTATTTAGAATTATTTTTTATTTTCGCCTCATTTTCACAGGTTGTGGATGACGCAACAACTGAGCACATTCCACGAATGAACTTGGCAGAGTACAAGCACGCAAGTTGGCTTGCGGGTGGGGTTAAAGGGAACCATCTCTCTTTACGACACAGTAGGGACCTAGCTAACATACTACTTCAAAGTTCAAAAAGGCATGCATTTCAACAAGGGAAGCACATAGGATCTGGTCCAAGCATTGCAAAGTTGTTAGAGAGGTGTGCTAACAAAAGTGGGTTATCACTAAGCCTAAGCGCAACAAGTAGGTTGGTGGGAGAAACTGTTAGAGGAACTCCTATGTTCCACATTCCCAATGTAATGGGCAATAATAAGCCATTGCATCGTAAGTGGCATCCATAAACCATAATAAATGAGGATGGAAGTAGCTCCCATAGGCAGAATATGTTAAAGAGAATCAACCTTGAAAAACAACAAACAAATAGATGTGTGCAAAGAGAGGAGGAGGAGGGAATGCAAAGAGTGTGGGAAATAGATATTCATGATATAATGTGGGTAATTCATCGCGCACAAAAATAAACAGCAGTCACTTGTCAATCATGGCTAGGTGGCCAAGCAGGGAAATGCAAAAAACAAATCAAATAGTCAAGAAAAGGGGCCTCAACATCGATCTTTTACGGAATGCACGAGTGGACAGGTTGGCAGTGCAGACAATTTATGTGGTTCTACAATACAAGCGTGGACCACACATGGTCCATATGCTCAACAATCACAAACACACCTATGCAGCCTCCAAATGTTTGTCTAGTTTAGAAAGGCACAAACCTTACGAGCGATGAGGTGCAAGCTCTAGAAGGAGTTAGATTTGTTTTGCAGAAGGAAAATTTACAAGAAGACAACATAACAAGAAGCACAACCCTAAGGTACAAGATAGGAGTGTCAGAAATAGCAACCAAGAGGATAGACAATGCTCTCACTTTCTTAACTTCAATCATTGCAAAAAGGGTTGTGAAGAAAATGAAACATGAGGTATTTGTAGTAGAGAGATTGATTCTTCAAGGATGCAAGGTGAGAGGTATGATGTCACAATTGTAAAGCTATCGTGTGTACATGTCCAGATTTTCAAATGAGAGCAGGCGATGACGTTCATTTGTTGCATGTAAGCATATGTATTTTGTCTATCTACATGTAAGCATATGTATTTTGTCTATCTGCATGTAAGCACATATATTTTGTCTATCTACATGTACTTGGGCTCGATGCAAATAATATGTTTATACACCAACCACATCTCAAAAAGAAAGACTTGGCTAGGATTTTGAGTGTAAAAAGGTCTATGCCAATGTAAGCATGGTGTGCCCAGGAAAGTGTTATGTCTATCTCTTTTTGAAAATGTCATAGAGTGGGATGATGGGAGGACCTATAGTGTCATGATCAAAAGCCATCGGATGGTTTGGTTGTGTTTCTGTTTATGTCAAGTTTTTTTAAAGGTTTTAGATTTTTTGACCTACGTGGCTTCTCACATTGTTTAGAACTTATGAAGTGGTTTGTGAATTTTTTATTTTTGAAAAATAAAACGAATAATATTGAAAGATTTTTCCTTGAAGCTACAATTGGGGAATGTGTGTCTTTCAAACGACCTTGTGAACAATGTACTGATAATTGAATTTCATTAAATTAACCATAAAAATAGAATTTGCTTTTTCTTTTCCAAATAACAAGTGTTTAGGTCGTGAATAGGGCGGAATCATGTGCACTCTTTCTCTCTCTCCTGCACTCTCTCCTAGTTTAAAAGCACCAACCAAAGGAGAGGTGTTCCTTTAATCACTCTTTTTTTGCATGCACATGAAAAATGAGAGGTATTCATTTAATCACTACTTTTTGCATGCAAAAAAAAGGAGAGGTCCCTATTGAAAGTGACATGCGGAAACCATGCAATAAAAAAAGGAGAGGTCCCTAAAGTGACAAAAAAAAGGAGAGTTCCCTATTAAAAGTGACATGTGGAGGCTATAATTAGAACAACTAAAAACTATATAAAGGTATGGCTTGGAGCTCATTAGATCTATCATAATCCCTCTCTTTGAATGCATAGTCCCTCGACAAGCTGTTCCTCTCTCACTCTATGTCTCTCTCTCACATCAACCCCATACCCTTTATCTCTCATCCTTCCAACATGTTTAGCTCGAGTAGCACTATCCCAAACATCAAAGAAGCCATCTCCACAGTCATGTCTAAGTAAAGGGTGTAGATGAAAGACAAGAGCCTGAATGGGAGTGAAGTGTTGGAGCGCATGCAACAGAGTTTAGAAGCACAAAAGCTATGGAACAAACTCAATGAAGATGGTTCATTTGAAGATTGAGACACATATCAATGGAATATGTATTGCAATAGGGACTTGGCATGCATATGGCATATATGATAATATCTAGCCACAATGGGGCATGTTTTTCAAACCAATAATTTTATTCGTAAACTAGTGTAATAAATCTAACATATTATTAAATTCACCCCACATACTGATGCTATTGCATGCGCTTGCTTGCAGTACAACAAGAATGATGCAAGTGCATGGACAAGGCAACGCACACAACGCTAGGCTGCAGGCTAAGACGAAAAAAAGAGTACAGGTTGCCACGCTAGGAAAAAAGTAATTTTACCCATAGATTTTGTGTTTTGTTTGTAATTTGTAATTTGTTTGTTTTTTTTTCATTTTTTGTAGTTGGATCTTTTTTTGGTTAAAAACAAAATAAATGATGAAAAAATAAAAGGGGTTATATAGTAAAAAAGAACATAAAGTAAGAAATAAAAAAGTACTTGACATCAAAAGGCCCCTCTCTTTGTGCAGAATGCAATGCACATGTTATAAGCATGCACATGAATGTCCTCATTCACAGTAACATAGGATGGTACACTTTTTTGAAGTACTTGACATCAAAAGGCCCCTCTCTTTGTGCAGAATCAATGTAATAAGCATGCACATGAATGTGCTCCCATAAAGATGTGGGGGTAAGACATTATTTGATGGCCTGTTTTAGATTGAACACATTTGATGGTGTTTCAGATTGAATACAAACATACATTCTCAAAATTATTGAGCAGTTGCGCTCATTTTTCAGGTTGAACAGCTGCACAAGATTTTTAAACTGTGTGGGTCGCCTTCGGAGGACTATGGAAGAGACACAAGCTTCCCCATGCAACTATGTTTCAGCAACCGTACAAGCGTTGTATTGGGGATACTTTCAATAAGTTTCCGGGTCCTGCTTTGTCTCTTCTTGACAAACTACTGGCTATTGAACCACCCGAGCGCGGAACTGCATCTTCAGCTTTATCAAGCGAAGTAAGCGCAGCACTAATGGTTTCATGTTTGTATATTTCTGAAATCTGTGAAAAATCATGTCGTGTGAAGAGCTATCCAAGGAGCCTGATGTATAGTGTGTGCCTCAGGCCTTTGTATGAATGTATGCTTTTATGTGTGTGTGTGCACGCGTGGAAGTTCTACACCCACTATTGGGCACTGATGACGTTAGTGGGGATGTCATAGTATCCAGTCCATACTATGCATGATGGAGTTGATGGTTTATTGTCTTGCGGATGACTACCATGAGGTTATAAATTGCACTTTGTTATAAGGTGAATTTGGGCATGTTCTTGGATTCATCTAGGTATATATATATGTATCTGTTTTTTTTTTGGGGGGGGGGGGGGGGGGGCGGAGGGGGTGTTGTGTGAGAGAGAGAGAGAGATTGCCATCTCGGTTCTTAATGCATGCAACTTTGATAGGCAAGGAGAGGTTTTTCTCATGTTATTTGTCACACTGACATGTTGTATGTTAGTTCTTCACTAGTGAGCCACACGCCTGTGAGCCTTCAAGCCTTCCCCAATATCCACCGAGCAAAGAGATGGATGCCAAAACGAGGGACGAGGAGGCGAGAAGGTGATTTTGATTTGAAATGAAAGGGCAGGTTCACAGTTGCGTGCATTTATGGTTGAGATTATTTGCATGAGATTATCTATGTACATGTGTTTTGGTAGGCAAAGAGCTGGAGCTGGAAGAAAACTTGGTGACACTTCCAAGCGAATGGGTCCTCGAGAACGCACCAACAAAGCCATTCCTGCTCCGGAAGCAAATGCAGAACTGCAACCTAATATACAGGTAATTCCATATCCCTGCTTCTTCTCTCTCTTTTTTGGGTTTAATTTAGCTTCTTCTTCTTCTGTTTTTGACACAAAAACATCTTAATCCTCTGCAGAGGCGGCGTATGATAGCCCAGTCGCAGGCGAAGAGCAAGAGTGAGAAGTTCCCACCTGCTCATGAAGACGGTGTGGTGGGCTTCCCCATGGAAGCATCTCGGCCAGGCCAGGTATATGGTGATGGTCAGGGTAGCTCTCTCCTCCGTCCGCCTCGCCGTCTTGTGCCCACTACATTGGCGTCCATTTCAGGGCCTATGGGGGGGAGCAGGGCTGCTCGGGGAGCAACGAGAAAGGCGAAGATGGGCGAAGATGGGCGCATGGCCCCGCCTCGACCGCCCGGTCGATCATCATCGAGGTTGACGACTACAGATTTCTCGCAGAGTGGGGACTTCTCAAACATGGCTAGCGTTGCAGCGTCGACGAGGAGCAATGGCAGCAAGAGCAACCTGAGGCCTCAGGTAGGGGATGGCCATTCTCACATCGTCATGCCATCCGTGGAGGACCATGTCCCCACCATTGAATCGAAGGCACAAATTGATGGGCATCCTCCCGAGAGAGAATCATTTCCCATTGGTGGTTAGCTTTCATCATGTCCGGGCTTGGATTGTGGAGTGGAGATTTAACTTACGCCCTTTTCACATTTGGACAATTTGTGTATTTTCGTCCGGGCTTGAATTGTGGAGATTCGTATACCCTCTTCACATTCGGACAATTTGTGCAAGTTTGTCAGGGCTTCTATTGTCGAGATTGACATACCCTGTTCACATTCGGACAAATTAGCGTGGATACCCACTTCACATTTGCACAATTTCGAGCTCCCCTTGTAGATCAATAACCATCTTGATGTGCCTTGGTCATCCAACATTGTATGATTATGTGATGTGCAAAGGAGCTCTGAGTGATTGTTGATGGATTATGCATGGTATATGATTACAAGCATGATTTTGGGTGATTGTTGATGTCTTATGCATGGTATGACTACCAAGTAGGACTCAAGAGACTTGTTAGTCCATTTCATATATCATTTTTACCTTAAAGAGGTGTGGGCTCGTTGTTCACCAAAGCCTTTTCATATTTATTATGCATGTACAAAATGGTTTTCTAAGGACGGTTTTTGTGAAGGTCTCCTATTCAAATAAAGTCTAAGGTTTATATGTAATTACTTAAAAAGATTTCACATTTTGGAATTAAATTAAAACAATCTTTGAAATTTTTTTGTGAGGTGAATATACAATTTGTTTTTGAAATTAAAGTTAAAAAATAGTTTAACCAAAGCTTTTTAAAAAATTTTAATTCACTTTCTTAAATTGAAGATTAAAAAAAAGATTTTCGAGATCAACATGGAAAACCTTATATATTATGTAAAGATGTGCTTACATCAAATTTACTTTTATTTTTTAAAAATTAATATAAAAAAAGGGTTTTGGAGATCAACATGGGAAACCTTGTATGTTATATGTAAGGATATGCTTACACCAAATCCCAAAAAGTGCAATTTGATGATAAACTACATTATATTTCGAGACATTGTACATAAAATCACCTCCTTGCCTTTTTGACTAGACAGAAAAGACATGGTCTTCTATTCAATATTTTGAATTAATTAATTTTTGTGAGAGTCTCCTATTCAAATAAAGTCAAGGTTCCAAATAAAGTCTAAGGTTTTATATATAATTACTTAAAAAGTTCACATTTGAAATTATTTATATTAAAATGAGTTTTGGAAAAAAAATGAGATAAATAGATCGTTTGTTTTTTAAATTAAAGTTAAAAAATAGTTTTACCAAATCTCAAAAAAATAATTAGAAATTAGTAAAAGTAACTTTCTTAAATTGAAGTTTAAAAAAAAGTTTTTGAAGATCAATATAGGAAACCTTATGTATTACGTAAAGATACGTTTACACCAAATTTACTTATTAAAAAAGTTTCTAAAATTGAAGATTTAAAAAAATTGGAGATCAACATGGGAAACCTTATATATTATGTAAAGATGTGCTTACCGTGGTCTGATGACAAATTACATTATATTTCGAGACATTTTACATAAAAACCACCTCCTTGTCTTTTCGGCTAGATGAAAAAGGCACAAAATTATGAGACTCGATAATAGGCTTTGTTAGGCAGATTTTCTTCCACACGGGTGAATATCAGCACTATCCAAGGAGATCGGGTTGCTTTTGCTACCGAGCACATCAATTTTTTGGTCTTCTCTTTCTTCTTTGAGACCATCACCTTGGCCTTTTGATTCTTCACTACAAGGTCATGACCATCCTTGAAGTACCTAAAAGGAAATTTTTCGAAAAGAAGATTTCATCAACGTCTATGCATTGAATAACATACGGCATTTTCATGATGTTCCACACTACTACAACCCTTCTCTTATCCATGCATGGCCTATCTTCAGGATAATCCAATTCGCACTGTGAAGCATGCACAACAAGGTTGACTCAACGTCACACCAAGTCTATTTGGTATGCAATTGTCCATGTACACATATGCCCAATCAAACAAGTTGATAGGTGACAAAGAAACTTAGTTTTTTAAATCACCATGTTTTTTCAGCAATCACATTGTGGACAAAAGAATCTAAAAGGGTTTTTCTAAAAATCCATCATACAAGTTGATAGGTGACAAAGAAACTTAGATTTTTAAATCACCTTGTTTTTTCAGCAATCACATTGTGGCAAAAGAATCTAAAAGGGTTTTTCTAACAATCCATCATACAATAGCCTTACATGCCTTCATAAGTGTGCAAGCAAACTTGCCTAAGACCCTTGCATATGACAATCCTCCCGATGGTTTGGACACATCCTAACCCATGTGCTTCTTGATAAGCTTGCCAATACTTACCAAGGAGGAGCCCATGACCCAAATAACAATTTGAAAATGTGCATGACTTTATGTACCACCTTTTTCCAATACAAAAAGCCCACTAATGCATTCGAGACATATGAATTCCTCCAAGGGTTCCTAATAAACAAGATCCATGTCACCATTGCCCAAACCGATGGTAACAGAGACTTTGAGGATTTTTATCTTTGAAGGAGTGTTCTTTTAACACTTGGGCTAGATGCTGCTAACCTAACCTTGTCCTTCACATAACATAGATTGTCAAGCTGCTCTCTCCATTGGGTGGAATAACAATATGCGAAAAAGCATGCAGCACAACAGTTAGATTTGTAGAAGTTCTAGTGACATCCTCACATGGGCCACTACATCATTTGTAATACTAGCCAAAGGATGCCTAGCATGCTTCGAAGCAGACATAGTAGCACACAGAAAGCAACACACTATCAGAGAAAGCAAAACACATAGACACAAACATACACAAAGAAATACACACAAATGCAAAAAGACAGAAAGCAACATGCCACCTAGCACCCCAACAATGGCATAGACACAAAGCAACATAACTGACACGGACACACATGCCCAAACAAACAAAACCTTAAGACAAAGCTGAGACCTACTCCCCCTTGTTTACAGCGCACTCCCCCTTAATCACCAGCATGCAACTACCTATAGCAGCACAAGGACATAGGCCAAGAAAACCACATATGACAAGCAAGCACAAGCACGAGGGTACATAGGCCCAACAAACAATAGAGGCCCAACGAGCACGATATCATAGGCCAACCTAACCAAGACCACATGCCCATGAGTAGTAACATGCCAACCATCATAACCCAAACATATAATAAGGAAGATAGAGAAGACACAATAATGGGAGAGAGACAAGAAACTACATGTACCTATATCAACCCAATCGAAGAGCACGAGCAGTAGCATGCAACCTAATCAAACACTAATAGACACGTCCTAGGTTGAGGGAGCCATACAGAAGCCTAATGAGGAAAAGCATAAACACACCACATAGAGGTCAATCAAACCACAAACGCCCATGACATGCATGATGGTGCCTCGAAAAGAGGAGGCCACTCTTCCTTTTTATAGCCCACTCCCTCTCTATCACCAGCATATGCAACCACCTACAATAGCATGAGGACCTAGGCCAAGCGCACCACAAATGGCCAACGAGCACGAGCAGGAGAGTGCATAGGCCTAGCGAACGACAGAGGCCTAGCAAGCATAATGCCAAAGACCAACCCATCAATGCTTAACCAAGATTGTATGACCATGAGTAGCAACATGTAACACCACTCCCCTCATAACCAAAACATGTAATAATGAAAGATAGAGAAGATACAACGACGGGAGAGACAAAAACCTGCATGTTACCTTTATGCAACCCGATCGAAGACCACGAGCAACAGTGCATGTAACCCGATTGCAACTGACAAAACTATACACAGAGGCCCAATGACCAACAAGCATGAGCATGACATAGGCTGAGCGAAACACAGATGCCCACGTCTCATGAAGGGAAGTGCCGAAAAGAGAAGCCCACTATCCCTAGTTAAAGCCCACTCCCCCTCGCTATTGCATGGAAGATGTTGGGATCCTATTATTAAAGATAAAGGAAAAAAAATAAATTAAATGAAAATTAAAGAAAAATAAAGGATGTTGGGGTCCTATTGGTTCTCTTAGGACAATACCATCCATGTCAATAATGAAGAGTAGTAATTTTTAGTTACTATAATTACTACAAGTGGGGAGCTATGCATGACAATGAAAGAAAGAAAGATTGTAGAATTCTATAGAAGACCCAAAAAGTCTATAAGACCAAAAAGAATTTTTTTTGGGATGCATGAGTAGGTGCTAAAATCAATGCCATTAAGGTACACTTGAGCCCAATATCTCCTCTTTAGGAGGCATGGTGCTATTGTTGGCTATAGCCTAGGAGGCAACTAAAAAGATGTGGCATTTGATCCATCAGTGAATTAGATGTGAAGACAACATAGAGAAAAGAAGAGCTAGGTGCCACCAAAAGAAAATTAGGACTTACATATTACGTAGGCCTTGTGAATACAATTGACAGAAAATGCAACTCCTTTATACGAGTAAAGGGAAACAATTACAAAACTGAGTCAAAGGCCTTTGTAAAATCCACAAAATAACAATAGACTCATTGCCTCCATGCTCTCACCTGCTCAATGATCGTTCAAAGAGTGAAAATGTTATTCAGGATGAAGTAGTTCCTCTTGAAACCTGGATGACCTATGGTATTTTCCCTCTCCTCACAATAACCCAAGGCTCCAAAAATGCTCCATATGATTTGGCCAATGAATGAACATTATAATAATCTGGTATAGGGGGTCTCCTACTTTATGAAAAAAGACAATAGTGTGGGTTGTCCAAGATGGGGGAAAAGCCATGTTAACCATCACATTGGTTAACATGGTTTCACCCCCGCTCGACCTATCGTAAGGTGTACCATAAGGCGCTTTGCCATCTTATTTGCACAATGGGCACTTGTCTTTTGTAAGACGACACTGGAACATTTAAAGCAGCCTTACCATGAGCTTAATGTCAAATAGAGAAAGTCTACCAACTTAGTGTATATAGTCGCTTAAGACTAGTAATAGAGGTCGAATCATTTTTAAATTTGGTCCTCCTAGTGTGAAAACTAGTCAATTGTATATAAGTCATTTTTAAGTTTGACCAGCCTAGTGTGAAAACTAGTCAATTGTATATAAGTTATTTTTAAGTTTGGCTGCCCGAGTGTGAAAACTAGTCAATGGTATATAAGTTATTTTTGACAATAAGCAATACACAATCATTCCCTTGCGATAATTTACTTGTGAGCTATCCTTCTTCCCTCTTCTTGCTTGCTTGTATGCTTTTGAGGTCATGCTTATTTGATGGATGCATGCTTGAGTAGTATGGGCATTCCTCTTTGATTAGCTTCTTCTGCCCCTGCCTATTATGAGAGAGAACCATCCCGAAGAACCATCTCTTCTTGCCTCCATCTAGGCATTGAGAGCTCTCCCTTCACCCCTTTGGAAAGGAGCATTCCGATGTGACAACGGAGTGAGGATGCAATGAATGAGCTAACGCACCCAATAAGGCAAGACCTAACGACATATGCTTTAGCAAGGCTAAGGTAAGCTCTTGACTTGAACATATTTGGCACCACTACCGAGGACTAGCCTAGGGTTTAGCTCTATTTTTCACTCCATTCTAAGCTATTGGGATCACCCAATATTTCTTCGTGTGATTAGGAGCTTACACTCTGAAAAACATACGGTTTTGGAGCATTGGATGTGTTCAATTTTGAAAGTTATAGTTTATTTTGCATATGGCATTCTATGTTCATTTTTTGGTAAAGTAATACCATGGTATTTTATTGATTTGCATAAAATTAGAGCACAAGAGGCTTAGATTCCACACCGAAAACATGAACATTGAGCTCCATTAGGTTGTCAAATTAAAGTGAAGTTGTTAATTTTTATTCATGCATTTCAGGATTTTTTCATGTATTGTTAAATTGGTACAGTGAAAGCATATAAAATCATCTAAAACTAATCAAAAAACACTTCATTAGTTGCATCATAACCCTTAATTAGGATTATGAATACTAATACTCTATCAAGTCTAAAAAATCACAAAACCCAGGCCAAACTAGCTCTTGGGTACAGGACATTAGCCCACAACAAATAATTAGAGAAAAAACTTAGTCAAAGGAGAAAATTGATGGTGACATTCATAATTATGTCATAGGAGGAGAAATTTCTACATTTGGTCATATGTAACAAAGAGAGGGAGGGTGATTTCCACCTACAAAAGGAGCCCTCTCCCCATCTCATCATAAGATTTACTCTAGTTTTCCACTAGGTTGTCACATTAGTAAGCTAAAAATGGCCTTACATGCCCAATTAGCCATCTAGTAAATGTGAATTAGCCTATGTTTCCTCATGTGTGAAATAGCTTCTTCAAGCTTTCCCATGGTGTGCTTCCTTCAAGCTTTGCCACGGTGTGCTTCCTTCATTTGGTCTTCATAGTGGAATTCTCTTCCCTTCAATTACAACTTGGAGACTAATTGGTTATAAGTCCATCTTATTTCATGTGATTTTGATTGATATTAATGCCACCATGGGTTATGCTTATAACTCTCTTTAATCTTCTTTATGCTCTTCCTTGTGTATCTATCCAACTAGTCATGAGTGAGTATGATACATTTCTTCATATAACTATTATCTTTTTGTGATAATGTTCATCTTCTCAAGTTCCTTGGATACTCATTTTCTTAAAAATTATGTGACCCAACTAGTCATGAGTGAGTATGATACATTTCTTCATATAACTATTATCTTTTTGTGATAATGTTCATCTTCTCAAGTTCCTTGAATACTCATTTTCTTAAAAATTATGTGACCCAACCACCCAATCCATACGAATGAGCCATATCAACACACCCAATCCATCCAAATGAGTCATATCAACACACCCCTTTACCTCTATTCAAGACGAAATATTTTCTTCCAATAAAGACTTGCCCTTCTCTTTGGGGCTGATCGGCTAGCTCAAATTAATAATTCCCTATAGCCTTTCTTATTCCCTTCCATGGATTATAACATCACTTTTGATGTCTACATCTTTGACTTACTTGATAGAGATAAAAAGTGTTTCTTTTCCATGATTTTACATTGAAGCTCTACATATGACTGCTACAATAGCATGACTAGTACGTAATGCATGCAAAGAATTCCTTTTCTTGATCGATGCATATGAGTAATAACAAACACTATTAAGGACCCTTGACGCTCGCTCTCCTCTCTCCAGATGCTCCACTAATCCCAACAATAACCCTACACTGAGCTAGGTCATTGGTCAATAAGGAATTTGAGAACAATAAATTGTGACTAGGGTGTGAGATCTTGAAAAAAGTTACAATGATCTTAGACACATGACAACGTACGACTAGCTTGCCTATCACATGACTCCATCTACACTCTCACTAGAAGGAGGAGGAGGAGAGAGGCTCACATGGCTCATCCAAACCAAGGGGACAATAGTAGGGAGAGGTGGAGGAAGTGAGGAGGTGAGGGACAATAGTAGGGAGAGGTGGAGGAGGTGAGGAGGTGAGGGACAATAGTAGGGAGAGGAGGAGGAGGTGAGGAGGTGAGGAGGTGAGGGTAGTATTGGCCTGCCAACATTAAAGGCTACCCGTGTTGTTGGCACTCTTTCCACTCGTGATCTATCCTCTTCCTCTCAATTTCTTGAGCCTCATGGGTTGGGGGTTTTGTATTCCTACCAGATTTATTGCTCTTACGACTTTGTGAGCCTATTCTCTAAAATGCTAAGTTAGACACCAAGCTATGGCTACTATGATTAAATGAAATGAGCATAGAAGTGTGTAGATTTGTAAAAAAGAATAATCTCTTATCTTGCATTGTATTAGATATTCTAATTCATAACATAAGATTTTTCTTATTCAATTGGATGATTATGGATTAATAGATTTTTCTTATTTAATTGGATAATCATGGATTAATATATAAGATTTTTTTAAAATACATGATATCTTCAGTTAGATTTTTTTAATGGGAAAGAAATTTTAAATATTAAATATGATTAAAATATTAAAATATTATATGATTATAAAAATCATATATTTAAAAATAATTCATGAGTTTTAATTTTCTTTCCCATTTACATATATTATTATAGCTGAAAGAAAAAAAAAACCATACCTTTAACTTATGTATATATATTATATAAAATAAAAAGTAGCTAATTTTTAAATGATATTTTTTTAAAATAAAGAAATATATATATATCTAATATTATATTATTTAAGTTATTTATATTTTATTTAAAAATAAATAATATCACTAGAGTATTATATATATATATATGTGTGTGGAGAATCTATAAATTAAATATATATGTTTTATATGCATGTGTGAAACTATGAGTGGATACACCCATACATGGAGTCATGATGACATGGTAACTCGAGTTGATGATGTGGTAGGCTGGATTGCTGGAATGGCATACATGTGTGTGACATGTGACACCAACTACAAGATGATATGCCATGTCACATGGTGGATGTTTTGATAACATGGATTAATGATGTGGCAATTAGAGTGGCAACTCCCTCCTTGATGATGTGTCAATGCATGTGACATGGTATCAAATAAAGTGGCATACCATATCATCAATGATGAAGTGGCATGCTATGTCATCATTGGCATACCATATCATCAATGATGAAGTGGCATGCTATGTCATCAATGATGAGGTGGCATAATAAAGTGGCACATTGAGGTGGCATAATAAAGTGGCACATTGAGATGGAATGCATGCCATGTGTACGTGACATGTCAAACACATGAGGTGGCATAATAAAGTGGCACGTTGAGATGGAATGCATGCCATGTGTACGTGACGTCAAACACATGAGCATGTGCATGGCCACTTTAGGGGTCACCACCTAGGCTTGGTACATTATCTAATGTGGGTTAGGTAATGTACCAAGCCTAGGTTTAGGCTTGGAAGGAAAGAAACTACTCAAGTAAAGATATTTTCACATAAAATGGATGAAAATAAACCTTTTTGTACTCAAAGTAAACCAACTTCTTTTTTATAGATTCATCATGATTAGCACTACAATCTCACATAAGATTATTGCATAATCACATAAAATGAAACTTTATAATTAATTCACTAATTATTTATTATAATTATTTTATTTTAATTTTAATAAATAATTAGTAAATTAATTATAAAATTTCATTTTAGATTCTTGCATAATCACATAAAATGAAACTTTATAATTAATTTTCTAATTATTTACTATAATTATTTTATTATACTAATATTTTTCTATAATATACTATTTATGTTCAACTACTCTAAGACTTTGAAGTAAATTTCCAATAGAGATCTTGGAAAATCTAACCGTAAAAAATGAAATTTAACCATATGATCACATTGTCCTCATAATTACCTATCCTTGTGTCATTTAATCAAGTAAAAATAAATATTATTTGTGATAAAGATGTACTATAAAAAAGTTATTCTTTTTTGTAAACCTTCAAAATATATAATAAATAGTTTAAAATAGAAATTACATGCAAAAATTACTCTATAAATCAAGTTAAGATCACCATTAGATGTTTTTTTGGCGTGCAAAGTGGGGATGGCATTTGAGTTAAAACAAGAAAGGTATGAACATTTTAAGTTCATACTGTCTACTTGTTCATACTGTTTACCTGTTGAAACTTGGGACATGTTGTATACACTATATTTGACGAATGAAATTTGGCATTTGAGATTTTTGGTTTTCAATCAGACCATATGTTGGTGTACTACTAAGGGTGTGATGTTTCATTAAAAGACCTCAATGTTAAATTCCTTGGCCAACTCGAAGAGATTAGCCATTTTTATTGAAAATTTATTGTTTCTACTGAAGGTAATGGAGCTGACACACTTAAAGAAGCTTGAAAGGAGCTTGAAAGGTAGATTCAATATGTATAGCAGTCAAAGAAATGCAAAGAGCCTCTTTATAATTCATGAGATATTTACTTAGAACCTTTCTATATGCAAGTGATACCCTAAGACAAACTTGCTCATCTTGAGGTGCTCCATTTCCAAAGAATTTTTAGACCCCCTACAAAAGATGAAACAACTAGTAAAACAACCTAATGATATTAAATAAACAAGTCCTCATACCTTAATGAAAAGGCAAAAACTTATTCTCCTTTCATTAAAAAAAACTAATCCACAGCTACAAAATTTGTTGCCCAAAACCTTTCTTTCATTGCTTTGGTTAACCTTTCTCAATCATTCGTGGTCTCCTCTTATAAAGTGTTGTGCCAAGTTAAGACTACACTATCCAATAAATCCTAAAGTATTTTAGTCAACTTCTTCATAAACCATCATCAAATGTGCCTGCTCTAAACTCCATATAACTTATCCTTCTAATCTGTGAAACTCCAAAATGTTGAACACTTGCACTAAAAAAAAGAGTAGAAACAAGAGACAAACTGCACTTCCAAAAATAGAATTCCTTTCTTTAATCACGTTAAGGCCTTAAGGTTACAATAGAAAGATTTTAAGCTAAAACTACCCATCACCTCCACCAAAATATATGACACAAAATTAGGGACTTTATGTTGGTTATTTCTTGAATACAAAACATACCATGATAAAAGCACAACACTTTGTACCTCTCTCTCTCTCTCTCTCTCTCTCTCTCTCTCTCTCTCTCTCCTCTAAATATGAACACATCAAAAGTGCCATTGTAGTCCATAAAAAGACGTGTTACCTAGGTGTAAGCCATTTCTTAGTAGTGTTGGATAAGTGAGTGTTTAGTATTGTGCAATTCGAGTTGTAGCCCATAAAAAGAAGTGCTACCTGGGTGTAAGCCATTGCTTAGTAGTGTTGGATAAGTGAGTGTTCATTATCGTGCAATTCAAGTTTTAAAGTTTTGTGGTGTGAAAGATCCTATCGCTACCTAAATATGATAATTTTGTTTATGTCTTTGAATGTTGGTATCAGGCCCAGTCCTCTCACATTCGAGGAGTTCAACTCATTACTTCGGGATGAGGAGATGAGGATGCAAAGTTGTAGTGGTGGGGACCAATCTTTCTTTGTTAACACAAAGAAGAAGGATAAGAATTCTAACTCCTTAAATCAAAAGAAAATGATTTAATGTTTTTATTGTAAATAAGAAAGGGCATATAGCAAAAGAATCCAAGAAAAAGAAAGAAGATGCCATAGTGACACTCTAAGACCAAGGAAGAATCCAGTCATGTTGTAAAAATAGAGCTATTTGTTACCATTGAAGAAGTGTGGTGAGGAGACAGCTAATGTTGTAGCACATGATGATTCTTAGATCATCTCAATAGTGGGGCTTCTAGGCACATAACCAAGGACTGGTATTCCTCCCTAAAATATGTGGAAGATGACATCATGGTGGTAGTGGGTAATGATGCAAAGTGCCTAATACAAGGTTTAGGTGTACTATTTCACTTATTTCTAAAGAAGGTTCAGCTGTACTATTTCACATATGTCTAAAGAAGGTTCAAGTGTACTATTTCACTTATGTCTAAAGAAAGTTATACAAAAAGTCTTTCAAATATTCTTTAGGTTCTAGATATGAAAAGAAGCCTCTGTTCTATCTCGGCCATCCATGGACCGTGACTTGACGTAGATATTAAGAGAAACCTCTGTTCTGTCTCGGCCCCGTCCATGGATCATGACTTATAGGTTCATTTTGACAAGAATGGTGTAGTCATTCTTGATGAGATGATAAGGTCATTGTGAAGGGCATTCAGAGGATTAACTTGTATGAACTTTTGGCATTTGTAATCAAAACGAACTTAAGCAGCAGCAAACTTTAGCATGAGACATGGGCATCTCAGTATGCAGACTTGTTCAGAGATGAGAAAGGTAGCTTGTTGAGCATCTGCCACCAATTTTTTCAAGTTCGGATGTATGTGAAGCTTGCATGATGGGTTAGTAGTACCAAAAAACTTTTCCACAAGAGGCCAATTTTTGGGGCCAAGGCTCCTCTTCAGATTGTACATGCTAATCTCTATGACATGAATCCATCTTCAAAAACCACACTTGGACTTTGTGGATAATTCTCCAAGGCATAAGGTAATTGGCACTAAGTGGGCTTATAGATAAAAATACAGATTTAATAGTACTTTAAAAACTTTGAAAAATTATGACACGGCTAGCCGCTCGCCAAAGGTTTTACACAAGTTGAAGGTTTTAACTTTCATAAAATTTTTGCTCCTAGAGCCAGGTTAACCATAATCCGCACCATTCTTACATTGGCAGCATAAGGGGGATGACATGTTCTCCAAATGGATGTAAAATATGCTTTCCTTAATGAGAACCTCGAGGAGGGTACAAGAGGATTAATGCATACTTCATGAGTATCGATCACTTACGCAGCCCTTCATATGCAAATTTGTATGTCATTTATGAGCAAGGCAACCATTTTCTTAATACAGTAATACATAAGTTGACACACCAACACATGATAATGCACAAGAAGTTGATAGTTTACTATCCACATGCCAATGGATAGGCAGAACCTTCCAACAAGATCTTGTAAAGAAATCTAAAGAAAGTAGTAAATGAGAACTGAATAAACTGGGATGAGAAGCTGCATTCCACATTATAGGCATTGCAAATTGTGGGGATCACCAAAAAAAGATCTCACAAACATAACATATACTTAGTACAGAGTTTAAGATGACATATCTTAGGCTCATACATTATTGTTTGGGGATTGAGGTCTGCCAAAAGCTAGATAACATTTTCATCTCTCATCATAAATAGGCAAGTGAGATACTCATCAAGGCATTTGACATAACTAAAGGCAAGGCAAATTAGTACCCCAATAGAGGTTGATCTGAAGCTATCCATCGAAGACACCCTAGACCTTGTGGATGAGATCTTATACAAGAAATTGGTTGGTAGTCTTATTTTCTTATGTAATATTAGATAAAACCTTAGTTTTGTAGTTGGTGTTTTGATCAGATCTCCAACAAGCCTTGGGAGAATCATTGGAAAGCATATATGTGGGTTGTTGCAATACATCCAAGGTACTCGGGAGTATGACATCACCTACGTTGTGGGCAAGAATCTTAGTGGATTTTGTGACTTAGATTAGGTGGGTGATTTCTACACCATGTGATCAGTAATAATTGGGTATAGTTTTTCCTTAGTTTGAGATGCATTTCTTGGATTTATAAGAAATAATCCACCGTTACACTCTTGTCGATAGAGGTTGAGTACAAAGATGCATACTTTGCATCATGTGAGGCATTGTGGTTGAGGAGGATTCTACGGGATATGGGAGTAGTGTAGAAGAGCCTCTACAATGCTGCAATGTGACAATTAGAGTTGCGTAGCCATTGCTCGAAATTCTATGTTTCATGATCGCACGAAACACATTAAGATTTATTATCATTTTTTGCATGAGCTCATCATGTTCAGGGAGGTCGAGATGTTCTATTGCTTGACGATAGAGAATTGTGCAGACATCTTCACAAAGGCTCTTAGCAAAGATCAGATAAAGTGGCATCTTCATTAACTCGGCATTAGACCACAGAGGTAGTTCACCTTCAATGAGTGAACATTGAGGGGGGTTGTGAATATCAATGCTCCACCCTCACATTGTATCATCCAAGAACCACCTAGCTCATATTTGTACAATGCTTGGAATCCCCGTATGGTTTAGAGACAGCTTAGACTAGATTTGGCACGCTACCAAATACGTGACATGCTACATTAAACCGTTATCTTATAACGGTCCAAATCTATCATTGATATGGCTGTAGCAGAGCGAAGGGTTGGATTTTACATCAAATGGACGTAAGAGAACTCTTTCTTGCATAGTAATTTTCAAGAAGAAGTATACATGATGCACATGTAGATTTTGTGTGCATGTTACAGAAAGCCTTGTATGGCTTGAAGCAGGAACCCAGAGCATGGTCAAACTAAATCGGGGAAGGCTTGAAGCAGGAACCCAGAGCATGGTCAAACTAAATCGGGGAGTATCTTATCACCATTAGATTTCAGATATCCAATGTAGATTTTTCACTTTATGTGAAAAAGATAAATAGAGAGATCAAAGGTAAGAATAGTGCTATGCATAGTCTAGTACATCTTTATGGGCCAAGTCTACACTGTGGATAGTGGCACCGACTATGATCGTGCACCTACCCAGGCATGTCATGGCTACCTCGTGTAGACATGCCTATATAAATACATGGTCAGCCCCTTCTCCACACAGTTCATGTGAGTAATCACAGTTCATGAGTAATCACGACGATGAGTTTTCTCCCTAGCTTCTACCAGCATACATCCTCTATCTTAGCTGTTCCAAATCAACCATTAAATCTCCTTTCATAGGAGCACACCCATGTGGGGATTTTCCATCTATTATATCACATTAGTAATACACGACGATGAGTTTTCTCCCTAGCTTCTACCAGCATACATCCTCCATCTTAGCTGTTCCAGATCAACCATTAAATCTCCTTTCATAGGAGCACACCCATGTGGGGATTTTCCATCTATTATATCACATTAGTAATACAATGTTCTTCTCTATATTTGTTATTGTGCAATTTAAGTTTTAAAGTTTTGTGCTGTGAAAGATCCTATTTCTTATGAGTGTTCTCCTATATACACTACATGTTGTATTCTCTTACAACAAGAACAACATAACAATGTAGTTATACTTGTAGTATCACCACTCGTGAAATAATATTACACCGCTCATGAAATAAAGCCACATTTAAGATAAAATATTTGAAGACAAAGGGTTGTTTGTGAGGGTAGCCATCAAGTTCCTTCATTGTTTACACCTTCAAACCGTCATTCCATTGTGGGTGTGCCACAAGCTTCCCTCTTAGTATCGTTGCAAAGTCACCAAATACATACAAAAGTTAAATGTTGAAGATATTAACTTTTGGTGTCATAAGGTAGATATAAATATTATCGATTGATGGTAGGCCATGGTAGGCTCCTAAATCTAGTTATACAAGTATGTTCAACGTAACCTACCATCATTGTGAAAACGATCAACAACCTTTCAAGATCTTGACCTAAATTAATTTCTCAAAGTTTAATGGGTATTTTTTTTTGCATTTTTTTTGGCATACACATCATTTCTACCAGCACTTAGATAAAATAACAATGTTCTAATAAAAAAACTTATACTTACACATTAGGAAAACAAGCATGGATGCACATACATTCTTGATAAGGCTTTGAAAGGATAAGTTAAAACTATGGCTTGGGATGGAATGCTCATTAACCTTTCTATATTTTGGATCATAATGTTTGTATTATAATGGTATACAATACATCCTAACACACAGGTGCAGAGTAGATGTTTGAGTATCCATTTCCACTATCAAATCCCTAATGATAGAAGTGCCAAAACAACAATCTTGAAAGTTTAACACAAGTAATCTTAACATGAAGTTTAGGGGTGACAAGTTCACCATCATATAATGACCCAATAAAAAATCATTATGCCTATGCATTTCTATTTAGTGTCAACATGAAAGTTTAATGGTGACTTGTGTGCTTCATCTTTCTTATGTTGAGCCAAAATGTGTAGAAAGAGCTCATTTTAATAGCTAACAAAATACCATTAGAGATTTTAAGCTTCTCAATCTCATAATTCCTTTTGTAAAGTGTTTGCAGTGTGATGATGATAAGTCTTCAATGAGCTAAAAAAAGAGATCATGGTAAATCCAAATTATTTATGTCATAAAATTGATATATATATATCAAAGAGTACTTTATTTCCAAACCAGGATACATGTTCACAATGATCACTTCCCAAAGTTGTTTATAAGGTTTACAAGGACAAGCTTATCTATGTATTGTTAAATTTGGGTAGGAGTGTTGGGGAAACATAGCAACACTCCTACCCCTAAAAGGAAAGGATTATTCACCCATGTTTCCCTAACACTCCTACCCAAGGATTATTCACACATGTTTCCCTAACACTCCTACCCAAGGCACCATTTAGGCTAGTTGAACAAAGGAACACTCCTACCCCTAAAAGGAACACTCCTACCCCTAAAAGGAAAGGATTATTCACACATGTTTCCCCAACACTCCTACCCAAGGCACCATTTAGGCTAGTTGAACCCCTAAAAGGAAAGCATTATTCACACATGCATGGCATGAACAAAGACTTGAGACTATATCCAATTAGGTCCTTGCATGTACAATAAGGATTTATACTAACTTAAATGTTTTAGAATCATCAAAATGAAGATTGAATACATCTCCTCAAATAAATGGCAATTGTTATGATAATTATTACTATCTATTTGGTTAATTAATTGATAATTTAAGAATTACAATGTACTTTGTAAATAGTCTATTGAGTGCAGGAGCTAGAAATGGAAAGGATTTGAAGAGAGTTGGACTACAAGTTGGACTACTTCATCATCAAAGTCTCCAAGTTGAAATTAGATAACACATTTCTTGTGCTACTTAAGGGGGGCCAAATGGGGTTAGCTTGCCTCAATTAATCCCACATGGTGAGGGAGCTATGTGGATGGGCTTGTAATGGTCAAAGGGCCAAAGGGTCTCTATCACTTCCCATGAGACCATGATTTTTAGCTAGGAAGATTGGTTGATGGGCGATCCTCCGTGTCAACAACACCAAGGTTTCATGTGGGAACTTGCTAGTATATTATTAGGGGATGACACCAACATGATGTTATTGCTTGGGTATTAAGGTTCTTGACCTAGGGCATATGAGTTTTTATATATATTAATAGTAGATATTTATATATATGTGCTGAAAAAGTCAAGTACACTTTTAAGTCATATACATGTGAAATTTCCTCACTATAGTCCTTTATTTTTCACACTTGACTTCATTTAAGAGTTTACAAAGCAAAGACCATCTCTCCTCTTCCAACAGAAAACTAGACTGCTCTTGAGAAATCTAATAGCCCAACATAATGCAAGCCTCCATCATTGCCGAGTCAGTGGTGCAACCTCTTGGGGATTGTTTTTCCAATCTGTCCCCTTTCTTGGCCAAATTTTTACTGTGGGCCTGGTTCCCACTAGGTTCTCTATGAATGCACAAAAGTATAACCGATTTATTTTTCTTTGAGGTACCATCTTCTGGTTCTGGGCCCAAATCTAGGTAATCTGCATTTCCAGCCTTCACAAAATCTCTCCTGCAAAATATAAACCAAGGGTTAGGAACCCCCAATATGTTTGAGCCCCCTCCCCCCCCAAGAGTAAGGCATAAATCAGGTAATGGTCCTTTAAAGATTCAGTAGGAGTTGATCCAATCCATCTCCTCTCAACTTATTCAAATTACATATAGACCAACACATGCAAACACATTTATGCATTACATCTGTCACATCAATACCAACAAGGGAAACCTTCTAAAAAATTATAGCATTCCTAGTGCTCCAGACTTCCCATAAGCAACATGCTCTGATTATGTTAAACAGTAACCCTGCATTTTCATCATTAAATGTCCATTTACCAAGAATCCAATCCCCCTAGTAACCCTAAATTCCCAAACATTACTCAACCCATTTTGCAATCCTGCCCCAGGCTCCTCTGATGATTGGGCACTCCCAAAAAGCATGTTTACCATCCTCCAATGTAGACCTGCACTTGGGACAGCTTCCAATAGAAATATTTTTTTGAAGCAATTTAGGTCGAATAGGAAGGGCCCACATGCCAATCCTCCATAAAAACACTTGAAATCTCCTTGGGATCTGACTCTCCCACAATAGCTTTCATCTCTTCTTCCAAACATTTGAACTCCATCTCACTCTCCAAATCTTGTTGCATTATTCAACATTGCCTTCCCCTCTTCTCATCCAGAGTAAAGATCTTTGGTTTTGCCATTTACTAGCTTAACTCCATTGATCCAAGCCCAATCCTTAATCTAGGAGGTCTCATCTACAGCAGTGGGGCACCACCCACTTTGAATATGATCAAGCACATGGATCAACAGATCTCTCTCTCTACCAGAAAGATGAGCTCCCAAGTTAGTTGGTCCAAGTCTTTCCACCCAACCACAATCCAGTCCCCAACAGTCATTCAGACACCTTAGCCCTTTATTGTTCACCTTCTTTGCAGAGGTAACATCAAGTAAACCCAAGGGGGGGTTGAATTTATGTGTCCACCACCAGATCACCAGCTTGAGCATAGAGTTTCTAGTCATTCTGCACCCCCCATCCCAAGTCATCAAGCTTAGGCTGTCTTTCCATCTTTTACATAGCATCTTGCAGAATGCAGAGTTTGTTAATTTGAGAGGGGCCAAAAAAAAACAATTTATCTTTCCAGCCCAAATCTAGCCATCTACCTTTAGCATACACCCCTGATGATTCAACTAATTCCCTTTACCATTATGGACAAGACCTCTAGTGCTGGCTGGTAAGTCAAATTGTTGACACAATTATAAGCCTTAAAGGGAGCCCTTGAGTTCTCACCCTCTTTACTGTGACTCACATCATATGAGTGTCACCCTCACCAACCGCCCGATGACGGAACTGCGGCACCACCTGAGTTTACGGTACTCTGGCCATGGCGAACTTGCAACCGCTTGCAGAGGCAAGACTCGCTCTTCTCACAGCCAAAGCTTTGCAGCAGTTCGAAGGCTGAACTCCTTGGGGAAGAGCGTTTCAATCCAAGCAGAACGGTTCGCTATTTCGAGCAGGGGGCTTCTGCACCATGGAAGGTCACTTTTCGTCCTCCTGCCGAAAGCCGGTGTTGCAGAACGAGGCATCTCTGAACCCTTGTTTGAACTTCGCGAGAGGCAGTCCCGCTCTTTCCACGAGCTTCCCTCCGGTTTGAAAATGGAGGTCATACAGCAGGCTGCAAACCCCAACCCTCACTCGAAGAGTTCTGGCAGGCCCCCCATTGTTTTCCTGCACGGCAGCTACCATGCAGCTTGGTGCTGGGCTGTTCACTGGCTCCCCTTCTTTGCAAGCCAGGGTTACAACTGCTTCGCCCTTAGTCTCCTTGGGCAGGTAGCTCTTCAACCTCTCTTCTATTTGGATAACAAGCTACCATGTCAAAATTACTAAGCTTGTTCATGGTGCAAATGTTAATAGATGGCCTAATGGAGTGAAGATCAGAGAGAAAACATTTACTGCTGATAGGGTAAAAGGCCCTGGAGAGCATGGTCTCCTCTTGCAAAGGAGACAGCTTTGCTGTAGAAGACGTGTGCTCAAGGCTTCTTCATGAAGTCCTTTCAGGGCTCTCCATCTGGTACGAGGCCTCTGATGTTCAGCTTACCCAGAAGGGCTCTTCTCTGCATAGAAGGATCAATAATACCCAGGCCGCCTCTATGGCGAGGCTGAATGATGGCTCTCCAAGCCACCTTGGCCCGTGCTGGTCTGCCATCGCTGCCTGCCCAAAGAAAGTTGCAGATCAACCGCTGTACGTTATGCCCTGAAAAAGGCCCAGCAGGAGGTGATGTACCACATGGTAGTGAGGAGGACCTGGTTCGCTACCACTGCTCTACTGATGAGAGTGATTGGTTGTGCTCTAGTATAGAAGCTTCTTCCGAATGCTCAGCAAAAGGGACCCCTACCAGCCTAATGTTCAAAAGCAGGAAGACCTAGGTGTGACGAGTTGGGATTCAGCACCTGTTCAACTAATGTGAACAATAGCTTTGTTCAGAAGTTGTAGAAGGTGGAGGCCTGAGATTGATAGGTCTTGTTTTGTGCCTTAAGGACATAGCTAGGGTGGCTTTATTGATGAGGCTAGGCTTATATTTCTTTGGCTCAGTGTAAATTGATTAATGAGTGCTGTTATTAGCTGTTGTTTTTATTATCGACTCCAAGCTTTTATAAGTGAGTGAATTGTGTGACTACCAGCCCAAATGGCCACCCAAAAGGCTCTAAAAGAATCTTTTTTTTTTCCTGGTCGGTTTGTGCTGGCTGACTGCGGCCTTTTTTTGGTTGTCCAACACTATTTAAGCGTGCAGCCGCCTGGACCAACATTATCATAATCAACACGTCAACCAAGGTGATCATCGCATTTTGATCAACATCAACCAATTGACACACGATCTACAGCCAGCGCTAAAACACCTGCTCAGCACACATAGCAGCAGCCCGACAGTCATCTTCATCATTCGGCTGAACCAACACAACATATTAACCTACAAGCTGCAGCGGCCTGCTCTCGGTAAATCAATGCATCCAGCAGCTGCGGTGCTGCCTGTCAGAATATGCAGCGGAGATGATGACCAAATCTGGGAACACAACAGCAAAAACGTAGGCAGAAAAACAGCACAAGAGAGAGAGAGATGTAGGCGTGTAACTCTGCTCTATATACACAAGAAGATCCCGAGAAATGATACAAATAAGGTATGGGGGCTGGGGTCCTATATATACATCCCATAGAGGGCAATCGGCCAGCAGAAAGAGTGCCCACGACTGATGAAAAGGTCCCACGACTGCATAAATGCAGTCGGCCAGCACATGAATGCCCACGACTGATGAAATCCAGTCGGCCAGCAGCCCAGTAGCCCACGACTGATGAACATACAGTCGGCCAGCACTGGAGTGCTCCCGGCATCCTCTGGCAACCCTCCCAAGCCTCAGAAAAATGGGAATAAATAGGGGAAAAATACGGGGAGTGAGGAAAAATGATAAAACACCTCATAAGGGCGGGCACACCCACAACAAAGGCCCTGGTGTATAAATCTAGACAGGAGATGACTTCTAACACCCCCTCTCAGCTCCTGGCTGTGTAACCAACCATTGGGAGCTGGGGTGCCGCCTGAGCAAATCCTGAGAGAGCGACTTCGTGAAGAGGTCCACCGTACTGTCCTCCGTCGAACAGAACTCTAGCAAGATGTCATCAGCAACGATCTGTTCACGAACAAAGTGCCTCTGGATGACCATGGGTTCCTCCAGCGGAAGCCCAAACCTGCAATGTAACCTCCTTCTGCTCCATAAAACTGCTCCTGGGCCATAAGTAGATCCCCCCGTGTCCGAATCTCCTCCCCAAACCGAGTCACTCCAACCGTGGAGTCGGACTCCATCCAACAATCCCCCTCCTGTGTACAAGAGTCCATGATCCTTCGCATGCTGCAGAAACCACAGGAAACGCAATCCTGCCTCCCAAAGAGACATCTGCAACCATGAGCTCAACCGCCTCATCAGGAAGCTCCCGTCCAATCTGGTGTCCATCAACCAGATCAATGAACCATACAGCTTCTGAGTCAAAGAGACATCACACTGCTCACAAGGATCAATGCCTTTTACGGTGCACAAACAAGTCCTGGAAACCTGATGAAACCTGTCAACCACCCCCTTTGAATCCGGAACCACAAAGCCTGGAGAAACCACCTCCTTCTGCAAGTAAGCACCTGCTACCTGCCTGGCTTTCCGAAAGGTCCCCGTGGAAAGAACATCCTCAACTACTGGAAGTTCTGTCCCGAACACGACGAGACATCAGAGCATAAGTGACCTGTTCAGCTTCCTCTGACTGACGAACACAAGAACTACCAACATCGGTACTGGAAAGTTCCTGCCAATTGCTGCCATCTACTGGTAAGCTATCCACCATCTGGTCTCGGAAAGCCTGTACCTGCAACGTATCCACACTTGAGTAGCCATTACCAGACTGCCACTCATCACAAACCTGAGGACCTGGGAGAGAGAGTGCTGAAAGCCTGTAAACTCCATTCTCCACTCCACCTTCCCAAACCACTTGGCCTGTTGCTTTGTCCCGGAGAGCAACAAAATGCTCATCAAACTCCACCCGTACGCCAGTCTTGCAAACCTGATGCACTGACAACAGATGAAAACCAAGTGCCGGAACATACAACACCTGGGAGGAATGCTTCCCCCCTCTGCCACATCGGGAACTATCTCCATCCTGCCCTCACTGTGAACTGGGATAGTGGACGTATCCCCAGTAAGAATATGACTAGAAAGCCTACAGAGATCCTGTAAACCGGAACGGGAAGGAGTCATGTGCCTGGAAGCACCACTATCGAGAATCTACTCCCGAGCAACGGAGAGTCCTCCAATCTCCTCCCTGCCTGAAGAAAATGAAGCATCGGTGTCCACCTCCTCCAGGTGCACAAAAGCGGGAGTCTTCATTATTTCCGCTAAGGAATCTTCACCCTTCTCGGTCTTCCGCTTGGGACATTGCCTCCAGTAGTGGCCTTTCTCGCCACAATCATTACAGGTCCTCTCTGCCTTCAGTTTCTCGCGGTCAGCGTCGGACTTCTTCTTAGAAGACTTCTTCGATGAAGCCTTCCCTTTGCCCGAGTTACGGCCTTTCGACCGTTGGCCAGTTAAGGCCTCCGAACCTCCACCCTGAGGAGGGTTCGTGAATTGTCCTCCTGGTCCAGGACCATGGGCACAAGCTCCTCCCACGTGATGGTGCTGAGCCTGCCACTGGTAATCAAAGACGAGTAAAATGCGGAGTACGAAGAGGGCAAATGTGACAGCAACGTGATGGCCATGTCCTCTGACGATATCTCCTTCCCAGCCTGAAGAACTTCCTGCTGAAGAGCCTGCAGCTTGTTAATATGCTCCCGCATCGTCGACGACTTTGCAGGGCTCATAACCCGCATCTGTACTTCCAAGGAAATCCTCTTCATGGGCGATACCCTGTTGTAAAGTGAGGCCAAATGCTGCCATATACCTCTGGCCAGCGTCATGTGCTTTACACGATTGATTACCTGTGGTGTGCAGTTGAGGAAAATAAACGAACGGACCCTGGCGTTGACACGATCCCACATCTGTGTCTGGGCCTCTCGGTCCTTCCGGATTGACGGTAACTCCCCTTCCTCTACTTCCGGCCGTGGAACACCAACAACGATGAAATCGGCGAGGTCGTAAGACTCTAGAACAGATTCCATCATCACCTTCCATATGCCGTAGTTGCTCCCGTCCAACTGACGGTCCACCGGGAACGTGGGGAGTGTCGGGATCTTCACATGTCTCTCGGCCATCTCAAACAGATCTGCCATAGCGGGGATGTACTCTGAAAAGGGTGGGTGGGTGGGAACAAAGAAGGAATAAAACCTGCAAGTGGCTGTCCAGCAAATCAGCCCGCCTTCCTCTTGCCTCTCCTCTTCTCGATCAGCCCAAAACAGTCCACCAATCAGCCACAAAAACAGTCCCCCTCTTGCTCACACAAGTCCCAAAACCTATCTAGAGCCTAGGCTCTGATACCATGTCAGAATACGCAGCGGAGATGATGACCAAATCTTGGAACACAAGAGCAAAAACGCAGGCAGAAAAACAGCACAAGAGAGAGAGAGAGATGTAGGCGTGTAACTCTGCTCTATATACACAAGAAGATCCCGAGAAATGATACAAATAAGGTATGGGGGCTGGGGTCCTATATATACATCCCATAGAGGGCAGTCGGCCAGCAGAAAGAGTGCCCACGACTGATGAAAAGGTCCCACGACTGCATAAATGCAGTCGGCCAACACATGAATGCCCACGACTGATGAAATCTAGTCGGCCAGCAGCCCAGTAGCCCACGACTGATGAACATACAGTCGGCCAGCACTGGAGTGCTCCTGGCATCCTCTGGCAATCCTCCCAAGCCTCAGAAAAATGGGAATAAATAGGGGAAAAATACGGGGAGTGAGGAAAAATGATAAAACACCTCATAAGGGCGGGCACACCCACAACAAAGGCCCTGATGTATAAATCTAGACAGGAGATGACTTCTAACACTGCCCACATTGAGCTTCAATGCAGATCATCTCTGAGCATTCAGTTGCAGCGCTCCTTTATCATCCACACCAACCAGCCGTTGGCTCTACACACTGCAGCTGTCCGGCTGTACCTCATCAACACAAACATCTTCATCATTGGCTCTACCACTGCAGCGTTTCTGCTCCCTCTGTATTCAGCAGCACACTTGTGTCTACTGCAGTCTTGTGTTTGCAGCCTCTACATCTTCATGGAGTGCCACCGTTGTCCGGTGACTCTGAGTAGTAGACCAGCAAGGAAGCAAAGACGAAGTCAAAGCAAGAGGCTCGGTCGGTGACGAAGGCTCGCATCGGTCACATCAGAGTGCCTCTTGTACTGGATTACTTCACCATTATACATACAAAAAATTCATGGAAATACTTTTCCATTTATTACCTGGGATTTGCAAAGGATGCAACAACCCAGCCTGTCTAAAGCGTTCAGTTTTATTTGCCTGACAAATTTGACACTTGAGAACATAATCTTCTACATACCCTTTCATCTTTGGCCAATAAAAAGTGTTTTTCACTAACGATAGTGTCCTGTGTATCCCAGGGTGTCCAGGAGAAGGGGCGTCGTGACACTCCTTAAGAATCTTGGGCCTAACATCTGGGATCTGTGATACATAAATTTTGTCATTACGGAATAGTAAACCATTCCGAATCATCCACTGGCCTCTTACAGCCTGAATGGTAGACTGCTCAGTCATTGAGTCTTGGTCAATTAATGAGCATCCGTCTTGGATCTTGTGCCAAAATGGACCAAAATAACTATCAGTCTTGCAAAGCTCTCTCAATAACTGAAATAAGTCAGTAGAAATCTCGGTGAACGACAAAGTATTCACCTCTCTAATTTGACTAAGCACATCTACAACACTATTCATGGACCCTTTTCGATAACGGATCTTAAAATCAAAATCTTGCATTAATTCAGTCCAACGAGTTTTCCTTCCTCTCAAATCATCCGCATCACACACATACTTGATTGAATGATGATCAGTCAATACCACAAACTTGGAGCCATATAAATAATGTCTCCAAACCTTGAGAGCATGAATCACAGCATAAAGCTCCTTCTCAAGGGTTGGCCAACGAGATTGAGTGTCGTCTAGCTTGTTACTTTCAAAAGCAACCGGTCTACCATCTTGAAATAGAGCAGTCCCGATGGCATAGTCACTGGCATCAGTTTCAAGAACATAAGGCTGACTAGGATAGGGTAATGCTAAGATAGATGCTTCCTTGGTCATCGGTAGTGTGAGCTGAGAGTACTCCCGCATAGATTTCCGAAGAAAAACAACAAAACCGAGAAAAGAACGAAGTTGTTTCACTGTTCGCGATATAGGCCAGTCCAGAACCTTCTGAACTCGGTCATAGTCAATGCTGAATCCATCTCTAGTGATCTTGTGTCCCAAGTAAATGATGTTTGTCATAAAAAACTCACATTTACTTAACTTAGCATATAGTTGATTCTGTCTTAAAATAGATAAGACAATCGTGAGGTGTCTAACATGATCCTCAAGAGTACGACTATATATCAAAATATCATCCAGGAACACCACCACAAATTTTCCCAAATGTTCACGAAAAAGATCGTTCATCATTTGTTGAAAGTGGCTGGAGCATTGGTTAACCCAAAAGGTAATACGAGAAACTCGTAATGGCCATATCTAGTCCGAAAGGCGGTTCTTTCGATATGCCTTTCATGAATACGTATTTGGTGATAGCCAGTACGTAAATCTATCTTTGTGAAATATTTCGCTCCTGCTAATCGGTCAATCAGGTCATCTGATCTAGGGAGAGGATAACGGTTCTTAATTGTCAGCTTGTTCAATCTCTTGTAATCTATACACATTCTCCAGGTGTTGTCCTTCTTTCTCCTAAGCAACACAGGTGCACCCCAAGGTGATTTACTTGGACGGATCTAGCCCATCCTCAAATAATCTTCGAGTTCTTTAGCCAACTCATCTTCCTCAGCTTGGCTCATCCTGTAAGGTGGAATACTGACAGGATGGGCACTAGGGATCAAGTCAATACGATGATCTACCGCCCTTTCAGGTGGTAAACCCGATGGCAGTTCCTTAGGAAATACATCTTGAAACGAATCAAGTATCTTCTGTAATTCTTTGCTTTCAAACACACTTAATTCATTGACATCCATGCAAGGGATGAGAAAGGAAGAAAGTGGAATCAATACACAATGGAAAGCGGTATACAAAGAAGAATCCATTATATTTCCAAAATCAACTTTATTTACAAGAGGTCCCTGAGAGGGATGAATACAATCACCTAAAATACTATACTGGATGTCCCTATGCTGAAAAGAAAAAATATGACCAGACCAATCTATCTGGACTTGAAAAGTCTTAAACCACTCAATCCCTAATAACAAGTCTACTTTTTCTAGGTGCATAACATAGCATTCCAGAGTATCTTTGTAGTCCTGAATCTGGATTGGAAGCATCTCCACCTTTCGATCCCATACTTGCCTTCGCGCAGGTAGACGTATCTCATAGGTATGATCGCTGGGTGCCGTATCAAGACTCAATTTCTGCACAAGTTTGTAGTTAACAAAGTTGTGTGAGCTGCCAGGGTCTAGATGAATGTGAATTTTATGGCCATTCACTTCTCCATAAACTCGGAGAAGATCATGCAAGCCAAATACTTTAGAGTTGAACAGACAATCAGAACATGTACTAGGGTGAGAAAGTACAGTAACTAACGTACCTGTCAAAGACAACTGGTTAGCTGCCTTCTTTGGCTTGGGTCCTGCGTTGGTCTTTGCACCCTTTTGCTTTGGACACTCGTTACGCATGTGTCCTTTTTCTTCGCAGATAAAACAACGTCCTTCCTTCTTGAGCTTTAAAGCCCTAAGGAGTCGTTTCTTCTTCGCTGGTGTCGAACTTGAATGCTTCAAAGGTTGGTCCGAAGACTTTCCTTCAGTCGTGTTAGCCATAGGTGTAGAGAACTTTCTTTTATGCTTGTTCCCCTGCTCGGTAACGGGTTTCGACTTGGAAGAGACCATTGTATCATCATAGATACGAGCTGAATGAATGGCTTCGTCCAATGTTTTGCATTTGTTATTTTTAACTTGTAAACGATATGAGTCTGGTAAACCAGCTACGAAGAACCCCAAAAGAGTAGTGGGATCCATCTTTGTAGCTTTCATCTGCAAGTCCCTAAACTTCTGGAGGTAGACCTCATAAGTGAGGTGCTGCGAGGTCATGGTCAAAGCTGTAAACCGGGCAACAACATCATAATCATCCTCTTTCTTGAGGAATTTCTTCTTGAAGACGTCTTTGAATTGTGCCCAAGTTGTTGGCTTAGGGTTGAGTTCCTTCCACCAAAGCAAAGCTTTGCCAGAGAGGAAACCTGCTGCTAACTGGATCTTTTTTCCATCATCATATGGATGAAACTGAAAATGGACCTGCCACTTATGTAGCCAATGTCAGAATGCACAGCGGAGATTGGTGGCTGTCCAGCAAATCAGCCCGCCGTCCTCTTGCTTCTCCTTTTCCCGAACAATCCCAAACAGTCCACCAATCAGCAACACAACAGTCCCCCTCTTGCTCACACAAATCTCAAGAACTATCTAGAGCCTAGGCTCTGATACCATGTCAGAATGTGCAGCGGAGATGATGACTAGATCTGGGAACACGAGCAAAACGCAGTGCAGAAAATCACAGCACAAGAGAGAGAGATAGAGGCGTGTAACTCTGCTCTATATACACAAGAAGATCCCGAGAAATGATACAAAAAATGACAAGGGGCTGGGGGCCTATTTATATGGCCCCCTTGGCCTGCTGTAGGCAGCCGACTGGACACAAGAAACCTCCACGACTGAAAAATCACAGTCAGCCGGGTCGGCCAGCATGAGAGAAGTCCCACGACTCATGCAGTGCAGTCGGCCACTTCCAGAATCTCCACAGATGCAGTCAGCCAGGTTCAAGGTCCTCCTGCCACTACAAGACTGCCTCCCATGCCACAGAAAATAAATAGGGAAAAAATGGAGAAAAATACGGAGAGTAGGGAAAAATGAGAAAACACCTCATAAGGGCGGGCACACCCGCAACAAAGGCCCTGGTGTATAAAAATAGACCGGAGATGACTTCTAAAACACCCTCTCAGCTCCTGGCTGTGAAACCAACCACAGGGAGCTAGGGTGCCGCCTGAGCAAATCTTGAGAAAGCGACTTCGTGAAGAGGTCCACCGTATTATCCTCCGTCGAACAGAACTCTAGCAAGATGTCAACAGCAACGATCTGTTCACGAACAAAGTGCCTCTAGATGACCATGGGTTCCTCCAGTGGAAGCCCAAACCTGCAATGCAACCTTTGCATCCTCACCACCTCACAAGCAGCATCACAAACAACTCAGTACTCTGCCTTTGTACTCGACAAGGCAAAAGATGACTGTCTCTTACTGCTCCGTAAAATTGCTCCTGGGCCTGAAGTAGATCTCCTCGTGTCCAGATCTCCTCTCCAAACTGAGTCACTCCAACCGTGGAGTCGGACTCCATCCAACAATCCCCTTCCTGTGTAAAAGAGTCCATGATCCTTCGCATGCCGCAGAAACCACAGGAAACGCAATCCTGCCTCCCAAAGAGTCATCCGCAACCATGAGCTCAACTGCCTCATCAGGGAGCTCCCGTCCAATCTAGTGTCCATTAACCAGAACCATTCTGCTTTTGAGTCAAAGAGGCATCACACTGCTCACAAGGATCAACACCTGTTACGGTGCAGAAGCAAATCCTGGAAACCTGATGAAGACCACGCAAGGCCTTCTGAAACTTGTCAACCACCCCCTCTGAATCCGGAACCACGAAGCCTGGAGAATGCACCTCCTTCTGCAAGTAATCAACTGCCACCTGCCTGGCTTTCCAAAAGGTCCCCGTGGAAAGAACATCCTCATCTACAGGAGTTTCTTTGTCCCGAATACTACGAGACATCAAAGCAAAAGTTACCTGTTCAGTTTCCTCTGACTGACGAACACAAGAACTACCAACATCAGTACTGGAGAGTTCCTGCCAACTGCTGCCATCTACTAGCAAGCTATCCACCATCTGGTCCCGGAAAGCCTGCACCTGCAACGTATCCACACTTAAGTGGCCATTACCAGACTACCACTCATCACAAACCTGAGGACCTGGGAGAGAGTGTGCTGAAAGCTTGTAAACTCCATTCTCCACTCCGCCTTCCCAAACCACTTGGCCTGTTGCTTTGTCCCGGAGAGCAACAAAATGCTCATCAAACTCCACCCGTACGCCAGTCTTGCAAACCTGATGCATTGACAACAGATGAAAACCAAGTGACGGAACATACAACACCTGGGAGGAATGCTTCCCCCCTCTGCCATCGGAAACTATCGCCATCATGCCCTCATTGTGAATTGGGATAGTGGATGTATCCCCAGTAAGAATGTGACCAGAAAACCTGCAAAGATCCTGTAAACCAGAACGGGAAGGAGTCATGTGCCTGGAAGCACCACTATCTAGAATCCACTCCTGAGTATCCGTTGCGGAGAGTCCTCTAATCTCCTCCCTGCCTGAAGAAAATGAAACATCGGTGTCCACCACCTACAGGTGCACAAAAGCCGGAGTCTTCATGATTGCTGCTGAGGAATCTTCACCCTTCTCGGTCTTCCGCTTGGGACACTGCCTCCAATAGTGGCCTTTCTCGCTACAATCATTACAGGTCCTCTCTGCCTTTAGTTTCTCGGGATCAGTAATGGACTTCTTCTCAGAAGACTTCTCCGACAAAGCCTTCCCTTTGCCCGTGTTAGGGCCTTTCGACCGTTGGCCAGTTAAGGCCTTCGAACCTCCACCCTGAGGAGGGTTCGTGAATCGTTCTTCTTGGTCCAAGACCATGGGCACAAGCTCCTCCCACGTGATGGTGTTGAGCCTGCCACTGGTAATCAAAGACGAGTAAAATGCTGAGTACTGAGAGGGCAAGTGCGACAGCAACGTTATGGCCATGTCCTCTGATGATATCTCCTTCCCAGCTTGAAGAACTTCCTGTTGAAGAGCATGCAGCTTGTTAATATGCTCCCGCATCGTCCGCCGACTTTGCAGGGCTCATAACCCGCATCTGTACTTCCAAGAAAATCCTCTTCATGGGCGATACCCTGTTGTAAAGAGAGGCCAAATGCTGCCATATACCTCTGGCCAGCGTCATATGCGTTACATGATTGATTACCTGCGGTGTGCAGTTGAGAAAGATAAACGAATGGACCCTGGCGTTGACACGATCCCACATCTGTGTCTGAGCCTCCCGGTCCTTTCGGATCGATGGTAACTCCCCTTCCTCTACTTCCGGCCGTGGAACCCCAACAACGACGAAATCGGCGAGGTCGTAAGACTCCAGAACAAATTCCATGATAACCTTCCATATGCTGTAGTTGCTCCCGTCCAACTGACGGTCCACCGGGAACGTGGGGAGTGTCGGGATCTTCACATGCCTCTCGGCCATCTCAAACAGATGTGCCATTGCGGGGATGTACTCTGAAAAGGGTGGGTGGGTGAGAACAAAGAAGAACTAACACTTGCAAGTGGCTGTCCAGCAAATCAGCCCGCCGTCCTCTTGCTTCTCCTTTTCCCGAACAGTCCCAAACAGTCCACCAATCAGCAACACAACAGTCCCCCTCTTGCTCACACAAATCCCAAGAACTATCTAGAGCCTAGGCTCTGATACCATGGCAGAATGTGCAGCGGAGATGATGACCAGATCTCGGAACACGAGCAAAACGCAGTGCAGAAAATCACAGCACAAGAGAGAGAGATAGAGGTGTGTAACTCTGCTCTATATACACAAGAAGATCCCGAGAAATGATACAAAAAATGACAAGGGGCTGGGGGCCTATTTATATGGCCCCCCATCAGCAGTCGGCCTGCTGTAGGGCAACCGACTGGACACAAGAAACCTCCACGGTTGAAAAATCATAGTCGGCCAGCACAGCAGAGTGGGTCGGCCAGCATCAAAGAAGTCCGAGGACTCATGCAGTGTAGTCGGCCACTTCCAGAATCTCCACAGATGCAGTCGGCCAGGTTCAAGGTCCTCCTGCCACTACTAGACTGCCTCCCATGCCACAGAAAAATAGGGAAAAAATGGGGAAAAATACGGAGAGTGGGGAAAAATGAGAAAACACCTCATAAGGGCGGGCACACCCACAACAAAGGCCCGGGTGTATAAAAATAGACAGGAGATGACTTCTAACAGCCAAGTGTCCACGATCTCCTTGGTACGTTGCTTTTGCTCGCCCCCGAACGGTTCCGGAGTAATATTGGGGCCTAAAGCAGAGGCCAAGGTATCCATACCCGAAAGAGTAGAGAGGGTAGTGGTCAATAGAGAGATGGAGTTTTGCAAGGCTTGCATCTGGGCGGCGATTTGTGCCTGACGTTCCAAAGAAGAATCTTCGAGAGCTACTTTGAACTCTTGGAAATGTGATTTTGACACATAATTGTCAAAAAGATCGGCATCGGTATCTTCCGTAGCCGGCAAGCCGTCGCGTTCTACAAGGGGCTCCAACTCCGATTCTTGGGTCGACATCGTGAAGAGGGCAAGTGGAGAGAAAATTCGATCTTCGCACAATAAAAGTGCAAGGGAACTTGAGAGCTTGAGAGCTTGTAAACTTGAGAGATGTGTGGCAAGAAGCCCACTTAAGGGGTTTATATAACTATCCCCAAAAGCTACTTGAGTTTTTGCTTTTGTGTTATATATATATATATATATATATATATATATATATAAATATATAAATATAAATATATATATATATATATATATGTAGATACATATATATATATACATACACATGTATATACATATATATATATACATACATATATGTATATACATATATATATATATATATACACATATATACATATATATACATATATACATATATACATATATATACATATATATGTATATATGTATATATGTACATATGTACATATATGTCATGTGCACAGTGTGTATCTACCGTGTGCTATACGCATGCAAGACTAGTTTCGAGGCTTGGGGAAGCTTGGAACTAGGCAGGCTGATTGACGAGCTGAGTTAGGGATATACTAACGGGCGGGCACCCAAGTATGGACGGGCGGGCGGGCAGGCGGACGGCCAAGTGTGGACGTCCGATGACCGGCCAAGAGCCTATAAAAGGGTGGCCAAGATTAGTTATTGTATTATAGAGAGTCTCGCGAGTTTGTGAGAGCTCTATGGTCTTGGAGCCTGGATCTAGTGCAGACGTGCACCTGCTTTATGCAGCCGAGGCCTGCAGCAATCTCGAGGCCCGCGAGGGCAGCTTCGTGGCGGTATGGGACGTCACGAGGAGGAGATCGGTCGGTACGTCATCCTAGTTAGCTCAGCTCGTGGCTCGGTGGGGACAGCCAAGACTGTGGGCTTGCCCACGGCTGACATGGTTGGGAGGTGAGTCAGGCCTGCACCCCCTTGCTTGTTTGTTTGTTCGTTTGTTTGCAGGATTCGAGTTTCGAATCAAGATCGATCACGAGGGAAGATCCGTGGGGATTTGACAGTGGTATCAGAGCATACCTCGTGAACGAGCAGTCGGTAGGTAGAGAAGAAGAGGTCGAAGAACGGTATGTGTTAAAAAAACTTGCTGTTTTTTCTGTGCATACTGCAGTTTTCAGATTAGTATGTGTTTTTTCTTCATCAAAGAACCCCATGTTGATGGGAGATGGTAGGTTTAGATGGGTTGAATGCTTTTGCAAAGAAGAGGAAAGATGTTGTGCAGTCGCATGACCTGCAGGGAGAGAAACAAAAAAAAGAGAGAGCGAAAAAGCAAGTTTGCTTTTCGTGGACAAGGAGAGAGAGAGCACGTGTGTGTGTCGTTTGTACTGCCGGCTGAGTACTGATGTATTGGGCGTAAGCGTAGGCGTTGGGCTACCAGCAGATATAGGCCAGGCCAGGCGGCCTAGGCCTGCGTAGCCAGGCGGCCAGGCCTGCCAAGCCAGGCAGCGCCTAGGCCAGGCCTACGCAGCCTAGCGCAGGCGGCCCAGGCCACGTATAGCAGGTTGGCGCCCAGGCAGACCAGCGCTCACGCCAGGCAGTCGGCGCCCAGACCACGCACAGCAGGCGGGCGCCCAGGCATTCGTGGCAGGCGCAGGTTGGCGCAAGGAAGTAGGCGACGTCAGCATCAGCACACGCCGGCGGGTATTTCCAGGAGAAGGAAAAAAAAAAAAAAACAACAAGGAAAGCACGTTTCTTTTTTAGCTTTCAGTTTTTTTTTGGAGTTTAAAATTTTTAAGGTTTAAAAGTCCTCTCCTCTCTAAGGTTTCCAAGGTGTTTTTTCTTTTTTAAGAAAAGAGAATATATATATATATATATATATATATATATTCAAGGAAAAAAAAAACACAAAAGCTAAGCATAGCTTTTCGAGATTTTTTTTGGCTTTTGGGAAACCTTTATAAACCCCGTCACGTGGGCTTCTTGCCACACATCTCTCGAGTTCTCAAGTTCTCAAGTTTTCAAGCTCTCAAGCTCTCAAGTTCGCTCGCACTTTTGTTATGCAAAGACTAAATTTTCTCTCCACGTACCCTCTTCACGATGTCGACTCAAGAATCAGAGTTGGAGCCCCTCGTGGAACGCGAAGGCTTGTCGGCTATACGGACGGAACCGATGCCGATCTTTTTGACGATTTTGTGTCAAAAACAGATTTCCAAGCGTTCAAAGTAGCTCTTGAAGCTTCTTCGGCGGAACGTCAGGCACAAATCGCAGCCCAGATGCAGGCTTTGCAGAACTCCATCGCTCTATTGACCACTACCCTCTCTACTTTCTCGGGAATGGATACCTTGGCTTCAGCTTTAGGCCCCAATATTACTTCGGAACCGTTCGGGGGCGAGCAAAAGCAGCGAACCAAGGAGATCGTGGACACGTGGCTACATAAGTGGCAAGTTCACTTTCAGTTTCATCCATATGATGATGGAAAGAAGATCCAATTAGCGGCAGGTTTCCTGTCTGGCAAAGCTTTGCTTTGGTGGAAGGAACTCAACCCTAAGCCAACGACTTGGGCACAATTTGAAGACGTTTTCAAGAAAGAATTCCTCAAGAAAGAGGATGATTATGATGTTGTTGCCCGGTTTTCAGCTTTGACCATGACCTCGCAGCACCTCACTTATGAGGTCTACCTCCAGAAGTTTCGTGACTTGCAGATGAAAGCTACAAAGATGGATCCCACTACTCTTTTGGGGTTTTTCGTAGCTGGTTTATCCGACTCGTAACGATTACAGATTAAAAATAACAAATGTAAAACTTTGGACGAGGCCATTCATTCAGCTCGTATCTATGATGATACGATGGTCTCTTCCAAGTCGAAACCCGTTACCGAGCAGGGGAACAAGTCTTGATACGACTCTTAGCGACCATACCTATGAGGTACGTCTACCTGCAGGCAGACAAGTTTGGGATCGCAAGGTGGAGATGCTTCCAATCCAGATTCAGGACTACAAAGATACTCTGGAATGCTATGTTATGCATCTGGAAAATGTAGACTTGTTATTAGGGATTGAGTGGTTTAAGACTCTTGACGTCCAGATAGATTGGTCTAGTCATATTTTTTCTTTTCAGCATAGGGACACCAAGTATAGTATTTTAGGTGATTGTATTCATTCCTCTCAGGGACCTCTTGTAAATACTATTGATTTTGGAAATATAATGGATTCTTCTTTGTATACCGCTTTCCATTGTGTCTTGATTCCACTTTCTTCTTTTCTCATCCCTTCCTTGGATGTGAATGAATTAAGTGTGTTTGAAAGCAAAGAATTACAGAAGATACTTGATTCGTTTCAAGATGTATTTCCAAAGGAATTGCCATCGGGTTTACCACCTGAACGGGCAGTAGATCATCGTATTGACTTGATCCCTGGTGCTCATCCTGTCAGTATTCCACCTTATAGGATGAGCCAAGCTGAGGAAGATGAGTTGGCTAAACAACTCGCAGATTATTTGAGGATGGGCCAGATCCGTCCAAGTAAATCACCTTGGGGTGCACCTGTGTTGCTTAGGAGAAAGAAGGACAATACTTGGAGAATGTGTATAGATTACAAGAGATTGAACAAGCTGACTATTAAGAACCGTTATCCTCTCCCTAGATCAGATGACTTGATTGACCGGTTAGCAGGAGTGAAATATTTCACGAAGATAGATTTACGTACTGGCTATCACCAGATACGTATTCATGAAAGGCATGTCGAAAGAACCGCCTTTCGGACTAGGTATGGCCATTACGAGTTTCTCATATTACCTTTTGGGTTAACCAATGCTCCAGCCACTTTCCAGCAAATGATGAACGATCTTTTTTGTGAACATTTGGGGAAATTTGTGGTGGTGTTCCTGGATGATATTTTGATATATAGCCGTACTCTTGAGGATCATGTCAGACACCTCACGATTGTCTTATCTATTTTGAGACAGAATCGACTATATGCTAAGTTGAGTAAATGTGAGTTCTTTATGACCGACATCATTTACTTGGGACACAAGATCACTAGAGATGGATTGAGCATTGACTATGACCGAGTTCAGAAGGTTTTGGACTGGCCTATACCGTGAACAGTGAAACAACTTCGTTCTTTTCTCGGTTTTGTTGTATTTGAGAGGAAGGAAAGCTCGTTGGGCAGAGTTAATGCAAGATTTTGATTTTGAGATCCGTTATCGGAAAGGGCCCATGAATAGTATTGCAGATGCGCTTAGTCGGATTAGAGAGGTGAATTCTTTGTCATTCACCGAGATTTCTACTGACTTATTTCAGTCATTGAGAGGGCTTTGTAGGACTGATAGTTATTTTGGTCCATTTTGGCAGAAGATCCAGGACGGGAGCTCATTGATTGACCAAGACTCGGTGACTGAGTAGTCTACTATTCAGGCTGCAGGAGGCCAGTGGATGATTCGGAATGGTTTACTATTCCGTAATGACAAAATTTGTGTGCCACAGATCCCGGACATTAGGTCCAAGATTCAGAGGGAGTGTCACGACTCCCCTTCTGCTGGACACCCTGGGGTACACAGGACACTATCATTAGTGAAACACACTTTTTATTGGCCGAAGATGAAAGGGTATGTAGAAGATTATGTTCTCAAGTGTCAGATTTGTCAGGCAAATAAAGCTGAACGCTTTAGACAGGCTGGGTTGTTGCATCCTTTGCAAATCCCAGGTAATAAATGTGAAAGTATTTCCATGGATTTTATTACCGGATTGCCAAGAACACATCAAGGCCACGATTCTATTTGGGTTGTGGTAGATCGCTTTACAAAAATGGCTAGATTTTTACCAACCCGGAAGACTATTACAGCTACGCAATTAGCTCGGCAGTTTATCGAGCAATTGTTTAGATTGTACGGGTTACCGCAAGACATAGTCAGTGATAGGGACTCTAAGTTTACGAGTGACTTTTGGAAACTTGTTTTTGAGAAGTTGGAAACAACTTTGAATTTGAGTTCCTCTGATCATCCTCAATCTGATGGCCAGACTGAAAGAGTGAATCAGATTTTGGAGGATATGCTTCGAGCATATGTATCCAAAAGACAGAGTTCATGGGAGGATTATCTTCCTATGTTAGAATTTGCATATAACAGTACTAAGCATACGAGTACAGGGTTTAGTCCTTTCATGCTTATGTATGGTTTTCAACCTAGATCACCTGTTACAGTAGGATTCTCAGGACTTCAGCATGATGCAGCACGTAATTTTTTGCAAGATATGCAGGAAATGTTACAAGTTGCAAAGGAATCTATTAGAAGTGCCCAAGATCGAGATAGGTTTTATTCTAATAGACATCGTTCACCTAGAGAGTTCTCTGAAGGAACGATGGTGTATTTGCGAGTTCCGAAAGATTTCGAGACTTTACGGACAGGTCGATCTCCGAAATTATCCCCTAGATACTGTGGACCATTTCGTGTTACGCGACGGATTGGTTCAGTTGCATATGAATTGGATTTGCCTTCTCATGTGAAAGTTCATCCTGTATTTCATGTCAGTAGACTTAAGGAAGTACTGGGTGGAGCAGATCAGTTAGTTACTCCTCAAGAAATTATAAATATCGAGGACATGACATTTGTTCCGCACGAACCTGAAAAGATTCTTGGCTTTCGTGAAAGAAGATTGCGTCATACGCTTATCACGGAATACAAGATCAAGTGGAAGGATCGTGTTGAGGAGGACGCTACATGGGAGACATTGACTTCTCTTTAGAGAGATTACCCTGGCTTTTTAGTGAGCTCAGGAGTGAGCTCTTAGAGGAAGGGGAGTATGTCATGTGCACAGTGTGTATCTACCGTGTGCTATACGCATGCAAGACTAGTTTCGAGGCTTGGGGAAGCTTGGAACTAGGCAGGCTGATTGACGAGCTGAGTTAGGGATATACTAACGGGCGGGCACCCAAGTATGGACGGGCGGGCGGCCAAGTGTGGACGCCCGATGACCGGCCAAGAGCCTATAAAAGGGTGGCCAAGGTTAGTTATTGTATTATAGAGAGTCTCGCGAGTTTGTGAGAGCTCTATGGTCTTGGAGCCTGGATCTAGTGCAGACGTGCACCTGTTTTATGCAGCCGAGGCCGGCAGCAATCTTGAGGCCCGTGAGGGCAGCTTCGTGGCAGTATGGGACGTCGCGAGGAGGAGATTGGTCGGTACGTCATCCTAGTTAGCTCAGCTCGTGGCTCGATGGGGACAGCCAAGACTGTGGGCTTGCCCACGGCTGACATGGTGGGGAGGTGAGTCAGGCCTGCACCCCCTTGCTTGTTTGTTTGTTCGTTTGTTTGCAGGATTCGAGTTTTGAATCAAGATCGATCACGAAAGATCCGTGGGGATTTGACAATATGTACATATGTATATATATACATATGTACATATATATGTACATATGTAGATATATATGTATATATGTAGATATATATGTATATATGTAGATATATATATATAATATGTACATATGTAGATATATATGTATATATGTAGATATATATGTATATATGTAGATATATATATAGATATATCTATATATATATCTATATATATACATATATATCTACATATGTACATATATATGTACATATATCTATATATATATCTACATATATACATATATATCTACATATATACATATATATCTACATATGTATATATATACATATGTACATATGTATATATCTACATATGTACATATATATGTATATATGTAGATATATATATGTATGTATATATATATATATATATGTATGTATATATATATATATATATATATGTATGTATATATATATATATATATATATGTATGTATATATATATATATATATATATATATATATATATATATGTATGTATGTATATATATATATATATATATATATATATATATATATACTGTTTTCTTTAAAAAAAACACACACCTTTAAACCTTGGAGGGGCCTTTAAACCTTTTTTTAAAAAAAAAGTTTAATCTTAAAAAAAAACAAAAGCGCAGAATGCTTTTCTGGATTTTTCTCTCTCTTCCCTCCTGGAATTAGCGCTGTCGGCCTGTCTGCAGTCGTCACCTGCGCTACTGCCGTCGCTGACCGTACTGCCGGTGCTTTCGCTTCAGCCTGCGCTTGCGCCAGCCTCGCGTAGGCCAGGCCACAAGCCGACGTAGGCTTGGGCGCCTGCCGGCCTGGCCTGGGTGCGTGCATGCGTAGGCCTCGGCGCCTGCCAGCCTAGCCGCCTGCGTAGGCCTGGCTAGCTGCCGCTGGCCGCCTGCGTGGGCATGGTTACCTACACGCCTTTGCCTACATGTTCGGGTAGCCCACGACCAGCACGAGCATGCGACCCAGCATAGTCAACCGAATACTTCTCTCGCTCTCTGTCTCTCTCCCGTTCAACCCAAAAGTAACTATGCTTTTTGTTTTCTGTTTTCTCTCTGCAGTTCGTGCGACTGCACAAACATCTTCAGCCTTCTTCTGGCAAAGCAAACAACCCTACCATCTACCTACACCCTCATCACGGGTTTCCTATGATGAAAAACAACATACTGAATCTGAAAAACAGGAGTATGCACAGAAAAACAGCAAGCTTTTTGAACACATACCTTTCTTCGATCTCATCTTCACTACCTCTCGACTTACTCGTTCACGAGGCATGCTCTGATACCACTGTCAAATCCCCACCGGATCTCCTCGTGGAATGCTCCTGGTACGAGACTCGAATCCTGCAAGCAGACAAACAACAAGGGGGTGCAGGCTTGACTCACTTTCCAACCATGATAGCTCTGGGCAAGCCCACAGTCTTGGCTGTCCCCACCGAGCCACGAGCTGAGCTAACTAGGTTGACGTACTGACCAATCTCCTCCTCGCGACGTCCCATACCGCGACGAAGCTACCCTCGCTGGCCTCGAGATTGCTGCCGGCCTCGGTTGCATGAAGCAGGTGCACGTCTGCACTAGATCCATGCTCCAAGACCATAGAGCTCTCACAAATCACGCGAGACTCTATATGACCAATGACTAACCTTGGCCACCCTTTTATAGGCTCTTGGCCGGTCATTGGGCGTCCACACTTGGGCGCCCGCTTGTCCATACGTGGGTGCTTGCCCGTTAGTCTATCCCTAACTCAGCTCGCCAATCAGCGTGCCTAGCTCCAAGCTTCCTCAAACGTCGAATCTAGTCTTGTGTGCGTGTAGCACACGGTAGATACAGTGTGCACATGACACGTACGGTCCACCAATCAGCAACACAGCAGTCCCCCTCTTGCTCACACAAATCCCAAGAACTATCTAGAGCCTAGGCTCTGATACCATGTCAGAATACGCATGACCAAGCAAAACGCAGTGCAGAAAATCACAGCACAAGAGAGAGACAGAGATAGAGGCGTGTAACTCTGCTCTATATACACAAGAAGATCCCGAGAATGATACAACATGGAATGGGGGCCATGGGGCCATTTTATATGGCCCCAAATACGCAGTCGGCCTGTGCTAAAGGCAGTCGATTGGCCCTGAACCTCCACGACCACCAAATACACTGAGTCGGCTAGAACAAAGGCCCTCCTGCCAACACAAGGAAGCCACCCAAGCCATCGAAAAAATAGGAAAAAATGGGGGAAAAATACGGAGAGTGGGGAAAAATGAGAAAACACCTAATAAGGGCGGGCACACCCACAACAAAGGCCCTGGTGTATAAAAATAGACAGGAGATGACTTCTAACAATAGAATGGGATGATGACAGTCATCCAATAATATAGATTGGAATCCCGTCATTAAGTTTAGCAGAGGGGGATGTCATGTGCAAGACATGCATTGCATTTGGCTGAACTTAGAGCTAATCTTGAGGAGAGCAACCAGATAAAGACAGATCAAAACCAGAGATTAGGAGCATGAATTGCTAGTTTTGGCAGGGATTTGACTAATGATGGACATGGAGGGGCTGTTGGCTGGCAGATACAGGTTGATGTCCAGTCAGCTGCAGCAAAAGTCGGATGTTTGTCCAGGTAGGTGGCCGACCAGCAGTCGGCTGGTTTATGGTGTCATGTCCAGCCTATAAAAGGCAGTTTTGCTCAACGATTTGATTCATTCAGGCCAGCAATGGGCTGGGTCATAGGATTAGGCCTAGACTAGGGTTTACACCTTTCATGGAGGGCAGCCAAGCACTGTAAAGACTGTTATACCTTTTTTGTACACTATGAAATATACTGAATACTCAGCTATCTCTCTCTCTTCAGTCTCTCTGCATGCGTTTTGCATCAGCATGTTTGAAGATGGTGTTTAGGGCTGAAAGAAGACTCCCAGAGCTTCCGCATGTAACATTGGTGGTCAAGAGGGGTAATACTCTAGCACCTACTCTATAGGGTACCCCACTAGGGAACCAGCAACAAGGCACTAGTACAAATTAGCCTAGATCTTCTCAGTGGTGAACCATTGGTCAAGTCGCTCAAGGTCCACCCTCCCCCCCCCCCCCCCCCCCCCCCCCCAGTTAGTATCCTTTGCCACCTTGGAAGGGATGGCTCTGATTGGTCTTCTCTTACACCTCATTTCGGCCCCTCGGCCAATGTCGCTCAGGCCACATTTGAGTTAGACTTTGGCCACTCTTCCGAAAGGAAGAAGAAAAATCGGGCTAGACAAGGTAGTAAGCGTATGGAAGCTTTTGCCCTCGTTCAGATCTATCAGTTACCTGACGATCCATTTGTGCCAATCATCGAAGCCCATCCAACTCTTCCCTATGGCTACCCAATCACTCGGATAGTCGACAATGGAGCTACACACCATATGGCACGCAATGCTGACATTTTCATCTCTCTGCGTCTTGCTAAGGTTGAAGTTTGATGTGGCAACAATACACTGATGCCCATCAAATCTGTTGGCACTGTATTATTTGACACTACGTCAAGGCCCCAACTAGGATTCCTTGGACAATGTCTATCTTGTTCCTAACTTGAGACTCCACTTACTTTCTCTATCCCAGTTGACCCAACTTGATCGTGGAGTTTACTTCAACAAGCGAGTTGTCGAGGTAATTGATGAGACTACCGGTCTCGTTGTTGCTTGAGTTAAACCATAGAAGGATGGCTTATATCGGATATCCACCTTTCTATTTGAGCCATCTTGCGAGAGTTCTAAGTTTCATCGGGTTCGTGTCTATGTGATTAGAGCTCCTTCGGACATTGAATGACTATGGCACTATCACTATGGTCATCTTCTCTATGACACCCTCTATGAGTTGTCTAGGGACTAGTTGGTTGAGGCATATGACTATTCGAGGTACATGTGGGTATATTTCCTGAAGCATAAATCAGATGCCTTCCAATACTTTACCACGTGGGTTTGGTTAGTCACTAACCAAATGGGTGTCTCGATTGGGATTGCTCTCACAGTGACAATGGTGGTGAGTTTATCTCCCATTAATTTGCCGAGTTCTTGCAAGAGCAAGGCATCCAACGCCAGCTCACCTCCACCAACTCTCCCTCACAAAATGGACTAGTCAAGGGCAAGAACGGTACCGTTATGGATATGGCACGCTCCATGCTCTTTGCAGCAGAGTTGCCTGAACGCCTTTGGTCAGAAGCGGTCAACACTGTGGTGTATCTTCTGAACCGTTGTCCTACGGTTGTTGTCTCTCTCACAGGATCCTGTTTTAGGCATTTTATGATGAGAAACTGAATGTTTCCCATCTCCGTGTCTTTGGGTGTTGTGCTTACACACGCACTCCGAATGACATGAGGGGTAAGCTTGAGCCAAGGAGTGAGTTGCTCATTTTTGTGGGCTACTCTTCTGAATCAAAGGCCTCAAGTCTTTGATCCAAGATCGAACAAAGTCTTTGTTCGTCGAGACATTGTCTTTGATGAGCGGGATGGACTTCGCCTTTCGTTGTCCATATCTCCCGAACAAGAATCTCCGACTGTGCCACATGAACCCAATGAGTCGACTATTACTCCGCCACTTGAGGAGCCTTACTCCTCTCGACAACAACCCAGGGACCCTTTACCCCCTTGGTACGAATAGACCATGCAGGATTTAGGCATGCTTCCCAGTGATACCCCCTTGGACGATCCTCGTCACCAGGCTCAATCCTTGTGCCTCATTTGCCTCTGTGTTCTCAGCAGACTTTGTAGCCAACATTGTGGAAAGAGGCAATCAAATAGCCAGCTTGGAAACAGGCTATGGAACAAGAACTTGAAAGCGTTGACTGAAATGGCACGTGGTTCCTTGTGGATCGTCCTTGTCATAAGAAGGTCATTGGAACTAAATGGATATTCCGTACCAAATTTAAAGCGAATGGTACTGTGGAGTCTGGACAAGTACAAAGCCCGGCTTGTAGTGCAAGGCTTTCGCCAAAAAGAAGGCATTGACTTCGACGAGACGTCTGCACCTACAGCTCGAACGATGACCATCCATCTCTTACTGAATCTGGTGGCACACCACAAATGGCTAGTCTACCAGATGGATGTCAAGAGTGCTTTCCTAAATGGCATTCTTGAGGCGGCAGTATATGTTGACCAACCTCCAGGCTTCCCGCTCCTCGTGCATTTGGACAAAGTCTTCTGCTTGCATAAAGCTCTTTATGGGCTTAAGCAAGTGCCCCTGAGCGTGGTATCATCGCATCAATAAATTTCTTCGCAACCAAGGTTTTCAATCATCCCATTGTGATTCCAATATCTATATCCACACAAATCAGGCGATGGTGTGCTACCTAGTGTTGTATGTTGATGATCTTTTCATCTGTGGTTCAAATCAAGCCAAAGTGGCTAATATAATGGCAGAGCTGAGACAAACATTTGAGATGACTTACCTTGGTCTTCTCTCATATTTCCTTGGCATGGAGGTGATCCAGCATCTTGATGGTATTTTTTGTGTCACAACAAAAGTACTGTCTTCAACTCATTACTTCCTATTTTCCTGATGGTGCTATCCCTGTGGCCACCCCACTGGATCCAACCATCAAACTTACAAAGGAAGAGGATTCACTGCCACATGAAGAGCGAGCCTACCGACAAGTGGTTGGGAACCTCATATGGCTCACTGACTCTAGACCTAACATTTCCTATTGCACATCCATTTTAAGTCAGTATTTCAATGCTCCGAAGGAGTCACATTGGAGTTCAACGTTGAGGGTTGTTTGCTATCTAGCATGTATCTATATGTTTGGACTTCAGTTCAGTGGTGGGTTCACCTTGTGTGGTTATACGGACTCCGACTGGGCCGGGGATAGCGATTCCCGATGTTCTCATGGTGGTTATTTGTACTCACTTGGATCTGGCCCTTGAAGGAGATAGCACAGGCGGAAGCATAAACAACAAACTTATGAGAGAGTGCAAAGGAGATTGAGAGAGTTGGACAAGATCACCTTTTATAACAGCAGTAAAGCTTTACAATGGCGCAACTGAGTGTTGAACAATGTGCAAAGGAAGTGGATGATGGAGAGAATAATGGGGAACCCCTCGTATAGTGCAATAGGGACTTGGCCGACTGCCTCTAGGGCTAGCCGATAGGCCCTGGACAAAATAAATAGGAGAAAATGTATAAAATACCCAATAATAGGTATAGCCCCAAAACATAGAGATGCACAATTTCTAACACCCCCTCTGCAACTCAGTGTGTGCAAGAGTTGGAAGAAGATAAGTCGATGAAGATGCAACCATGGATTCTCGAGCATCGCAAGTACTGGAATCACTTCGGAGAGAGCACCCGCCAACCTGTTTCTTCAAAACAAGATGCCACCACGAATAGCAAGGAACTTTGCTTGGCCACGAATTCCTACACAAGTGTGCAGTGAACTCCAAGAATAGATGATGAGCTACTGAACACACCGCACCCATAATCCCCAACAGTGGACGGAACACATCACGTCCCAAAAGCCTTGAACAATGAACTTGGAACAGATCTAGTTCATAATCTCTGCTGTACCAAAGATAACCATGTCGTGTTATATGTCCTAATGCTTGGAACTCCGAATCACGGTCCCCATGCACTAGTAAGTGGAGCTGCAATCAGCCTCTCCCTCTGCCGCCCACAAGCCTCTTCTGGTTGGAAGCACATGGGAGGAAACTGCATGTGTACTAGAGAAGTACACCATCTGGGTTCTCTTGAGCCGGAAGCGCCCTGAGAGCCCTAGAAGTGGTACTAGAATTTGTATCACTATCCTGTGCCGTGTCTTTGCCTTTTCTCTGAGATGAAGCCTTGCCCTTGGTCTTGTCCTTCTTCTTGGACAAACAATCTTTGGATCGATGGTCTCTTTTTCCACAAGTAAAGCAGCGACTCTGACCTTTCTTTTGAACTGAGGAAAGTGCCTGGTCAGAGCTGTTGGCTGACACCTTCAACTTACCTTGTGAGATGAGAACGGACTCCTCCTCCAAAAGTAGGAAGCTAAGATCATCAAAATCCACCTGAGTGGATGTGACCTGGCATCGCAAAGATTAAGAAATCACATCATAGTCCGGAGGAAGCTTGGTGAGGATAAGAGCAGCCTGCTGAGAAGAGGAGCACCCATAGCTTGCTGGATAACCTTGGCCTTCATGAGAAAAGACTGCATGGAATTGTTTTCAAGGAATAACAAACCGCAGAGCTGTCCCTGCAAGGTAACTGCCCTCATCGATGAATCTCATGCAAAGAGATCCTCCAATTTTGACCATACCCGATGAGCAATTGTGAGAGTTTGCATGGTTGATGAGACCTCCTTTGTGATGGTCCACACAAGCACAAAATGCGCCTTCGAGTCCCGATTCTCCATGTCTTGTAATTCTGTAGCAAATTCATCCTCTTGATCTTGAGTCCACCTCCTAGAGGTTTGAGGATGCTCGGGCTTCCTTTCAGTCCCTTGATCAATGTCCCACAAACCCTTGTGGATGAACCAGATTTGCATCTGAAGCTTCCAATGAGCATAGTTGGGTCCTTTCAACTTGTCATCCTTGTTCGTACAGGGGGGGAGTCATATCCACAGCAACAAAGAACAAATCTCAGCTGTCACATGCACTCTGCACTGTAGTGCATGGTGACAAGATGGCTCATCATCATCAGCGCAACATTGTACAGTATTAGCACCCTTTAGGATTGATAATTGTCGTATGCCGTGTTCCCATTGTAATTCTCAATCCAGGATATGTTAGGCACGAGCTACGTAGGTCATTCCTCAGCCATAGTGAGTCAGTCGAAGTCCCTTAACCCACTTGGAGAGAATCATTCATGCATTAGAAACCTTAGGGTTTGCATTAGAAAGCATTCCGCATATTGCATATCATTCATCCATTGCACATAGACCATTGCAGAAGCCTCAGGATATCATCTAGTATTTTATCCAATTTATCTTGCATTTTCCCATATTTTACAGCATTATTTCAGCATTTAAATACCATTATTGAGCTTGTACAAGTCGTGTAGCAAGTTGGCTACAGTCGGCCAGCTTCACAGCTGACCGACCAGGCTTGTGAGCATATAAATAGCCTTGCTATTGCATCATTCTAATCATCCATCAAGCGTTGTAGTCCTCAGCCCTGGAGCATCATCGCTTACATTCTCAGCCACGCATCAGCAAAACGCAGCATCCCTTGCAGCCGGCCAGCCTCAGAGCTTCATCAACCTTGCATTTTCAGCATACACAGCAGCTGGCCAACATGCATGCTTCATCCTCCTTGTGTTTTCAGCAGCTAGCAGCATTCAGACCACATACAACTCATCGTTTTGCTTCAGCCACTTTGGTGAAGGTAAAACTCAGCATTCTCATTCATTCATGGTGCATAACACAGCCTAGAAACAGTCCCAAACAGTCCATACCTCAGCCTCAGATTTGCACCCTTCCCTCGTTCCATTGGGAAGAGTGCATAGGCTCGAGATCGGTCATTATTGGTGCTTATACAGACGTGTACAGTTCAGCCCGACTCTTGCTTCTCCGAGATCTTGCGTTTGGCTTATCGTCAGTCCAAAGTCATTCTCTTCAATGTAATCAAGCAAGTACTATTCCGGTAACGGGATAGGGGGCCCTTCAGTGGGTAATTCAAGACTCCATACAGTGTACAGTCTCTCTCTCTCTCTCTCTCTCTCTCTCTCTCTCAATCTCTTAAAGTTTGAAGTCATAAAAGTGGATTGCTAAACTTGCGAAACTCAGGATACAGAAGGTGGTGTGAGACTTGTGTGACAGGATCCTTAATTACGAATATTTCCGCTGCATGTTACATCAACTCTCAAACACTTCTCTCAAGTGCTTTCCAACGAAGCGAGGCACCAGGTGTCACAAACGGGGGTGTGGTTATACATAATTTAATACTGAAATTACAAGATTTATCATCCTTTGATCATTGTCATATCCCACATACATAGCCATAACAATTGATTATACAATGTGGAAGTACTGAAAAGAAATGATACTGCACTAGGGACCAGAAGATGGGCTGGTCTCCCCCCCCCCCTTGAAGGATATGTATTGCCTTAAGGGAGTAAGAATTTTACAAGTACATAAAACGGGTGGATTGACCCAGCCATACACCACCGTTTCTTCCAAAATGATTGAATATGAAAACAACTTACAAACGCTATACTTGCCTACAAGTAGCCCAGCTACAAGTTAGCAATATGGTGTCCAGCATCCTTCACCAAGATTGCCCAGCAATCCGGGTTTCTTCAAATGTAGCTTAACTTCAATAAAATCAACCACCTAATGGCTGAAAATCAGCCTTAGGAGAATGCCCATCACTTCCCAAGGGTTTTCCGGCATAGAACTTGTAGCAACCGGATCCAAGATGATTCTTCCATAGCTTCAATCTTGGGAATAGTCTTCTTCTTCTTCTTCTAGCTTGAATGGAGGCTTTCACTTATGAAAATCAGAATTCAGCCAGCTTCTAAGTGTTTTGGGGAAATAATAACACTTTGGTATGGCTGGAAAAATACTCTAGAATAAGTGCATTAGATAGAGCAATAAACAAGGGCCAAGAAGTACTCTTGAATGAGGCTGGAAATCTGAATTTATAGAGGTCTATTCAGCCTAGAAGGAGGCACCTAGATGAAGAGGAGGAAGTGGAGGTTATTGCTCATGAAAAGATGTGGTAGGGAGAGGTTTGTGCAAGACTTTTGGATCAAAGAATGGCTATTAGCAAAGTAGCAACTCATGTAGCTAAAAGAGGAGGAAAAGTTTACTTTTTATCTTTTTTTTTTTGAGTTAACGAGCTTGCATAACTCTTTTGGAGAAAAGTGAGCTTGCATGCTTTACTTTTAAGAAAAGTAAGCTTGCATGGCATACTTTTAGATGCATGAAAAGATAAAGCATTGTATGATGCATGCATGTAGCTGAAAAAGCTTGCATGTCGCATGCATGGGGGTTTCTGGCCATGCATGTCACATGCATGGGGATTTCTGGCCATGCATGTCACATGCATGGGGGTTTCTGACTATGTATGACTATGCATGAGGGTTTCTGACTATGCATGTCGCATGCATGGAGGTTCTCATCATGGAGAAGAAGTTTATCAACAATACTTCGCTAGATTGTCATGCATGCATGCATAGAGATAGAAAACCCGCATAAGAGTGGGCTGTCTTCAAAATGTCAATTATTCGTGTACAAATCTATCAATACAAGTTAATTGAAGACAGGTTATGCAACATACTAACCCATGGGTGCAATCCAAGCATCCCCAGATCCATGAGCTTCTCATGCAATAAAATACAAGCATTGTCCAGGCAAACAAAACAATACACGCAAATAAAAATAAGCCATGCACACAAATGTATGCATTTAAACACATACTTTGGAAGAAACCCCATCTATCTATATGTACTTGATATTCACAAGGGCTATGGTATGTGGCTCTCCAAGATCCATCACATATCCATGGCATTATATATTGCATTTGGTTCTCCAAGATCCATCAAATGCTTAACATGCTTCTATGCAGCCAGGATCTCGTAGATACAGCTAGCATACACATACATGGGAAGCTCAACCATAAACATTCCATGGCTACATGTAGTGTCCAACACCCATGTCCATGGATAGTAGAGAATTTACAATATGAATCCCGAGAAATTGGGGAGTAGTTACACCAGGAACAATCAGCCTCCTCTCAAAGCTGAGGGAGAAAGATGCTGGACAAGAGCAAAACAGTCCAAGATCCACCGGGAACCTCCTACCGGAAGGGCAAGGACTCGTGGAGGAAGAAGACAATGTAGGGCCACTTGTCTTGTAGCACCAAATGCAAAGAACTAACCAAAAACAGATGCCGGTGCAGAAAACACAGCCACAACTCCACCTGTTGCCTCTATAGAAGAAAACGCAGCCAAGTACTTGGCCGGCTTGCCTCTGTAGGAGAAAACACAGCCACCAAATTGGCCGGCAGTAAACAACAAGCTGGATGGACCTGAAAACGCAGCATAGTTGGGAAACGCAGCCACTTGTTGTCATGGATCTGCAGCCGGGAGAGATATGGAGGAAAACACACAGCAAAGGAGGGAAAGGTGGGTAGATTTGTAGAGTTTGGAGCAGCCTGGACCTAAGCGTATGATACCATGAAGGAGATAGCACAGGCAGAAGCATAAACAGTAAACTTATGAGAGAGTGCAAAGGAGATTGAGAGAGTTGGACAAGATCACCTTTTATAACAGTAGGAAAGCTTTACAATGGCTATAGCTAGCAACTGAGTGTTGAACAATGTGCAAGGGAAGTGGATGATGGAGAGAATAATGGGGAACTCCTTATATAGTGCACAATAAGGACCTGGCCGACTGCCTCTAGGGCAGGCCGAGAGGCCCTAGACAAAATAAATAGGAGAAAATGTATAAAATACCCAATAATAGGTATAGCCCTAAAACAAAGAGATGCACAATTTTAACAACCCTTTCTCTTGGTCTAGCAAGAAGCATGATACCGTTGTAGGTTCTTCAGCTAAGGCCAAGCACCGGGCCGTCTATGACACCACCACTGAGGCTATGTATCTCCATCAGCTTCTTGAGAAGATGCGTGTTCCCATGGACACCGCTACTACCGTCTTTGTCGATAGTTAAGAGTACGATTGCCCTTGCTAGTAATCCTATTTTTTCTAACCGTACCAAGCATGTTGGTGTTCATTTTCATTTACTAGGGAACATGTTGAGCTTGGTACCATCAAGCTCCAGTGCATTCCTATGGCGAACAACCATGCTGACATTCTTACAAAGTCCGTCAATCAGCCTATCCTTGATCGCCATCGGTCCTCCACCATCACCCTCAGCATCTTGAGAGGGGGACCATCCCCACCATTTGGATTACTTTATCATTGCTGTAAAGGGTGCATGAGTAAGTGAAAACCCTGTGAGGGCATTGCTCATGTGAAAACCTGCTACATAGCATTTACCATCTTGCATAACCTTTGCATCGTTTTCGGTTTTTTTTGTGTTTGGGACGCATGCATGAATGAAAACCCAAAAGGGCATTCATGCATGTGAAACCCTTTGCATTGTGGCATTGTTATTATTTACCTAAAAAAACCTTTTTTTTTCTGGTCAGTTTGTGCTGGCCGACTGTTGCCTTTTTTTTTCCTTGTCCAACGCTATTTGAGTGTGTAACCGCCTGGACCAACATCATTGTAATCAACACATCAACCAACGTCATCATCGCATATTGACCGACATCAACCAATCGATACACGATCTGCAGCCGGTGCTAAAACACTTGTGCAGCACACATAGCTGCAGCCCGGCAGTCATCTTCATCATTTGGCTGAACCAACACAACATATCAACCTAACGTGCTGTAGTGGCCTGCTCTCGGTAAATCAACACATCCAGCAGCTGTGGTTCTGCCCACATTATCGAGCTTCAACATAGATCATCTCTGAGCATTCAGTTGCAACACTCCTTTATCATCCACACCAACCAGCCGTCGGCTCTACCCCCTGCACACTGTAGTCGCCCGGCTGTACCTCATCAACACAAACATCATCATCATCGGCTCTACCACTTTAGCATTTCTGCTCCCTCTGTATTCAGCAGTACACCTGCATCTACTGCATCCTGTGTTTGCAGCCTCTACATCTTCACGAAGTGCCACTGCTGTCCCCGACGCGAGCCTTGTCACTGACCGAGCCTCTTGCTTTGACTTCGTCTTTGCTTCCTCGCCGGTCTACTACTCAGAGTCACCTCACATCAAAGGGCCTCTTGTACTGGATTACTTCACCATTATACATACACTCATTATACCTGCATCTCTGGAGGTTTGACAGAAACTCAGTACCAAGGACTTTGTGTGAATATATGCTCTTATGTGTGTGTGTTTGTGTGTGTAGTGCGTGTGTGAGATCATATCTTGATACAGAGTACTACACCCACTATTGGGCGCTGATGACGTTAGTGGGGATGTCGTAGTCCATACTATGCATAATGGAGTTGATAGTTATAGTCTTGTGGGTTGACTACCATGAGTCTATAACATGCACGTTCCTAAAAGGTGAATTTGGGCCTGTTCCTGGATTCATCTAGGTATATATATACACTCATTCATCCGTAAGTCAGTGTAGGTCTAGCCTGAGGCTTGGGGTGCTTTGGACAAAGCTATGGCTGGGCGGTGTTCTTGCCAGCAACCCCTTCGACTAGTCTTGGTGTTTATATTTGTGCAACATGGTGTTTTGGGGAATTGGATTCCTGATGTCATGCAGGAAAGGAGGAGGTCTATTGCACAAGACATTGGCCAGTAGCATTTGATAGAATGCTGAGTGACAGTAGGCGATAGGTGTCAGAGGGGAGTTGGGTGTCTTAAGTGGTCTGGTTATGCTGTTGGGTAGCCACTTGGACATACTTATTTTTGTCTTAAAAAGATGCATTTATGCTAGACACTTCCCCTGTTTGCTATTGTTCTGATTGCTTGTTTCATAATTTTTCAGGGGGATAGTGATGCTCCTGCATCAGGAGTTGGTGGAACACTTCAGGTAACGATACCTAAAGTTAGAGCAAATACAATTTACATACTAAACTTTTTTTTTGGGGGGGTCTTTCACAACATGGCTGGGCATGTTTTATTTGTGTGATTTCCTTTTATGTTGCCTCCAATAGTAGTCTCATGCAAGGGATGTCGCTCATTTTATCCGACACAAAGTATCAGAGCGGCCTGTCTTGGTCGGGCATTCATTTGGAGGCTTGATTGTTCAACAATATTTGGCCCATGTTGCAGAATGGGATTCGGAATCACTCCCTGCATCTACTGCTGAAGGTATGGATTGAGCCGCCCGAAATCCTTATCAAGAGTGATTATTTTATATGATTTTAAGAGGGAATTTAGGAGGCCATAGTATATCAAGTTTTGAATCCTTTTGCAGGGTGGGAAGAGCCCTACCCAATGTTAGCAGCTGCAATCTTGGCTTGCTCAGTTCCACCAACAGGCAATGGGTAAGATGTAGGGAACAATAGATTTAGCTTTTTTTGTGGCTTTTCTTTTGGAACATTTGTCCTTGTCATATGGAACACCCCAGAGCCTGAGGCTAGACCAACACATAGATTGTGATGAGTTTTGAAGCATGTGACAGCTTACATAGCTATCATAGGTTGAATGCAGATCATCAAGGAAAGTTTTTCAACTTTGTTTTCTATTTCTTTTTTTTGTTGAAACATTATTGTTTACTTCTTTTCATTGCTTGTTAGACCTCTGGTGCAAAGATATCTTATGAGCAAACCAATCGCTTCCATCAAGGTGAGTACTGAAGTTTTGAATTGGAGTATGTAATTCTATTTTTCATACTTAGTTTTGGTTTGGTATGCAATGCTGTGATTTTGACACATATGAGGATTTGTGGTAGGTGACGCTTAGCTTTGCGGTGAAGGCATTTGCTTACAGTCAATCACTTTGCAAGGAGACTTTTTTTTCTAGAGAGATGCCATCATCTCTTGTTCAAGTGTAAGCAATCTTGCCTTTTTGTTTTAATCATCATCTTGAGACAATTGTTTATATTTTAGAGCATTGTAAATTTCAAAGCCTGCTTGCAGTTGTGTGGCTCCTTTGTGTTTGCTTGTCATCTCTGTGATTACAGAACATAATACTCGTATACCTAAGCATTGAGATAGATAGAATGGGTCATAAGAGTCTTCTGAGACCAAATACAGCTGATGAGACCCAGTCGTGCAAGTACATGTCTGTACAAGGAAATGAAAAACTGGAAATCAAGCGATCCTAGCATCAGATTGTGTGGATATCCTGTCCTCTGAGAGTTTTTGCGGAGCTCCATTAGGTAAAGTCCTAGGCAGTGCTAGTCGGGGAAGTAGACAGTCGTCGACAATGGGCCACACTGAGCATTTGCAAACCTAGTACTTGTCCGTCTTGACCTCCGTAGAGCAAAGTCTACAAATCCTGTCCTTGTAAATATGCTTTGCTTTCTCTATCCCCAACTCAAGGTGATGAGATGAGACTTGGATCTGCCCAATTGCGATCTGCATGGCACGTGACATGCATGTATAGATATCCATGGCCTCTGGATGAATCGATGCGCTGTGGTTTGTAAGAAGTGATCTTGGTAGAACTGCACTTCGGTGTTGTGCTAACCATAGAGCGTGAGTATGTAGGTTAAGGAGATCAAAGCGGATGACCTTGTTAACACCTGATGCGTGAGGTGAAGGGAGAAGGCCTCTAGACTGTACTAGAAGGGTGGTAGGTCCTTAGGAAGACCCTGTGGGAGAAATCAGCAGGTAACTCTAGTGCGCCGTGCCCTATCATGCCTTTGCTCTTCCATTTGTTGGGATGACCTCAAAGCTTTCATGTGCATACCTTAATTTGGTGCCACATAGACATATTTATTCCTTGCAGCTGCCTTCTTAGAGGCAAAGTTAGAGGTCATATATGGGCAGTTTGGAGCAGTTTTGACAGCCCTATAGATGCTTAGAGGTACCCAGGACATGCACCAAAGGCTAGGACATATTATGGGCACAATATGACATTTTTGATAACTTTTTACGGCTTGAAAAGGGTTGGCTGACCTGATGTCACATGCAACATGCACTGAGGTGCAACATGACACATTAGCTCATCAATAGTGCTATACTTATATAGAGAATGTAGTACCTTTTTTAGGAATATTTTGTCGTATGACACCGTGACCCCATTGTGAGCCCCAGTTCGGGACACGTTAGGCATGAGCTATGTAGGTCAGTCTCCCAGCCTTAGATGTTAGGGTTAGTCCCTTAACCCACTCGGAGAACAAGCATTTAGGTCATTTGAGGTTAGGCATGGTAAAGTCAGTCCTTTAGGTGCATAACACAAAGCATGTCAAAGCATTTCATAGCATGGATGCATGGGCCACCCATTGGGCAGCCAAGGCAGGTCACATGCCTTAGCATTTGATGCTAGACATTGTATGGCAGCCCATATCCCTATCGGCTTGCATGGAGGGCTGATCACAGGTTTTTCCAGCACTTGTAGCAATCGGCCAGCAACAAATGCCAGTCGGCCAGCATTAAGCGCTAGTCATATAAGCAAATACTCCTGCTTGTAGGGGGGTTGGGGCCCTTGAGTTGGTAAATTGGGATCCTATTTGGTGTCATCTCTGTTGTCTCTCTCTCTCTCTCTCTCTCCAGCTCTATTAAAGTGGATTGCTTCATGCTCACTTCATAGAGGTATAAAGAAGGTCTTGCTGTGTGCGTTACATGATCTAGTGAGTTGCATGTTACATTGGTATCAAAGCTTCTGGTTGTGACCTAGCTTGACTACCTAAGTGTGAGAAAATCCGTGAATGGTACAACTGAGGTGGGGAAAAAAGTTAAAAACCACTTAGCCATTCATCATGTCAGGAGAAGAAGTAATCCAAGAAGGCATCATTATAGAAGAAAGTGTCCACGAAGACACCACTGCGGAAGAAAGTGTCCATGAAGATACCACTGTAGAATAAAGTGTCCCTGAAGACACAAGAAAAAAAGAAATGCTTCCACAAAGCCCAAATATACTCCTTCAAGATCTAATGGAGCAAAACAGGTTACTTAGGCTATAGCTACAGCAAGCAAAAGCAGTAGAAGAAAAAAAAGAAAGCCTAAAGAGCAACCTAACGAGCAACCTAAACAGCAGATTACAGAGTAGGGTCCCCAAAATTCTCAGCACATGCTTCTTCTCATGGAGCAACAAAGAAGACGGGAACTTGATGAGGCACGATAGATAGAGGAAGCCAAATGCAGGGAGACGTTGAAGGCCGACGCGAGGCAAAACACACCAACATAAGCTAGATTGGGAAGCCATGCAACTCCAGCATCAGCAGTTGCTAGCGACCCTACATGCTAGTTTATGGCAAGGCTTCCCAAAATGGCACTTGGTTCTAGTACCTCGTCTGCTCCATCAACCACCATCATACAAGCTCAACCAAATTTCAGTAAGTAACCTTTTGTCCCACATGGGAGTCTTTTGATGTAACCTTTTGGTGCCTATATAAAGGCCAGCTTTCTAATGGAAAAGTGTAACATGCGGAAGCTTGATGAATAGAATCGGTTCTTCAATGGACAGAATTCATCAATCTTTCGTTACGAAGATAATGCACAAGATGGAGAGATATGTGCACACAGAGAGAGAGAGAGAGAGAGAGAGAGAGAGAGAGAGAGAGAGAGAGAGAGAGAGAAATGAAAATGAAATGTTATATTAACGTCTTCAAAAGGCCATAATGACCTATGAGACCAAAAAGTTACATCATGGTGGATCTGATACAATGTCTGGATTAAAAACTAGAAAATGAAAAATAAAGATAATACTAATGGCACCTAGAAAATGAAACTGGAACTGGAAGGTAAACAGAAACCCTTATAGGGTATGAATATAGTGAGGGGGGGGGGGGGGGGGGGTACGCTATGGAGGTGAGTGGAGTACAGTGAGGGGATACAATATCATGTGGGACGGGGGGTAATACTACGGAGGTGCCTCCATCTCATAATATGTGCTGCATCGGACGCTGGCGGATCTCCTCAATTTCCTCTGTGGTCAACACCCTGACTGGGTGTCCTGCATGTCTCGCAAGAATAATCCGAATCCGCCGCTGCAACCTCCGTCTATGCTGGGATGCCCTCCTCCGTAGTCGTGGGCGTTTGGACCACCCAAGCTCAATCGCACGATCAATTAGTGTACCGCTGGTGTGGGCATGTCCTGCTGTTGCTGTGGTCCATCTGGCGCAGTGATGGCTGGACTAAAGAAGTCTGTAATGTGCCTCTGAGTCTGGCTCTCTGTGCGCCTAAGCAGGCTAAGAGAGAGAGTATTGGGTTCCGAATACCTTGTGTAGGGCCCCCATCACGGATGGTGTATTTGCTTTATTAGAATGATGAGAAAATAACGCAAATTGTAGATCTTCTGTGGCTGTAGACTTTCAGCTTGTAGAAGACTTGACTCTTGACCTTCAAGCTTCACCTTGGCTTAGGCTCCCTTTGGTTGTCCCGGACCTCGGAGTTCTTCAGCCCTTTGTGAATTATGAGATGCCAGCCAATGCTTTTACAGTCCTTTTTATGTTGGTCAATGGGTTCCAACACGGGTCGGCCTGTTTATCTATCATCCCATGACCTGAATATTGTTCTTTATTAGGCGCCTCTTCACACCATGATCTGGCTGCCTCTGCTATGCTGGTCAGCCTGCGCATGGCTGCCCAGGCTGCCCGCTGGGCTGGCTGCCCGCTGGGCTGGCCTCCATGGCTGGTTGCCTGGCTGGCCAAGCCCATATGGGCTGGCCGACAGGCTGCCCAGGCCCCAAGGGCTGGCCAACCAAGGCCTAGCCCCTTCTTGGGCTATTGGCCATTGGCCATGGGCCTCTTGGCCCTAAGGGTGGCCCACAAGGCCTACCCTTTCTCTTAGGCAAGGGATACAAACCCCCTTTTGGGGTATCCCAAAGAGCTACCCCTTACTTCTACATGCAACTACATGCTCTAAGACTCAGATGTGTGGTATCTGCGACATCTCGTGCACATTCATGTTTGCCGTCCTCGAAGGACGGCTTGGTGCTCCTTGTTCCAGATTTCTTTGTTCTCTTCTTTGTCGAAGTTTGCCATAGTGGGAATAGTCATGTCCTTTCCGGACCGCAATAAAACCATCCACTATGCGTGTGGGAGACTTCCGTAGGCTAAAAACCAACCTATCCTTAAAGGGACAGGAGTCACACCAAAAGGGGTGGTCCTCTAGAGTCTAGAAAACCAACCACACAAGCGATTTTATTTTTTTGTTTTTCTGGCTAAATCTTCACACTTGAAGAAGACTCTCATACCAATGTAACATGCGGAAGCTTGATGAATAGAATCGGTTCTTCAATGGACAGAATTCAGCAATCTCTCGTGATGAAGATAACGCACAAGCTAGAGAGATATGTGCAAAGAGATAGAGAGAGAGTTTTGGACAGAGTATTGGGTCCCGAATACCTTTTGTAGGGCCCGCACCATGGATGTGTTAGAAGTCAAATCCTGTCTATTTTTATACACCAGGGTTTCTGTTGTGGGTGTGCCCGCCCTGTATAGGTGTTTTATCATTTTTCCTCACACCCCGTATTTTTTCCCCATTTTTCCCCATTTTTCCATGGTGCGGATGGATGCCACATGTTGGCAGGAGCCCCTGGTGCTGGCCGACTGCACCTCATGTGCTCTTGGTGGCTTGCCGACTGCCTATGATGCAGTCGTGGAGGTTTTGATGCTGGCCGACCTGTTTTGTACAGTTGTGGAGATATTTTCTGCTAGCCGACTTGCTTTATGCAGTCGTGGAGAGCCCTCAAGCGCTGGCCGACTGCATCCATGGGGCATATAAATAGGCCCCATGTTCCTCACCATTTTATGATTCAGTTTTGTATGGGATCTTGTGTATAGAGAAGAGTTTACACGCCTATCTCTCAGTGTTTCTTGTGCTGTCTATTTTCTGCACTCTACTTGCTCTTGTGGACCCAAGTTTGGTTATCATTTCCGCTGTGTATTTTGACAGGATGATGTATTTGCTTTATTAGAATGATGAGAAAATAACACAAATCTGTAGATCTTCTGTGGCTGTAGACTTTCAGCCTGACTCTTGACCTTCGAGCTTCACCTTTGCTTAGGCTCCTTTTGGCTGTCGTGGCCCTTGGACTTCTAAAACCCTTTGTGAATTATGAGATGCTAGCCAATGCTTTTATAGTCCATTATATGTTGGTCAGTGGGTTCCAATAGGGGTTGGCCTGTTTATCTATCATCCCACGACATGAATATTGTCTTTTTATTAGGCGCCTCTTCACGCCATGATCTGGCCGCCTCTGTTCAAACTTCAGCCTGCACATAGCTGCCCAGGCTGCCTATGAGGCTGGCGGCTTGCTGGGCTGGCCTCCATGGTTGGTTGGCTGGCTGGCCAAGCCCCCATATGGGCTGGTTGACCAAGGCTAGCCCCTTCTTGGGCTATTGGCCATTGGCCATGGGCCTCTTGGCCCTAAGGGTGGCCCACAAGGCCTACCCCTTCTCTTGGCAAGGGATACAAAGTCCTTTCTGGGGTAGCCCAAAGGGCTTCCCCTTACTTCTACATGCAACTACATGCTCTAAGACTCAGATGCCTGGTATCTAGCTACAAACCAAACACCTTGAACACCTGTCATCATTTTAGAGAGTGACTCACAGTATGGACTTGCACTGCTTCATGTATGGGACTTGCACACTTGACCAAGACCATGTACGGGACTTGTACACCTGACCTTGGATACTCAGAGTGGAATCCTAGTAGACTCGTCCCGGACTGGGGCTCACACCACTCCAAGTCATGCACCTGTTGCATAGATATGTCCACATGGCATCCAAGTGTGGATGCACGTGACAAAAGGTAACTAAGTCTTTTAGTCACTTGCATATGCTCACTTGTGTGCAACTCTTTCTGCATTGCATTCTTGTATACCCTGCGCATATAGGTTGCATACTGAGCCTCTAGCAGTAGTGCTCCATCCATCACACCCCCCCACTAGCTCAGTACTTTTATAGTTTATTTCATGTTCATTTTGTCCTTTTTTTTTTCTGGACATCGAGAAGACATTGACAGTTGTACATTGATTTGTCTCATAGGTCAAGTTCGGCCTCTAGTAGACGTTAATACAGCTTTCTTTCTTTATTTCTTTCTCTCTCGTGTCAATTACATCATCATTAGTATTAATTGTCTTATTAATTCTATTGCTTAATCTTCACTTCCATCCACCTTAGCTTTTATAATCCTAATTTCTAACATAGTATTGGAGCCATGTTCATCTTACTCCTAGCCTTGTAACATTGCAGTGGAAGTATTCATAATTAAGGATCTTGTCACACAAGTCTCACACTGTTTTTTTTAATCTGAGTTTCGCGAGTTTAGTAATCCATTTTTATCACTTCAAACTTTAAGAGATTTAGAGAGAGAGAGAGAGAGATAGAAGTGTACACCAGATTGGGTCCCGAATTACCCACTGAAGGGCTCCCTCCTATTGCTAGGAGTATTTGCTTTTATTACTTTGAAGAGAATGACTTTGGACTGTAGATAAGCCAAACGCAAGATCTCTGAAAGCAAGAGTCGGGCTGAACTGTACACGGCTGTAGAAGCACCAATGATGACTGATCTCAAGCCTATGCACTCTTCCCAATGGAATGTAAATATGAGGCTGAGATATGTGTTGTTTGGGACTGTGTCTAGGTTGTGTATGAATGCTGTAAATGAATGAATGTGTGTGTTTTACCTTCACCGGATGGTTGTAGCAAAACGATGAAGAGATGAATGCTGAAAACTGTCTGTATGCAAAAAACGCAAGGTTTCCTGAGGGCTGAATGCTGTAGGCTGCTGCGTTTTGCTGATGGAGGGCTGGATGCTCCAACGATGATGCTCCTAGGCCTGAAGGATGGATCGCTTGTTGAAAATGCTGAAGAATGCTAAGGTGTATGGCCTGTAGGCTGAATCGTTGATGCGCCTATTGCTGATTGCTGAGATGCTTGATGTATGAATGCAAGATGCTATTTATATGGGTGCCGAGGGCTGGTCGGTTGGCTGCAGGAGGGCTGGCCGACTGGTTCCCTAATGCTACACGACTGAATATTATGTATAAAATAGGTTATTGATTGTATTAAATGCTGGTAAATACTAAATAAATACTATAAAATATGGAAAAATTACGAGGTAAAGTTTTGAGGCTTCTGCAATGGTCTAGATGGCTTAAATGCATATGGGATGAATGCTATGCAAAAATGCACACGTCTGATGCAAACTATAAGTCTTCTATAACGTCTATATGCATGAATGATTCTCTCCAAGTGGGTTAAGGGACTTTAATTGACCGACTTACGGACTAAGGCTGAGGAATGACCTACATAGCTCGTGCTTGACATATCCTGAAGTGAGGATTACAATGGGTTATAGCGTACGAAAAATATCAAATCCTAAAGGGTTCTAATACTGTACAATGTTGCATTGATGATGAGCTTGTTAGAAGTCATCTCCTGTCTATACATATACACCAGGGCCTCTGTTGTGGGTGTGCCCGCCCTTATTAGGTGTTTTCTCATTTTTCTCCACTCTCCATATTTTTTTTTTCTCATTTTTTCCATGGCTTGGGTGGCTGACCTGTGCTCGCAGGATGCTCTAGGTTCAGGCCGACTATCACACGTGTGGATGTGACCTTTGATAGAGGTTGGCCGACTGGCTTATACAAGTCGTGTACCCCACTCATGTTGGCCGACTGGATGACACCAGTCGTGAGGCTGTCGGGTGCCTTCAGCCCTGGCCGACTGGGTATTTGGGGCCATATAAAATGGCCCCATAGCCCCCATGCCATTGTATCATTCATTCGGGATTCTTGTGTATATACAGAGTTCATACCCAGCCACTCTCTTGTCTGCGTTTTTTCTCCTTCTGCTCCCAGTTCAGTTTGTTGCAGGCTGGCGTTTGTCTTCTACGTGGGCCTTTGTTCAGCGTGGAGTCCTGCACATGTTTGCTCTCAGTTGTGTGTCTCATATTCCGTTGCGCATTCCGATATGGTATCAGAGCACAAGGCTGCTTGAAGATCTTGGAGACGTGGAGAGCTTGCAGGACTGTTGAAGTCCTTGAAGACCTTGGAAGAGCTTGCGGGAGACTTGGAGATTCGGGACTATTTGTAATTGGTGCTGATCGAAGGCATCGGTGGACCGTGCGGGACGTGGAGAAGCGAGGAGTAAGCAGTTCAAGCCTTATCTTCATTGTGTTTCCCACCCACCCTCCCTTCAGAAGACCAAGTTCACCCCTCGGAGGAGCAGGACTGTTCGTGTTTTTAGTGCTGTTTGGGGACCCTTGTGGGCCATTCGGGACGTGGCGAAGCAGGGAGCAACAAGTGTAGCTTCGTCTTCAGGTTTTGTTCCCACTCACCCTCCCCATTCACACGACTAAAGTTCACCCCCCGCAATGGCAGATTTACTTGAGATGGCTTAGAAGCATGTGAAGATCCCTACACTCCCCACGTTCCCGGTGGACCGTCAGTTGGACGGGAACAACTACGGCATATGTAAGGTTATGATGGAATCTGTTCTGGAGTCTTACGACCTTGCTGATTTCTGATTTCATCGTTGTTGGGGTTCCATGGCCGGAAGTAGAGGAAGGGGAGTTACCATCGATCTGAAAGGACCGGGAGGCACAGGCACAGGCACAGAGGTGGGATCGTGTCAACGCCAGGGTCCGTTCGTTATCTTCCTCAACTGCACACTGCAGGTAATCAATCATGTAAAGCATATGACGCTGGCCAGAGGTATATGGTAGCATTTGGCTTCTCTTTACAACAAGGTGTCGCCCATGAAGAGGATTTCCTTGGAAGTACAGATGCGGGCTATGAGCCACGCAAAGTCGTTGACAATGCGGGAGCATATTAACAAGCTGCCTGCTCTTCAGCAGGAAGTTCTTCAAGCTGGGAAGGAGATATCGCCAGAGGACATGGCCATAACGTTGCTGTCGCATTTGCCCTCTCAGTTTTTAGCATTTTACTCGTCTTTGATTACCAGTGGCAGGCTCAGCACCATCACGTGGGAGGAGCTTGTGCCCATGGTCTTGGACCAGGAGGAACAATTCACGAACCCTCCTCAGGGTGGAGGTTCGGAGGCCTTAACTGGCCAATAGTCGAAAGGCCGTAACACGGGCAAAGGGAAGGCTTCATTGGAGAAGGCTTCTGAGAAGAAGTCCGTCGCGCTGACAGCGAGAAACTAAAGGCAAAGAGGACCTGTAATGATTGTGGCGAGAAAGGCCACTATTGGAGGCAGTGTCCCAAGCGGAAGACCGAGAAGGGTGAAGATTCCTCAGCAGCAATCATGAAGACTCCGGCTTTTGTGCACTTGGAGGTGATGGACACGGATGTTTCATTTTCTTCAGGCAGGGAGGAGGTTGGAGGATTCTCCGCTACGGATACTCGGGAGTGGATTCTAGACAGTGGTGCTTCCAAGCACATGACTCCTTCCCGTTCAGATTTACAAGATCTTTGCAGGTATTCTGGTCACATTCTTACTGGGGATACATCCACTATCCCAGTTCACAGTGAGGGCAGGTTGGAGATAGTTCCCGATGGCAGAGGGGGGAAGCATTCCTCCCCAGGTGTTGTATGTTCCGTCACTTGGTTTTCATCTGTTGTCGTAGAAAATTTCACACATTCTTCTAACAAATTGGATGAGTACTTCACTACTTTCAAGACAAACACTGCAACAACTATTGAGGCATCATCGATGGTTAAACCTTCAGATTCTTCTACACCGCAACATAGCCAAGTCAATTTCAAGCCCAACATTTAGAAGCAGACAAAGAAGAAGACATTACGAATGATGCTACAACTTGGGATTTAGTATTTAAAGCATGACAACAAGACAATAGAGGAAACTTTTTCAATATTTCTCAATGTGAGCTTCACCACAAGCATAAATGGCCTAACGACGAAGATCTTCAGTAACATTAGAGTGTCTTATTTGGCCGAAGTCTTATTTTAAGTGGGAGGGAATGCCACAATTGTGACTTTATCTCTCTAACTACTCTTGATTAGTCTTCAATCATTGAAAGTACACGAATGAAGGGTTACACCTTGTCACATGGGTCATCACCAAAGGACACGTCTATTCAAAGAGACATCACTACGTCCAAAGGATATAACTATTCATTCAAGAGTGAGACCCTTTCATCAAGGATGTGCCTCTTTATTTGTACCCATTCAAGCTCTATTTAGCAAGGCCTTGTGTCTCAATGCGACAACAACACAGCTTTCCATTCTTTGCCTCATATTTACTCAAGAATATAAGTATTAATCTCTTTAATTATATTTAAGAATATTTAATTAAGCTAAAAGTATCACATGCCCGAAAGCTTTGTGTCATCTTTCAGCCTTAAACACCTTTCTAGAAACATCATGCTGCAAAATGTAAACAGAAGATGGAGAAAAGAGAGAGAGAGAGAGAGAGCTAAGTTTTCAGTATATTCAATATAGTATAAAAAGGATACAATCCTGGCAAGCCATAGGCTGCCCATGAAAAGGTAGCAATACCTAGTCTAAACCCTAGTCTATGACCTAGCACCCAAAAGGTGAGCTATAGCTAACAACGAGCCAAGCGCTTTGCTTATATAAGCCTTTGAAAGAACAATGAAGTGGCTGACTTGCTGTCGGCCAGCTTGCCTGGACATAAAATCACCTCTTGCTGTAGCTGACGCCAGAATAACTTCTCTATTTGCTGGTCGACAGCCACCTGGTCCACTCCACTGCCTTCCAAGCCTATGCTAGCCGTTGTAGCTCCATAATCAAGTCTTTTTCATGTTGCCTCTCCAGCAACTCATGAACATACCGCTGTTGAGAAACAAAGAACCCCCTCTGGGTCAGCCAAATCTCCAATCCCAAAAAGAAATGGAATAAGCCTAAATCCGTCATCTCAAACTCCTTTGACAAGGCAACCTTCGTCATAGCTATGTGCTCCACATGACCGCCAGTGAGAATAAGATCATCCACAAAGGATAATCAAGGTGACCATACTGTGTTCCCGAAAGAGATACAAGTTCGGATTTGCAATTGATCTCTAGAATCCCTTCCATAGAAAGAAGGAATAAATCTTCTGATTCTAAGCCTTGGGAGCCTGCTTAAGACCATACAAGGCCTTTTGTAACCTGTAAACCATCCCCTTTGATCCCGGAACCTCAAAGCTTGGAGGTTGCTCAACATACACCTCCTCTTGCAAGTCGCCATTAAGGAACAGAGATTTTAAAACCATCGACCACCGCTGAGAATAGGCAAGGGCAAGAATTGTCCAAATCGTGGTCATCCTCACTGTCAGTGCAAAGGTGTTCTCATCGTCGATGCTAGGCCGCTGAGCATAGCCCTTAGCCACAAGTTTGGCCTTGTGCTTGTCCACCGACCCATCAGACGTATACTTGGTCTTATAGACCTACTTGACACCAATGACTGACCGTTTTGACAACCTTGAAACCAACTCCCAAGTGTTATTCTTCTCTATGGCTTCAAATTCCACTTGCATGGCTTTCCTACAAGTCTCTCAAGAAAGAGCTTCCTTAATGGAAATGGGCTCTTTGTCCCGAATGATACGAGACATCAAAGCATAGTTCACCTATAAAAGCTCCTCTGATTGACGAATGCAAGAATTGGCCAACATTTGGCAAGCCATCCACCATCTGGTCCCGGAAAGCCCGCTACAGCGTATCTACATTCAAGTGGCCATGACAAAACTGCCACAAATCACCTAGCTGAGGACCGGTAAGAGAGAGTGCTAAGAGTCTCTAAATCCCATTATCCACTCCGCCTTCCCAAACAACCTGGCTTGTTGCTTTGTCCCGGAGAGCAGCAAAATGCTCATCAAACTCCATCCGTATGCCAGTCTTGCAAACCTCATGCACTGACAAAAGATGAAAACCAAGAGATGGGACATAAAGAACTTGGGAGGAATGCTTCCCCTCTCTGTCATCGGGAATGATCTCCAACCTCTCCTCACTATGAATCGGGATAGTGGATGTATCACCAACAAGGATGTGACCTGTTTGCCTGTGAAGATCCTGTAACAACTCTCGGGAAGGAGTCATGTGCTTGGAAGAACCACTATCTAGAATCCACTCCCGAGTATCCCTAATGGTGAGACCAACTGCCTCCCTGTTCAAAGAAGATGGAACTCTGGTGTCCATAATCTCCAAGTGCACAAAAGCTGGAGTCTTCACGGTTACAGCTGAGGAATCTACACCTTTCTCGGTGCTCTGCTGAGGACATTTCCTCCAATAGTGACCCTTCTCGCGACAATGGTTACAGGTCTGCTCTGCCTTCAAGGCATCAGGATCCGAGTCGGGCTCTTGCCCAGAAGACTTCGCTTGTAAAGACTTTGCTTTGCCCTTCTTGTTGTTGCGGCCTTTCGACCGCTGGGAGAAACTCCCCAATCAGCACCAAAAAACAGAAAACCCTCAAGCTCTCATTGTCTCCAAGCTTCAAGCCACTTGGGCTCAGATACCATGATGCACAGCAGAAAAGAGATGAACTGCTGTGAGAAAGAAAAAGCAGAAGTGTAGAGAGAGAGAAGCTGTATAAACTCTGCTATATACACAATATCCGGTACAATACTGATACCAGAATGGTGTGGGGGGCCAAGGTACTATGTATACTATTATGGGCAGCAGGTCGGCCAGTACAGAACAGGCCGACAGCCCATAAATGAGGCCCATGACTGGGAAAATCCAGTCGGCCAGCTCCTGCAACATGTTGGCGAGCACATGATCAAGGCGGTTAGCAAACAGACCATGTCGGCCAGCAGAAGACAGCCCCCCATGACCAGAAAAAACAGGGAAAATATGGAACATGAGGAAAAATGGAGAATACTCCTAACTGGGCAGGCACACCCACAACAGAGGCCCTCACTCCCTACTGAGTAATATGGTACAGACAAGAGATGACTGCTAACAGGATTCACAACACAACACCATCATTAATCTAATCATCATTGAGTTGTGAAACACTCTAAACTTCATCATCTCTTTCTCTCATCGTCTCTGCACACACTCACACCATGGGTGTCTTTCATCCACTAACAGTTGACCCATCTTGAGGTTTCCGTAAGACCTTTTTGGAGATCTGCATTTTCAGTTTTGAGGGCATTCTTAGCTTGATCCAGGTCATTTTTGAGTCTTGAGCTGGCTTTTTAATGTTCCACTTCTAGGGCTGGGGCTGTTTGCACAGATTTTCCCTGTAATGGAGGTTTGAAACAAGAACAACAAATCCATGAAATATTGAGCCATGGAAAAGACTAAAAAAAACACTCAAAAAGAGGCTAATTATCTGTCTGAGAGAGAGAGAGAGAGAGAGAGAGAGAGAGAGAGAGAGAGAGGAAGATTTTGCTATATGCTGGATATTATGTGTAGGTACCAGAAACAACTAGCAAGAAGCTCAAATGTACCGTTGTTTAATCTGCGAGAACTGAGCGCATCACTACCAGTGGGTTGTCCTGCTGGGGATGCACCACCTGTTCTTGTCATTGGAGCGGAAAATGACTTTGTTGTGGTAATTCTCAGATCGTTATATTTTGATTGTTGTGGTTAAGCAAACAAGGAACAAATGCTTATTTGGCCATATGAAAATTGGGGTGCAGTGTGAAAGCTTTCTTATATGCAGCCCTAGAAGGTGTGACTTAGATCTGTTGGTAAGCATTGTAGGGGAGCGACTTTCTTGCGTTCGTGCCCATAATCTTTCCTCTATGGACAGTTTGGTTTAAGGTGTTTTACTGATGAGCATCTTACCAATTGATGGCCTATGTTTTAGGGGTGGCAATCGGCTGTATCACCCACGTGGCTAGCAGCTTTTTGATGTGAAGGGGTAGTTGCTACCCCTCCTTTTGGTCATGGTTATTGATTGTTTGCTTTGAGATTTCTTATTTTCTTTTGTTTATGGTTATTGATTGTTTGCTTTGAGATTTCTCACTTGTGCATAGAGTCAGAGCGGTAATGATTGCTGGAGGTCTAAGTGGCATCCAGACGAGAATCACATGGATTGATTGCAACACAAACCCACCCCCCCCCCCCCCCCTGCGGCAGCCCCGCCGGGGTCCCCCTTTACACTTGGTCTCCCTGTCTGTCTGTGTGCGCGTGAAAATAGATATGTATGTGTTCGTGTGGGTGGGCATGTGCGCACATGTTTATGTGTGTGCCTGTGTCAGATGTTCTGACATAACAAGCATAGAAGGCATCAAGGCCCATGCTAAAACATTATGAGATAATGACTTTTTAAACCTTCTCATTCTGATTGATCTTTTTGGTTGTCTTCAATGACATTAATGTTTGTTGCATTTTATGTTGTAAAAATTGTAGGATATGCAAGGTCTCCATGACACAGCTGCGGTCTACGGAAGCAACCTGGTGGTGCTACCCTCAATCGCACATGACATAATGCTTGATATGGCATGGAAAGATGCAGCTGAGGTGGTGGGCTCTTGGCTGAAAGAAAAAGCACTGTAGATTTGCAAAAAATGATAGATTGAATCTAGGGAGTGTTCTTTACTACATCAGATTTTCTGTTGGTCCATGATAGGCTTCTCTTTATGGTTTTACCCATTGGGTCCTCATGTGTGAGCAGCACCGGAATATACATGATCAAGCATGGACAGTGTGTGATGTATTTTGGCACTTCAATAGAGTGAAAGGGTTTATACACACTGGGCAAAACAAGTGAGAAGCTCACAATTTTGTGGCTACTGTGGAGAGGGAGAGAGCTCGTTTACCATGGGGAGAGGGGGACAGCTTGTCATAGAAGCTTACAGCTCAGGTGACATAATGATGATTTTTCTTTTACTGCATGTTGATAATACAGGCTTCCATCTCTACCACTCTGATAATAACTATGGCCTCCTAATGCTGCCATGCACTTTTGACCTTCTCATCTAATATAAAGGGAGAGTCCTTTATTTAGAAAGAGAGGATTTGAGTTGGCCCTTCTTCATTCAAAGAAATTTGAAAGAAAGTTCTATATTTTGAGTTCAGAAGAGAGAGGGGGAGAGAATCATCTCAGGTTTGATGGGATCAAAATTTGAACCCGATGCAATGTCTACTACCATGGTAGCCCAAAAAAGATATCTAGTTTTTTTGACCTGGACTGAATAATTTTATATAACTTGAATAGGATTGAGCCACCTCAACATTTAAACCTTCTCTTAAAGGTTATTCATGGTGGTTTTATTGAGAGAGGATATCTGAGAAGGCACCCGCCAGGACACATTTTTCAGTCACTACTATAAAAACCTAGCAAGGAAGTAAAGACCAAGGGGAAGAAATCTTGTCCCCACAAAGTTTAGAAAGGTTAACAATGGCAAGATGAGGGAAGCACTACATGGTCCAAGAGAGTAGGAAATGAGCAAGAGAAACTAGAACTAGTTTGGGCGATGAAACATGGTGAAAATGGGCTTGAAGGTGCCATGAGGTGACCTCAAGAGTTGCAATGCAGGTCTTGGATGAAGAATGTGTGCTGGAGAGTTTACAGCACTTTCTGCAGTGTTTTTGGAAACTCCTCAGGATCATCCGTGGTCTCTTTATCTAAGGCACTAACACAGGAGGATCCATAATGCCACAATTCGGGAGTAGATGATAGATCCGAGTGCAAGTAAATGGAGGGGTAGCTGCCACATTATTTGCTTAAATCGGGCCAAGAGATTGAACATTAAGTATATGCCTAAGGTGTCTTTTTATAGCTTGAAAGGGAAAAGTAAGGATGTCAAACTTGTATATATGGGTAGCTTCTTTGCCATATAAAGACAAGCAAAATGATATTTATTACTTCTTAGGAAGACGAAGAACTAATGCGGCACAATTCACTCATAAAAATCTTGGGGCATTCCTTGCATTAGTTTCCATTAGTAGGTACTTTTATAGGTGGTGGGGTTGACCGTGAACTCCACAAGGTTTATTCATAGCTTCAATAAAGATGCCTATCAAGAGGCCATACATTGAAGATTGTTAGCCATAAATAAATGCCCACCAAGCAACTATGCATCTAATGATAGAACTTAATGGTGAAGGATGCTTTGCATGCTGAAATTTGCTACTTGACACAAGTTGCACAAGCATGGAAAGATCAAGGTGACAGAACCTTGTGTGTGTGTGTGTGTGTGAGAGAGAGAGAGAGAGAGAGAGAGAGAGAGAGAGAGAGTATATGCGATATGAAAACATGATGGAAACAAGTGAGGTGCTAAAAAGTTGCACAAGCATGGAAAGATCGAGGTGACAGAAACTTGGTTGTGTGTGTGTGTGTGTGTGAGAGAGAGAGAGAGAGAGAGAGAGAGAGAGAGAAGGTATATACGATATGAAAACATGATGGAAACAAGTGATAGAAACAAGTGAGGTTCTAAAAATGGGCCCTCACATAAGTTCATGGTTGGGCAATAATTAAATATGAGCGTAAGGCGTTTTTTATAGGTTCAATTAAAGTATGGTAAACTTACAACTAGGTCCTAGAAATAAAGTCAAACTTTTATATATGGGTAGTTCCTTTGCCATGGAAAGATGGGCATAGTGATATTTATTACGCCTTTGGAAGATAACATGTCTTCTCTCAAAATGCTAACAGCTTTGTTTAGAATCAAAAGTGTGGTATACTTCAATTGGCTATTGTATGAGTAATGTGAAATGTCCTTGTTTTCAAACATCATTCTCTCTCTCTCTCTTTCTCTCTCTCTCTCTCTCACAACAAAGCAAGTCCTCCCTCCCAAAATAATTATCTTGTTTGTTATTTTTTAAAGTCGAGCATTTGATTTTGGAGCACAAAGCAAGAAAAGGGGAGAGTATAAATTTTGTTCACCTACCTTCTAGAGTGTTGCAAATTTCAATAAGTCACTTTCACCATCTATTTCCTTGCAATGATCATGTTGATTTAATTTCACAACACCATATAAGTGAAGACGATGATGGGGGGGATTTTTCTATGAGATGTTTTGTTGGCTATGAGGTTCAAATGATCTTAGCTCTCTTGTATTATGTTGGGTTTCTTTGTGTATTTCACTTTCTCTCATATACAAAAGTGGCCCGCATTTCATTTATGTGAACATGCTAGATTCATCATAGGGACAGAATTGACAAGGAAAAAACTAAACAATTGCTGATAGAGCATTTCCATTTCGTATTAGCATGCATAGGGACTTAATTTTCATGATTGATTTGAAATAAAGTAACCAATTGCAACTAGAGAATTGTAAAGTTTAGAAATGAGGGAGGCATGAAAATGAAAATTGTCATTGTGTTTCTACAAGACAACTACCATGATAAATGACCTCAAATTTAAACAATCCGAGATGGAAAGCTTTGGACTCAAACTACAAGAAAGTAATGGTACATTCATTTGTGAAAATCAAAATGTCAATAAGAAATGAAAATTCTTAGTGGCATATAAATAAAGAAATTCACACTGAGTCTCCCCTTTCACATATAAAGTCTTATACACCAAACCTTGAGACATGTATCCTCAAGCTATCAAGAAAGGTTTACTTTTGGTACATTGGTTTATGATGATGTTTTGGGATGTCTTAAGGGGTGATGCTGAAGAGAAAATAATGTCAATCACAATTCATTTAGTATGAATACCAACTTCCAAGAAAAATTAAGCACATGCCACTATCAAAGATCTCTAATTTCTATATTTTAAATCATAAAATGTAGAGCAACCTTCAATATATTCTAACTAGTTAATTGAAAAATGCAAAGCAAGCTTTAGCACACGCCAACTTACATCTATCCTACACTAGTAAATTGGAAAATGCAAAGCATGCTTTAGCACATACAAACTTATGCCTACTTTGAACGACTTTTTTTGCAAAATTGACAAATGCTTTGAAGCTCAAACACATGCTAGCTTAGCAACACACACTAAAACTTGAATTGATACATGCTTTGAAGCTCAAACACATGTCAACTTAGCAACACACACTGGAATTTTGAACCCGAATCATAGGACAAGCCAAACATTGGTGACCATTGTAATGTTTTGCAGAAGAAGCACAAGGGCATTTGTGCTTGCTTGTAAGATGGTGGAAAAATAGGAGAAACAATAGGTGCCATAAACAAGGGCTAATAAATACATACTTGATTTTTAGAAAGAGTTGTCAAAGTAAGATGTTGGTAACATGCTAATGACCTAGTCTCACAAATTGCCCCATTTGCATGAAAGGCCAAACATGAGCCACATTTCTCTAATTTTTTCTATAAGCTTGTGGAAGCATATGACCAACACAATTAAAGGCCAAGAAATACTTGCTGAGATTGCCAAAAAGGTGATGGGAAGAGAATGGCAACTCCTTAGTTGACATGCATCCTAGAATTGGCTTGTTTTTATGTATGTAAAATATGGCTTTCCTTGAAAATGCATAAAATCCTCTTAACAAACTTCTGGTTCAAGATGTTATCCATTGTATTAGTTGTTAGATTTGCCAAATGCATGGATGTGCATTATCAAAATTGGGGGGCCTCAAAATTGCTACTTTTGATCAAGCTATTGATAACACCCACATTTAGAATACATAAAAACCAAGGTGTTACTAGCAAGTTCTCTTTCAAAGCTCAAACATACTTTACAAAAATTGCTAGGCCAATAAAAAAATTTGCAACTTGTAATAAATGCGATGCCATCTTGTTGTGACATTACATGCCTACTTCCTCACTAACCCCTTATCTTGTGAGTGATGAATGTAGTCTAGAATATTGTCTTGAACTGGAAGGTTGCTATGGCCTACTTCTCGTCTCGCGGGCACTCTCGGAGTCGGATTTGATTGGGAGGAGAGTGACATAAGTGAGGATGAGACACTAAATTGGGGAGAATTATAATTGGCTTACAAGGCACAAATGTTTCTACATTGAAAAGGGGTCAGAAATGTTTCTACAAGGCACATAGTTTTTTTTGCGGGGGGGGGGGGGGGGGGGGGGAACTTAATGTATGCATATATATATATATATATATATAATTAGAACCATCTCAACATCTTGAGATGTGCCATGTGTCATCTTCAGCATGCACACCATCAATCTCAACGTCTTGAGAGATACCACGTGCCATCTTCAACGATTTCTCTCGATGGGAATCATCTCTTTGTGGCTACATCCCACCTGAGCTAATTCCACTGCATGCTAAATCAAGTGTGGTGCCTACTTCTCATCTCCACTGCATGATAATTCCTCAAGAAATTTTCTCTCGCGCGCAACATCCCATCTCAGATTGGTTTGTAGAATAGTCTATCGTGGGGTTTCCACAGGTTGACAAGACAAGTAATGTCCAAATTGGACTGCTTTGCAAACAATTACTTCTAGTTTGGATGACTAAGTAGCATAATAATCCCACAAAAGGGATGTAGGTAAAGTTGGAATCCCAAAAGGGGTGTGGATAATGTTGGAAATGTGGGTAAAGTTGGATACCTATAAAGGCAAGAATGGGTAAATAACAATCCCACAAAAGGGGTGTGGGTAAAGACAAGAATGGGTCATGAGGAGTACCTTTTGGGGTGGGTGAGCAATGTTCTTTGTTGGATACACACACAATCTCGGCACCCGCACCACCACCTACTTCCTATGTGAGAGTTTCACTCTCACTAGCACATTACACCTTCTAAAAGGATTGTTGAATCTCACATGACACTATATGCTTTGGTCCCACCATGTGTGTGTGAGCAATTTCCAAGGGGAAGTCGAGATGCCTTATGCTACTTCATAAAGCCTATAAAAACTAGAAATGTGGTAGAATTTGTTGAGTGACAGACTTCCCTATTTGCTAGGATTACTCAAGGAAATCACAAACGTCTCGCTAGAGGGCAATATGATCTAATGGAGCATTCCCAATGCTTTCACTATTTGCTAGAATTACTCAAGGGTCTCACAAATGTATGGCTGGAGGGTAATATGATCCAAGGGACCATTCCCAATGCCTTTCTTACCTCCCTCCAATTCATAGGAGCTAGACCTCTCCTCAAAGAATCTCTCATGTGAAGTCTTTATCTTTAATTCCTTGAAAACTTATACTTCATTCATTGATTTAGTGAAAAAAAAATGAGATTGTTTGGTTTCTATCTTGGGGGTCATCTCACTCCTCTCACTTCTTAAACCCTTTCTTGTAGAATGCAAAGAGGCACATGCATAAAGAATCGCAAGTCTCTACTTTGCAACTCTGTTGAACCTTAAGGATCCAAGCTCCATCATGGTGATATAATGAGGATGACTTAATCTTATACTAATTAATAGTATGATTAGTACTAATCTAAGCTAGGGTGGAGGTACCTAAACACAAAGATGATGAATAAACTAAACTAATTAAGCTTTAGACTCAAGAATAATTAGGTTACATTTGAATAGTTCTTTATCCTTGAATTTTGATTCATGTTCAAGCAAAGACGATTCTATGTCTTGAATTTAGTGTTAGGCGTATTTTAAAGTGTAGCAATAAGTGATTTATATGATTCTTTGTCAACACTATTTAACAACACATCAATAGATTCATCTTCTTCAATAACCTTCTTCAAAGCACAAAGTTGTTGGCTAACCACCATGCATGAGATCTAGTTAACAAGGGGCTTTAGCACCTACTCCAGCCACCATTTATATCTAGTATAAAAAACCACCTTCACTCCTTCATTCTCACGAATTTGCTGTTAAAATTCGGGGCACATTTTTCTTTTCTTTTGATGCACAAGCCCATGCTTGGGGATGGGGAAAAGGTCTAGTCTCTTTCCAACATCAAAAGATGTGCATTTTTGGGGACCTCTATAGTCTTCTACTCCCGAGAAGTGGGCCTGGATTTCTCATCAAAGGAGGGGAATTCTTTACTCAAATTCGCTAGTTGCTGCACTAAGTTCAATCTTAGTGGAGATAAGTCAAACCTAACTTTTTTTTAAATGTATTTTTCTCCAATTAAAATTAGCTTTTATATACAATCCTTTAGGACTAATGTAATTGTGATCCTCACCTTAAATAGATTCCTCAGGGAAGAGAGTTAGGTAAATTACCTAGAGTTTCCTATCTTTTTGGAAGTCCATATGATCCAATAGGGAGACTTTGAAGGTCAAAAGACCCTATATTGGTGCAAGTAAGGGAAGTATTATCTTAGACCTTAAATTGGTGCAAATAAGGGAAGTCTTACCCTAAAACCTTAAATTGATTCACAAATAAGAGAAGTTGTTACCTTATAGTTTATAAGCTCTTGGAATTAGGGTGAAATTAAGATAAAAGTTAAAAGTGAAACTCATACAACCTCTAATTTTTAGTGATCATCAAAAATTAAGGTAATCATCTCGAGTATGAAAGTAACCAATCGAAAACTTTAAAAGTCTAAGTCTTCTAGTGCATGTGCACTTAGTGGCACATAGTTTTTACATAATAAGCACTATCTTTTTTTTTGGGAGTCAAAAGATAGGCCTTAGTGGCACATTGTTTTTATCTAATAAGAACTATCTTTTGGTGGTCAAAGTTGTATATTTTATCTAATATAATCACGTTTTATTCTTTGGGTTAGGTAAAGTCCCCCAAATATTGGGGGAAATATAGGTTTAAATCCTTAACAAATGCATGTCTTACTTACTAGTAATATGCACATCCAAGGTTGTAACTCTCTAATAACATTCTCAAACCATTTTTTGGAGGATATCCTAAAACCACTACTTGTAACTCCCTAACGAGGTTAGATATCCTCAAACCATTTTTCGAAGGTTAAACACTATAATAAAAGGAAAAGTAACTATCTTTTTGAGAAGGATAAAAAATGATTGAAAAGTAACTATCTTTTTGAGAAGGATAAAAAATGATTGTGTGTATAAGAAGGTTAGAGAGTGGTGCCTTTATCTTTTCCTAGATGAATGAGCCTAAATGCTAAGAGCTATTATAAGATATTAGAATTGAATTATGCATCATAATGAACCTTGAAATATTATGTATCAAAATTAAAGTGCGAGACATATTGAAGTCATAATAATTTAGACAGTGTAGTAGATCATGATATATAAACTTAAGGATGAAACCTATAATTGGTGCATAAGCCAAACTTAGCACAAATGCAAGGGAAGAATTTTTAGCTATCATTAAAGATGATTGACATGGACTTGTTGGGGTTTCATGTTTTGGAACATAAAATCTATGAGATAGATTTGAGAAACATCCCTAAGATGAAAATTAGTGGAGGATGTGCATATGGATGCCTTCTGATATAATCCATTGTTTTAAATTCTAAACTTGTAGAACATGTTGTTTTGAAGTTTGAACTTATAGAACACATTGTTTTAAGAAAATTATCATTAAAAAAAGGACGACTTGGGAAGAAGCCTTGTTTGAAATCCTTGGGTGAAATGAGATCTAGTGAAAAGAACCATGTGGAGCGTGGTCGAGACTTGTCTAAAAAGATTGTATTATCTTGTCTAAATTGTAATGGTTTTCTTGCCATAATTGTTTGAAATTTTACTTCATGCATTTTCTTGAATCATATTTTCAATTGTTTTATGAACTATTTGTATCCAATATTGTTGTGGCACAATGGCCTATAAGGGTACCACAACACAAGCTGGATTTATATTGTGTGGATATCATCCATAGGGTGCGCCACACAAAAGAACTCGTATAAAGGTGGCCATCCAAGACCTTGACCCCTCTCATTGAATGTGGGTGCGCTCGATATATGGCCTGAGTGAGAAATGATAAAGCAAACCCCCCTTGAATGGGTAGGCTCCCTAGTGATGGCCTGCTGACTAGACAAAGCACTTTAGGAGTGGACATGCTTGTAGATTCAAGGATCTAAGAAAAATGGTTGGTTAGGGAGATATTATATTGAGATGTGTAATTCTTGATAACTCTTAAGTATCTTAACTTGCACAATTTCTAGGTTATGTGGTTTATGATGAATTTTTGTACATAAAAAATTTGTAATACTTGTTTAGGTCTTATTTGTATATAAATTTGAATTGTAAATATATTATGCTACTTGTTCAAAGTGTATCTTTAGAGGAGTATGTGCATACCTATTTGAGAAAAGTGCAGCTAAAGTGATGGGTGGGTGTAATGCCAATTCAGGGATTGAGTGGTCGAGCAGTATAGGCAAACCCATGGGTGGGATGGGTATAGGCTCAATTCATGGATTTAGCCAACTATGTGTATGTGTGTGTTGTGTGGGTGCATGCAAATGACGATAATGGGGGAGAAAAAAAGTGACCATAGAAATAAAAAGTGTAAGAAGTTATTTTATTAACTTGGAGCAATCTCCTACAATTCTTGGTGAGGGAGTTTTTGAGTTAAGCCTCGGGGCATAGCCCAGAGTGAGTCACTCTTCCCCTATAGAATAGTCTTACACAACCTCATTCTTATACCTTTCCACTTGGTCCATCTAGGTACCAAGTGTGTCCTCTTCTGGTATTCGGATGTGGCTTTCTTCTATCTTCTATTGCTGGGTGTGGACACTTCTTTTTCCAAAGTGAATAGATTTGGGGACTTATAGTTGGAGATAGAGACACTCCTCTACTTTCCTGACCCATCTTATTAGAAAAGTAAATTAACAAGTTACCCTCATAAATAGTAGACTGATAGGAGCCATAACCCATCCTTAGTTTCTCTTGAATGTCTTCAGTGTTGAGGCTTTGTTTCCATTTAGGTGAGGGGCTAAGAAGTAGATGCAACTCGTGAATGTTTCCTAGAATTACAAATTTCAATTGTAAGTTCTATGTAAATATTCTCTATTATTAAAGGCATGAATTACTAGAGTTTTTTTCTATGGTGATGTAAGTTAGTATATTTCACCATTTTTGATGAGTCCCAAGTTGGAACGCTTGTGACTAGAGGATTTTCTAATGATATATGCATTTACTTGGATGGCATGAAAAAATCTCACCTTTTATGACTCTCTTAAGGAGTGTATTCGAGAGAGATATTCTTTGGGAGAATGTGGACACATATGGCTTGGTTTTTGGGACCCTTTATAGACACCGTGAGCTTTTAACATTTTGAAAAGGACCCAGTGGGGCTTGGGTTGTGGGTATGTCTCTGTTGCTTGGGGCTCTTGCTCGGCATGTTTTTGCCTATAAGAACACTTTTGGCTGCTGCCAATTTTTGTTTCTTCTCGTAGGAGTGTTTTTGATTGTTGCTAAGTTTTTGCTTCAACATTGTAGGTACCTTGGTTGGCCAGAGTGCTCTTAGGTATCCATTTCTACTTTGGGACCTCCTTGGGGGATTGTTGAGGTTATTTCTTGGGGAGACGACCTTCATCTATGAGGTTTTGGATCTCCATAATGATTTGAAGAGCTGATCTCAACATGGCAAAGTGAGAGGAGTGTTGAGGTTTAGGGATTACATGTGACAAGCACACATATTTGGATAACGAGGATTGGGATGTTGAAAGGTTTGAGGTAACCTCATCTACCAAAGGTGTAATAACCATCCTCTAGAGAAGCCTAAGTCCTAAGTGTAGGGATTTTCTTTCATTAAATTGATTAGTGGCCACAATCCATCCCCTTTTGAGGATGATGCTTTCATTCAATGTACGGCGACATATAACTTGCAAGATGTAGGTTTATTTCCAATATAGAATTCTACTTCAAAACAATGCAAGATGCAGGTTTAGTTCTTATATAGAGTTTTATTTTAAGATAATTGATGACTATGGATTGGCACTTGTTTACCATGGTGAGCTAGTTGCAAATAGTGTTATTGTGAGTGTCCTAATAAGATTAGGTCTGCCTCTCCCAAGACATTAAGTTGTGTATTCACAAAGGTTGGCCGTGGTCTTTTTGGGATAACTTTAGCTTGAGGCAAATCAATTCCACTTGTTTTTCTATTTCAAAAGGTTACCAGAGTAGGCCTCTTGAGGTGTAACATCCTTAAGTGCCTTTGTGTAGCTCTGATTGAGGACATAAATTGTTGTGTCCATGGCAGTTCGATTGCAGCGTTCTACAACACCGTTTTGGTGAGGTGTGTGAGCAGTTGGTGAGTTGGCGCTTGATGGCCTTGCAGTAGCTGTCAAATTTCGTTGTCAAAAGGAATTCTCCTCCTTGATTTGTATCACCTTCTTTCCTGTCTTATTTTCCACAAGCTTATGCCACTGTTTGAACTTACCAAAAGCTTCAGCCTTGTCCCAATGGAAATAAACCCACATCTTCCTACTGTAATTGTCGACTAGCAGCATAAAGTAAGAAGATCCCCCTAATGAAGTAGTAGACATTTTACCACAAAGATTAGCATGTACCAGCTCTAGAGAAGTCTTTTCCTGATTGCTGATTTTTTGTGTAAATGCCTTGTGTTGTTGCTTGCCCATCATGCAAGCTTCACATGGTTCCTGCAATTCTAAAAATGCAGGCAAATTAGTTACCATACCCTTTTTTTACATCTTCTTTAGCACTGTAAATCCAATGTGACCAAATTGCTCGTGCCAAAGTTTGCTTGTGCTCTTATCTGCAGACACTATAAGGGCACTCAGCTCGTAAAGATTGTTGTGCCTTACTCCTTTACTAACTACCTTGCCAACAACATCTAGAATTTTTGCCTCAATTTTCTTGAAGCGTACTTCAAGCCCACCATCTATCTCATCGCAGTAGCTAATAGTAGATTTTTCTTTATTTGGGGTACATAGAGCACATCTGACAGCTTCTTCTCTTCACATGTACATTGAGCATTATTCCCAACAACAACACTGATGGGTTCTTGTAGAGGCTTCCAGGAACTATACTAGCCCTTCTTACTAGTCATGTGTCAGCAGGCTCCACTATCCAAAATCCATGAATCATCAACAACTAGAGCCTGAGCAGATGAACATATCTCTTCAATGGCAACCCAAAGTTCAAGGTCGGTCTCGACATTGTTGATTGATTGACTCCTTTTCCTTCCATAAAGCCTTCAAGAAGGTGCCATTCTTCTCGTCAGCCTGCTTCTTTCTATAGTCTTTGACATCGTGACCCTTCTTGTCATCGTAGTAGCAGCTCGCTTGAAGCTTTTTCTTCTTCTCACCAAAAGATGTTGCGTCTTTGTCTTTAGCATTGTCCAAAAATGCAGCATCACCACCATAGCATGTCTTCAGCCGCATCTCCTCCTCAAGTAACATAGCATTAAATTCTTCAAATGATAAAAGATGGTACTCTAACCTGAGTGTTTAGTGATGTAGCCAAGCCATCATACTTCTGTGGAAGAATTCGGATGCACCTCTGGGCCAACTTCTCACTAGTGTGTGTAATCCCTACAATAGCCATTTGATCTCAAAGATTTTTGATCCGCGAGATAAATGCTTTAGCAGCTTCTCCTTCAGCAAATGTTTCAATAGAAAACTGATTCTCCAGGTTCAAAATCCTAGTCTGATTGTGAGTCTCATATTGATTTCTTGGTATGATCCAAGCCTCTGTTGCTTTGGTAATATGTTTAATCAAAGTGAGAACATAATCACTTACACTGGTAACGATGGCACAAAGTGCATCAACATCTCGCATTCTCCATGCCTGAAGAAGTGTAGCATTAGGCGGAAGCATGTTTGCAGGGTTGTTGGGATTGAGACTTCCCACCACTGGTTCTGCATCCATTCCCAAAACAGTTTCTAAGAGGTCATAAAAGTCTAGAATGGCATTGATTTCGAATTTCTAGAGAGTGTAGTTTATCCCATCAAGCTTGCCTTCCGTGAAGGCAGGTGGACATATGCGCAAGACTGGTGCAACAACAACAGCAACAGTAACAGCAACAGAGATAGAAGCCATCACTCCTAGGATTCTATGCAAAGAAAGATTAAACTTTATGCACTATTCCTGCTAAGAGCACCTAAGCTTTGATACCATATAAGAATATGGCACAACAGAAAGAGATAGTAAGACAAAGCACAATAGACAATGCAATACATACACAATGGAGAGAATTTAAAATTCTGATTATACCAAAGAGGTACAAGTGATGGTGTTTTCAACCATTGCGCTCTCAAGTAGAGCTTAGATGACGATCTATGCAGACTCTGGGATGGAGGATGTACGAAGTGTAGAAGGGGGTGGATACTCACAAGCATTGGATGCCTTAGCTCATGGCAACCATGTCCATATATAGTACTGTAGGTGATGTGGTAGACGCATATACAACGAGGGCAGTTACACTGCATAGACGCGATCACCGCCCGCATATCAAGAATGTGGCCCATGGACCACTAACCACCGCCCACTAATGATGGACCCGGTATCTGAGGGAATATTGTGGGGAATATGCTAGCCCCCTTGGGATCCCCCAATCAGGGTGCTACCCTGGGCTGCCTGTACCCTTGACCATCTCTTAACCATCATCAATGGTCACAATAATGACCTCATTGACGTCTAAGCTAGGGTTCCTGCTAAAGACATATGCACCATGTCTAATCCTCATAATGGGGGCCTAATAAATGTGCATTATACATCAAAGAGATACATGATGCTGAGAGGCGAGCATTAAGTGTATACTAACATGGATATTGTTCTCTTCTATAAATGTGTTACCTTTTGTTAAGACTTTAACTTGGAAATACTAGTTTGTTAAACTAGAAACTATAACTTGAGACATTAGACTATACTCTTGACTATAATAAATTACTTGATTTATAATAAATCTAAGTAAATCTTAGACAATATGTAGATGATCGAAATATGGTCATAAAATTTCAGTAATTCTTGTAAACTTGGAAGGTGGAATACTTTACTAGGGTCAACTAGTTCTTATCATGGCTTAATAATTCAATAATTTCCTTGGTTCCTATAATTTGATCTTATCTTGACAACTTATCTCCTATTATCTCAGGTTGACTAAAGTTACGTAGACTGTTGTCCACTATGGCTTTTTATCTAAATCCTATTAGGAATTAGAAAAGACTACAATACAATACAACCAAAATACAATAGCAAATATAAAACTATTTGCAAGTGTGAATTTATATGTACCTGTATTAGTTACGTTACCCTTGTTTACTGTAGATGAAAATAAAATAGTTTCATTAGACCATAAACTTTGTTTTTTGGAAGTCTAATCAAAATAGATTAATACTCCAAGAGCATACTTGACAATCATGAATCTATTTACTTTTTATATAATGATGTAAAAGCTTTATATAAGAATCAAATGTTTATAAAAATAAAGACAATGTCTACATTTACTGTTGGAATTAGGGTTGCAGAAAAGCACACAAAGCTTGGAGAAGAAGAAGCAAGAATGCACACAACACACAGTGTATTATATTGTGTCAATGTACATTGTCTTTATATAAAAATAAAGACAATGTCTACATTTAATGTTGAAAATAGGGTTGCAGAAAAGCACACAAAGCTTGGAGAAGAAGAAGCAAGAATGTACACAACACACAGTGTATTATATTGTGTCAATGTACAAAGATAAGTTAGCCCTAGAATAATGGGCGTATATACAAGCTGGGAGAAAAAACCTCCTAAAGAGGCAAAAAGTGCCTCGACAGTCCTAAGTGTGTTCACACACATCAGTGCCTATATATATGGAAATAAATCCCCCCTGGGAGTGATGGTGTGAACGAGAGCTGGCACTCATGTATAGGGAAGTGTGCCATGCCCAAAATAGATTAGTCCACAAAGGGGAGCAAGCCCAAAGCTTTGCGGAAAGCTTCAAACTTCTCTCATGAGGAAGCGCCTTTGTGAAAAGATCGGCGAGGTTGTCCTTTGTTGGCATATATGCCAAGCTGATCTCTCCTGCTGAGAGTCTCTCCCTGACATAGTGATAATGCACCTCAATGTGCTTTGTGTAGGTATGAAAAACTGGGTTTCTCGCAACTGCCAATGCGCTCCGACTGTCAGTGTAGATAGAGGTGGTAGACTTCTGTCCAACACCCAAGTCAGCCACCATAAGCCGTCTGAGCCACACACACTCAACCGTAGCTGTGAAAGCTGCCCTGTACTCAGCTTCACAACTAGAAGTGGCCACAGTAGGTTGCTTCTTGCTCAACCAAGATATGCATGAACTACCGAGCATGAAAAAAAAACCACTTGTGGACACTCTTGTGTCATAGCAACCAGCCCAATCTGAGTCCGAAAAAGCATGGAAATCTGGTGGCAACGATCCCCCCTTGGGATAAAACAGCCCAAGATGTATGATGCCACTCAAGTAGTGAAAGATACGTTTAACTACCTTCCAATGCTGAGTCCCTGGGCTATGCATAAACCTGCTCACCTGTGAGACTACAAACTGAATGTCTGACCTCGTAATGCATACATAAATGAGGCAACCAACAGCTATCTGATAGAGTGTGACATCAAAGTGATCTCCAGCATCATGAAGACTCAACTTCCATTGGAGTAGCAAAATTGCAGTCTTCAAGGCCAAATCTCTGCAATAATGTCTCAATATACTTTGTCTGACACAAAGCAATACCTCCATCACACTGCTTAAATTGTATCCCCAAGTAATGATGCAAATGGCCCAAATTTGATATCTCAAAAGAGGCATTCAAACCAGCCTTAAAATCAGTAATATGATTCTCATTTGGTCCTGTGAGCAGCATGTCATCCACATAGAGAGCAATGATTAGATGTACATCATACACACGTTTAATATACAAAGTGCTTTCTGTTGGACTATTTTGAAAACCATGTCCAGTCAAATATGCATGTATCTTTTCATACCAAGCTCGTGGAGCTTGCTTTAAACCATATAAAGCCTTTTTCAACCTGCATACTTTGTTTTCCTGCCCTCGTCCAACTGATGTACATTCCAACCATTATGAGCTGCCAATGCACAAATGCTACGAATGGTAGTCATACGACAAGTGGGAGCAAAGGTTTCATCAAAATCAATGCCCTTTTCTTGAGCATAACCCTTTGTAACAAGTCTAGCCTTATAGCGATCAACACTGCCATCTGGCTTTCGTTTCAACTTTAAAACCCACTTACATTCAATGACCTTTTTACCAATAGGCAAATCACACAAAGACCATGTACCATTCTTCATTATAGCATCATATTCACTTTGCATTGTAGCCAACCAATTTTCTGATTTTTGTCCCTCATCACAAATGAAAGAGGTTCTTCCTCTTCACACATACTAGACACAGCCAAAGCATAACAATCTGATGCATAAGAGGCATGTTGAAAACCTGAATGAGTACGACTAGACATAGGTGCATCAATTTTACTATCACGCAAGGTTTGCACCAGCCATTTAGGCATACCTCTAGCCTACTCATTTTCAGCCCTATCCTCATAAATTACATATCCTCATTTTCAGCCCTATCCTCGTACCTCTAGCCTGCTCATTTTCAGCCCTATCCTCATAAATTATATCCTGTAAATCTGCATCAGAAATAGGCTGATCTATGATATCGTTTGAAATCTGCATAGGCTAAATATTTGCCTCATTATGACTTACATTTGAATTCCCACTTATAAACAGAGGCAACAACGTATCAAATACATCCCATGAGCTCACACCTGTCTCTTTTGTACATGATAACAAAGGCTGCACAGCATCTTCCACAAAAACAACATCTCGACTAATCAAAATACGCTTTGACTGCGGATGATACAATCTGTAACCCTTGCTCTTAGCACTGTAACCAACAAAAATGCATTTGACAGTAGCCTTATCATCCAATTTTCTACGTTGTTGCACAGGCACTAAAGCATAGGCCAAGCAACCAAAGACACACAAGTGACCAATAGAAGGCTTCCTGCCATGCCAAGCTTTGTATGGAGTAACAGATGGAGTAACAGACTGCAAGGCCTTCGTGGGACACCTGTTGAGTGACAGCCTCAAGCCAAACCGCATGTGGCAAAGCTTGGCTCTTGACCATACATCGTGCCATCTCCATCATAAGTGACCTGTTTTTCCTCTCAGCAACACCATTTTGCTGAGGGGTATACGGCACTGTACATTGGTGTTTTATCCCATGACTAGCAGAAAATGCATTAAACTCTTTAGACATGTACTCCCCTCGATCAGAACAACGGAGGGTGCCCACAGTACAATTGGATACATTTTCAGCCATAAGCAAAAATTGTTTGAAGCACAAAAACACTTCGGACTTTGCCTTCAGTGGATATACCCATGCATGCCTTGAGTAATCATCAATGAAAGTCACGAAGTACAAGTGTTTACCAAATGACGGAGTTTGCATAGGCCCGCATACATCACTATGTACAAGTTGCAATTTGCGAGTGGCCCGCACAGAACCATCCTTTGGAAACACAGAACGTTGCATTTTTCCCAAAATACAGCCTTCACAAACATGTTTCAATGGTGTCTCAAGAGGGGGCAATGAAGCAACCATATCAAATTTCTGCAAACGCAGCAAACTAGCAAAGTTCAGATGACCAAAACGAGCATGCCATAGTTTTGCATTTGAAATTGCCTTTTCATCAGAAACTGCATTTGTTGAATCTTCCACACACTTGTCATAAGAATTGAGCCTATACAGCCCACGAAACAAGGTGCCAGATGCAATAATCGTATCACCAGAAGTCAAATCATGAACAGTACATCTGTCATCCACAAATTTGACTACAAGTCCAAGTCTAGCAAGCGCAGAGACAGACAATAGATTCTTCTTTATCCCTAGCACATACAAAGCATCTCAAAGTGTGAAAGCACTGCCATTTGCAGCAGTAAGCATAATTTTACCAACGCCCTTCACTGGGTAAGAAGCATTATTGGCACATGTGACAGTATTCCCATTAGAGACAGCCTCAAGACAAGTGAACATATCACGATGTGAGGTAATGTGCTTTGTAGCACCACTGTTAAAATACCATACATCAGAGTCAACATCATGTACAGATGGGTCATACTGGCAATACATGCTAAACGCCCATTCTGTATCCTACACAACATTTGCAGAATCTGCATTTGTAGAAGCATCCGCTATTGTGGCTGCATTTGACTCTTTCTTCTTTGCCTCTTTAGCCTTTAGCTTAGGGCAATTCTTAATGACATGATCAGTTGCCTTACAATAGTTGTACCTGATCTTTTTCTTGCCTTTATCAAGAGCCTTCTTAGACCTATTGTTACTACCTGTGGAAGGAGAAGAAGTTGCAGACCTACTAATAGGAGAAGAAACAGTGGAAGGGGCTGCCTTACCACTTTTTCTCTGCTGGGCAGCAACAAATGCCTTATCAATTGCACGCTGCCTAGCCCTATTTTGCCTGGACTGCGCTTCTTGCAAGAGCTTGTTGACTAAAGTATCATACTTGACAACATCAGGTCTGTCCTCAGTAACAAGTCTCCACGTGGAAGAAAAAGTCTGATATGACTCAGGTAAAGCATCAAGAACAGTCTGCACAAGAGAATGATCAAGAATAATCTCACCTGCAAAAATCAATTGTTCCTTGAGATCTTTAATCTCATCTACAGAAATCAATTATTCCTTGAGATCTTTAATCTCAGTAAGAAAAACATTCATATCATCATCTTCCTGCATAATCTTCGATTCTAGCTCTTTACACAGGTAAGAGATTTTTGCCTCGTTACGACCTGCATACAAACCAACTAGAATATCCCAAGCCTGTTTTGCTGTTTTAGCTGAACGAATATGTGGAGTGATGACAGAAAGTGCAATCAAGGCATGAGCCTGCACATCTTTACCATCCCAACGAGCTTGTTCAGCAGTGGGTAAAACAGCAGCAATAGAGCTGCTAGAACCTGCAACATCCTCAATAGATCCTACATCCACAGAACCTGGACGTACATCCATACCTTGCACAATGTTCCACACTCCTTTTGCAACCAAAACATGCTGCATCATGTATGTCCAAAGTGGGTAGTTGCTGTCTCCATCCAGTTTGTCTTCAGCAGCAGACAACATGCGAAATACATCATTGCTATTATCAGCCATGGCCACTGACTGAAACTGATGCAAAAGCTGCCTGTAATGAAGCAAAGACTGATCAGAAAATAACTCGTGCTATGTAGCACGGTCCACAATAGAATACGTATGCCTGTTTTTTGCAGAAAACTACACTGTCAAAATTTCTACACAAAATGACGAAAACACCTGTACAGAACTTGTAATGCAAAAACAGAGCCCGAAATGACCTCAGATGCAATTTCTGAGAACACAAAGCCCTATGGGCAGAATCTGCAGAGTATAGGGACCTGCAAGTGCTCGTGAAAGCTCACCTCAATCGAAGAACGTGAGTCGGAGGGTGCTAGCACGTAGCCCTGGGAGCCGATGCTTGCTCTGATACCAATTGTTGGAATTAGGGTTGCAGAACAGCACACAAAGCTTGGAGAAGAAGAAACAAGAATGCACACAACACACAGTGTATTAGATTGTGTCAATATACAAAGATAAGTTAGCCCTAGAATAATGGGTGTATATACAAGCCGGGGGAAAAAACCTCCTAAAGAGGAAAAAAGTGCCCCGGCGGTCCGAAGTGTGTTCACACACATCACTGCCTATATATATGGCAACATTTACATAGTTTAAAGAATTATAATTTTAATATATTTAAATAATAAATATTTTAAAGAAACTTGGCATCACAAAGTAGAGTCAAAACCAACTATTGATATTAGAGTAGAGAGTCTCACCTTAAATTGATGATTTGTTTGTTATATATTTTTTTTATAAAAATGGTTATAATAATAACCATAACACATTCTATATTCCTCTAACAACATGTATATGATGTGATACAAATATCTTTTCAGGTGGTAACTTAGATTTAAGATAACCTAAACGAATAAGAAATTCTTTATTAGTGATTGCCAGGTAGTCTCTGATGATGTATTCTTGAATGATTTCCCATCCGACATCTTTCCATGAGTTAAAAAAAATGATTTTTTGGAGTAAAAACTCGAGTGTTGCTAAAGAACCATGACAAAACACCCTTTGTGATCTCATGTCCAGACTTTTGACCATTTATCCTCTGTTTTGTTGTTATAGATTTGTAACAATGTTTGAAATAAATTTGATTTCGTTTTGAGCTACAAGTTAGTTGGATACACTTTACCATAAGTTGTAGTAGTTCTGATGGTTGATAAGGATCATGAGGATATGTTAGAGTCATTTTTGATTTGAAAAATATATTCTGACAATAGAAACTTTCAAGTGTTTTAGAATTAAGAATCAATAAGTAATTCTCCTGTTGTTGTGGACTTTTGGAGAAGCTTTTGGTCTCAAATGAGAGCTTAATGAAGAGCTCATTTGTTTTAAGTTTGAATTTAAAATATAAATAAAATAAACTAAATAATGTTTTGCAATCATCTTGTCAAAGATAATAAATATAATTACACTTCACTACATAGCCATGGGTCTCTTATAACTATTGTTGGTCTCAATTAGGAACTTAAGGGTGATGCATTTTGATTAACTCTTTTGGAAATAAGATATAGCTGAGAATAAAAGCTAACCTAAAAATGTTTAGAAAATTTTATGGATTTATTTGGTTTTTTTTGCCTATTTCACGACCTTTTACTAAGGCAAAAACTGAGTTTTGGGCCCTGAAAGATTTCTAAAAAATCACCAAATTTTTTAAAATTCTAAAATTGTTGGTTGAACCTTTTAGTAGCCACCAAAAATTTACAACAATAAATTTGATCGCAAAAAACTTCAAAATTTGAAATTTTGAGTCTTTTAAGCCTTTTTTGGGCTTAAAAGATTATGTAGGCTTAGCGGTAATTAAGCTTTTAGCTTCTTAATAGTAGGCACTATAAAAAACATTTTTGAAGGAGGAATAGAAGTCACCCAGAGTCCTTAAATTGTTGGAGAAGATGAAATAGCAGGTTTTGATGAGATTGAAGCGGTTTTGAAGCCTCCATTGCTTGCTAATCACATCCATGGCTTTTGGTTAAGAAAAGAATTAGTGTAGAGAAAAGTGGTTTTATGTCTAGAGGTGGTTTTGAGAATTGAAAAGTGGCTTCCATCTTGTTTTTCCTCGTGATGTTTACCCAAATTATGGTCTAAAACAACCTTAGTCTTAAAATTTAAGCCTAAGCTATGGTTTTTACTCTCTTTTCTTTGCCTAAGAGTCCATAATTTGAGTTGTAGTCTTTATGAGACAATTTGAAGATTTTTTAAGGCTACAAAAATTACTTTTTAAGTTTTTATGAATGATCCAACAAGCATAAGACTCAATAAAGAATATATCAAAAATCTTGCCTTGTTTTTGCAAAGAATTCCAAATACCCTTTTATTTACGTTTCCAAGACCTTGTTCTCTTGTACTCGGTGATACCATTGTCACAGGATCTTTCTCCAAGTATTACATACTCTTCTCAAATAGTTAAAGTATGAATTAAACTTTAACAAATCACACCACAAACCATAGAACAAAAATTATTCAAGGGAGCAAAAATACAAAGTCATTGGGTGCAATCTTTCCCCGATGTGGGTGGCTCTCCTTTCACATGCGGTATTTAAATCATATTTATATTTTTAGCCCATAGAGACATAAATAGCACCTATTCCACTTTCATGATTTTTCTTTACAATAAATAACTTTATCTAAACTTCTAAGGTTTCCTCATTGATAAAACCATGGTCTAACAATATATACAAATGGACCAGTGCTTACAAATTCACTTGTGCTCACATACACATTAAACTATCTTGTGCACATGCACATAAACTCTAGCCACATAATAGGCTAAGAAATAATCAATATCATAATTAACATATAATCTTCCTTTACACACCACTGCTCAATCCACCACCACTGTCCGACACCTCAATCGGTACCCTCACACATCTCACCATCTCACATACATGATTCATGTTAGTCAAACAATCAATTGAAATTACATCATTAATTAATCCCAATGTTGTCTTGAGAAATAAGCCACCATACTATCAAATTACACGTACTCACATTGGCACATTACACACAAGCATCCCCGATATAAAATAAGAAATATAATTTCCAATAACATGTGTGATTCTCATAACAGAACCCCCCTAAGGTCTTATACCTTAGATTCTAAGAATAACTTCACATTCATATAAACTATGTAAGACATGATTTTTCTTGAGGAAACACAATCAAATATAGAACAATAACAACTATAAAGTATAACTAATCTTTTTCTATGAATATAATAGAGTTTTATATATTAAGAATATTCTAGGTTTTAAATATAATTTCCAAGGCTTCAAGAGAAGCTTTATTTGCTATGTCACTAAATGAGATCCTATATTTATGGAAAGTTAGATGTATTTGGGTAGCCCCTCTTACATGGGGGAGAGTATCTCTACCTCTATAGGTCACATCATTGAGTTAATGCTTTAAACTTGTATATGTGTGTGCATGCTACTAACACATATACAAGTTAATGCTTTAAACTTGTATATGTGTGTGCATGCTACTAACACGGGAGATTGGATGTGTTTCATGGGATAGATATGTGGTACATAGTTACAACCTTCCTCTATTTAATAAAGAGACAATGGGTAAGGTATTCAAGTTTCAACATGAAATGAACTTGTTGAACTTGTTTGTGCATTGGTTTCATTTTCATGTGTGTTCATTTTGGAGAAATGCTAGCAATTCAAAATGGGGGCTTATGTTTTATGAAGATAGTGGATTGACATAAACCTAAACTTATTCTCGAGTGGGGAATCTGGAAGCTATGCATTTAGAGCTTGGTAACCATAGCATTTAGAGCTTGGTGAAATTAAGACAAGATTTCCTTTTGTAAGTTTAACGAGGCTACATAACCAAGCTACTAGATTTTCCTTTTGTAAGTTTAACCAAGCTACTATATTTTCCTTTTATAAGTTAACCGGGTTACATAACCAAGCTACTAGATAACTATTTAGGTATTCTTCTTTATATCCCATGAGTAATGTGATGCTTTTATAGTGGGCATGCTTTTCATAGCTAGGTTAATCGATTTCCCTTCTAGGTTGTGTTATTCAAAGCCAAGCTCTACTAGAACAAGGCCTTTGTATAGCTAGGCCATTGTCCACCTCCTTACATTTATGATGTACATAAAGAATTATGTCTTTTTCATCAGTGGGCTTGGGAACCATCCTCTACTTGCATTAATACTTGTTCTTGTCTAGTTGGAAAGCTAGTAGTCATTTCATTCACCATAATGTGCCAAAGGTAGTGCTTGAGAAGAAAATTGTCTTTATGTTGCCAACTCCTAAGAGTTGCTTACTACTTTCAAATTATCTAATTGTGGTGTGCAAAATGTGTCGCTATGGATGGGAGCTACCATATCATCCCCCTTCTTCAAGTATAACTTGTCTGCTTCCTATCAGCCATTTGTCTTGTAAATTGTGCCTATCTTACATGCCCACACATTCTAGGTTCTAGGTTCTAGGTTGATGTGTGGAGGTTTCTAAATTTGAGCACACAAAGAATAGCTACTCTTGTGTTGTGCATGTTGGTTCATGTGAGTGGGTCTACTTCACGGTGGGGAGAAACATAGAGAATAGATCCACCTCCAACAATTTTCATATACACACACAAAGAACCCAAATTCAATAGCTGAACAAAGAGCACATATACTTAATTCAAAATGTTTTATAGTGGACTTTTGCCTTAGCTTAGAAATCATGTACTCAAATCCTGTAGATGAACAAAGAGCACATATGCTAGATCTAGAAGTGCTTACATGTATTTTCCAAGTACTCTCAATAGAGCTCTAAGTTCTATAATCCATGTTACCAACAATACATATATTTTCCCAAGGAAAGGCACATTCTTTGGTCTTGTAATTTTTTAGAGAGAAAGTGTGTCAACTCTTCACTCACATGAAAATGTGGTATATATATATATATATATATATATATATATATATATATATATATATATATATATATATATATATATATATATATATATATGCACACACACACACACACACACACACACACACACACACACACACACACACACATCTATGTATGTATGTATGTATGCAAGTAGGTAGAGTGTGTTTTTTGAGGGAGCTTTTACTGGAAACTCATCTCTCTTAAAAACGTGGACATTCTCTCTCCAGTTCCTCTACAACTACCTCCAACCTAGCTCACCACTACTTCCTACAACCTCCACCACCAGCTAGAAGGCCTAGCCCACTTTCTCCCCTCTATCCCAACTTAGCTCCTCCCTTCTCTCTCTCTCTCTCTCTCTCTCTCTCTCTCTCTCTCTCTTTCTCTCTCTCTCTCTCTCTATATATATATATATTAATCTCCCACTCTCTTCCCTCTCTCTCTCTCTCTCTCTCTCTCTCTCTCTCTCTCTCTCTCTCTCTCTCTCTCTCTCTCTCTTCCCCCTCTCACTCCCTCTCCCTTATCCACCCTCCCTCGCCCTCTCACTCTGTAAGATTCCTCCCTCCGGCTTTTGAGGTGTGCACGTGTAAGAACCTCCCCTTCTGATCTTATAATTATTCCCCTTTCTGAAATAAAAGAAAGATCCTGTTTTGCCATGTTTTGGCCTAGAGAGAGAAAATGTCTAGAGAGAGGTAATTCAAAATTGAGATATTTTTGGATATAAAAATCCTCCTAGTGTCTAAAATGGTTTCCCCTAAAACAGAAATTCAAAAAGAACTTTCCAATGTGTAATCGAAATTAATTAAAAATAGGTATAAAGGACCTTAGCCTAAGGGTCCAGATTTTCAAAAATTTTTGAATTATGCTCCAATTAAGGTTCCTATGGACCAATAAAATTAAACCAAATGTAGGGAGGAGATAAATTTAAGAATAAAAGAAAATCCCCCAAAAATGAGCAAATGCTCACATAAGATGAAGAGTTGACTAAGGACAAGGTTTATTAGTTAAAAAAGAAGAGATATTTAGAAGAAATGATACATTTTTTACACCTCAGTTGTGTGAGGATCTCCCCTCATGAAGGAGGCACCTATTTCACATGTGTGGAGGAGTTTTAAACTCATAAATAATTAGATATTTTCATCTCTCCTCTCTCCTGTTTCAACTAGATCCAAAAAGTAAGCTAAACTGACCCAAAAATGGTCAAAAATTGACCAAACTAATCTGGAAAATTCTAGAATCAGTTTGCTTGATTAGAGGCTTATTTTTTCCTATGAATAGAGTCATCTCCCTTTGTAAAAGGTTAATAGTGTTTATGCATAGTTACTCTACTCCTACCCAGAGCCAATTACATTGAATTCACTTGATACTTCAATTGTTTTTGACTAAATCCTCTCCAAAAGAATTGGTGGCCACTCTTGATCCCAACAAGAGTAGAACCCTCAATCCGTCAAGCCAAAGGAAAGCTCACAAAACTCCATGTAAGCTAAAAATTCTACTTTTTAATTCAAATCTATGGTTTTCTGATTTCTTTGCTTTTTTTTTTTAGTTGATTAAAGTGAATCCTGATGTTATGCCTTGATGAAAAGGCTATCCCCTTCTCTTCCTTAAGAATTTAGCCTTTCTTTATCCTAGAATGAGTAACAAATAAATTGATTAAACTTTTCTTATTGTTTACTCACTAGAAAGTGAAAATTGACTAGATTAGAGTACTTTACTTCAAATTGGGATTAATTTAAAATTAAAAATAGAATATTAAAAATTAAAAAATGGTCAGCCATACAAAGGAGGTTATGGCAAAATTTTCTTCAATTTTGTGGAAAATAAAGTTTATTTTTATGTTATTCTAAAAGAGTAATCCCCACCGTTTGTGCATTCTAAAAGAAATATTTTTATTTACTCCATGTACATATTCACTTATGAATATGCATGGATACCATTGATATTAATTATTGAATTTAATTTCTAAGCATAGAAAGATGCATAATGGAAATTTTTATTATAAAAGTGTTGTTTTCATTGAATTTAATTTCTATGCATAGAAAGATGCATAATAGAAATTTTTATTATAAAAGTGTTGTTTTCATTGAATTTATTTTTATGCATAGAAAGATGCATAAAAGATTTATTTTTATTTCAAAAGTGTTATTCTCATTAAAATTGATTTTATGCATAGAAAGATGCATAAAGGATTTATTTTTCTTTCAAAAGTGTTATTCTCATTAAAATTGATTTTATGCATAGAAAGACGCATAACAAATTTATTTTTATTTCAAGTGTTATTCTCATTAAAATTAATTTATGCATAGAAAGATGCATAAAATATTTGTTTTTATTTCAAAAGTGTTATTCTCATTAAAATTGATTTATGTAAAGAAAGACACATAAAAGATTTATTTTTATTTCAAAAGTGTTATTCTCATTAAAATTGATTTTATGTATAGAAAGATGCATAAAGGATTTATTTTTATTTCAAAAGTGCTATTCTCATTAAAATTGCTTTTATGCATAGACAGTGTTGGAATTAGGGTTGCAGGAAAGCACACAATGCTTGGAGAAGAAGGAGCAAGATTGCACACAACACAAAATGTATTAGATTGTGTCAATGTACAAAAGATGAGTTAGCCCTAGAGTGATGGGCGCATATACAAGCAGGGGGAAAAAACCTCCTAAAGAGGGAAAAAGTGCCCCGACGGTCCTAAGTGTGTTCACACACATCACTGCCGATATATATGGCAACAAATCCCCCCTGGGAGTGATGGTGTGAACGAGAGCTGGCACTCATGTATAGGGGAGTGCCATGCCCAAAGTAGATCAATCCACAAAGGGGAGCAAGCCCAAAGCTTTGCGGAAAGCTTCGAACTTCTCACGAGGAAGCGCCTTTGTGAAAAGATCGGCGAGGTTGTCCTGTGTTGGCACATAGGCCAAGCTGATCTCTCTTGCTGAGAGTCTCTCCCTGACATAGAGATAATGCACCTCAATGTGCTTTGTGCGAGCATGAAAAACTGGGTTTCTCGCAACTGCCAATGCGCTCTGACTGTCAGTGAAGATAGAGGTGGCAGACTCCTGTCCAACACCCAAGTCAGCCACCATAAGCCATCTGAGCCACACACGCTCAACCGTAGCTGTGAAAGCTGCCCTGTACTCAGCTTCACAACTAGAAGTGGCCACAGTAGGTTGCTTCTTGCTCAACGAAGATATGCATGAGCTACTGAGCATGAAACAAAAACCACTTGTGGACACTCTTGTGTCATAGCAACCAGCCCAATCTGAGTCCGAAAAAGCATGTAAATCTGGCGGCAACGATCCCCCCTTGGGATAAAACAACCCAAGATGTATGGTGCCACTCAAGTAGCGAAAGATGCGTTTAACTGCCTTCCAATGCTGAGACCCTGGGCTTTGCATAAACATGCTCACCTGTGAGACTGCAAACTGAATGTCTGGCCTCGTAATGCATACATAAATGAGGCAACCAACAGCTGTCTGATAGAGTGTGACATCATGAAGACTCAACTTCAAACCTGTCTCCATTGGAGTAGCAATAGGCTTGCAGTCTTCAAGGCCAAATCTTCGCAACAATGTCTCAATGTACTTTGTCTGACACAAAGCAATACCTCCATCACACTGCTTAAATTGTATCCCCAAATAATGATGCAAATGCCCCAAATCTGACATCTCAAAAGAGGCATTCAAATTAGCCTTAAAATCAGCAATATGACTCTCATTTGGTCCTGTGAACAGCATGTCATCGACATAGAGAGCAATGATTAGATGTACACCATCCACACGTTTAGCATACAAAGTGCTTTCTGTTGGACTATTATGAAAACCTTGTGCAGTCAAATATGCACGTATCTTTTCATACCAAGCTCGTGGAGCTTGCTTTAAACCATATAAAGCCTTTTTCAACCTGCACACTTTGTTTTCCTGCCCTTTTTGAACAAAACCACGAGGCTGCGATACATACACCTCCTCATGCAAATCTCCATTCAAGAATGTAGTCTTTATGTCCAACTGATGTACATTCCAACCATTATGAGCTGCCAATGCACAAATGCTACGAATGTTAGTCATACGACAAGTGGGAGCAAAGGTCTCATCAAAATCAATGCTCTTTTCTTGAGCATAACCCTTTGCAACAAGTCTAGCTTTATAGCGATCAACACTGCCATCTGGCTTTCGTTTCAACTTAAAAACCCACTTACATCCAATGGCCTTTTTACCAATAGGCAAATCACACAAAGACCATGTACCATTCTTCATTATAGCATCATATTCACTTTGCATTGCAGCCAACCAATTTTTTGATTTTTGTGCCTCATCAAATGAAAGAGGTTCTTCCTCTTCACACATACTAGACACAGCCAAAGCATAACAATCTGATGCATAAGAGGCATGCTGAAAACTTGAACGAGTACGACTAGATATAGGTGCATCAATTTTACTATCACGCAAGGTTTGCACCAGCCATTTAGGCATACCTCTAGCCTGCTCATTTTCAGCCCTATCCCTAGAAATTACATCCTGTAAATCTGCATCAGAAATAGGCTGATCTATGATGTCGTTTGAAATCTGCATAGGCTGAATATTTGCCTCATTAGGACTTACATTTGAATTCTCACCCGTAAATAGAGGCAACAATGTATCAAATACATCGCGTGAGCTCACACCTGTCTCTTTGGTACATGATAACAAAGGCTGCACAGCATCTTCCACAAAAACAACATCTCGACTAATCAAGATACGCTTTGACTGCGGATGATACAATCTGTAACCCTTGCTCTCAGCACTGTAACCAACAAAAATGCATTTGACAGCCTTATCATTCAATTTTCTGCGTTGTTGCACAGGCACTAAAGCATAGGCCAAGCAACCAAAGACACGCAAGTGACCAATAGAAGGCTTCCTCCCATGCCAAGCTTCGTATGGAGTAATAGACTGCAAGGCCTTAGTGGGACACCTGTTGAGTACATATGCAGCACACATGACAGCCTCAAGCCAAATGTGGGGCTAGTAAGCCAGTTTATGCAGAGCCCCAGAAAACCACATTTGGATGCAGTGAGACGCATTATGAGATATGTTAAGACCACTGCACATTATGGTCTACTTTATGAGAGTGGTAAAAGCTTGGATATACATGGCTACACAGATGCTGATTGGGCAGGTAGCTCATATGATGGGAGGTCTACTAGTGGTTATGCTTTTACACTTGGAAGTGCCGTGGTGAGTTGGAGTAGCAAGAAGAAACCTACAGTTGCTCTATCTAGTACAGAGACTGAATACAGAGGTGCAGCCATTGCTATTTGTGAGGCAGTATGGTTAAAGGGTCTCTTGGCAGATTTGGATGAGCCTATTGATGGCAAAGTTGTCATTCATTGTGACAACATGAGCAGTATACAGTTGGCCAAGAATCCAGTATTTCATGCGAGGACCAAGCACATAGAGGTCCATTATCACTTTGTTAGAGAGAACGTGCTCGATGGTACAGTTGATCTTCAGTATGTGAAGACTGATGAGCAGGTGGTAGACCTCTTTACAAAGCCACTTAGCAGGGAGAAGTTTGAGTACTTCCGTACTATGTTGGGAGTACATGGGATGAGCTTGAGGGGGAGTGTTGAGAGCCTTGATATCCCAAGCTCATCTACATCTTCATCGGCAGTACATCATGAGCTTGAGAGGGGCTGTTGAGATTCAAGCTCGATGTCAGTGTGAGCCAGCTATGCTATGTGTCTGTAGGTTAGGTAGGAACATGTGTGAGACATAAATGACCGCGTGTCCAGCTGGTCATAGTGTGTGGACATTAGCTAGGGTTAGATGAGTGTGGACACAACTCATATTGTGTTGTGTGTCTTGTGGATTATGGCATTATGCTTTGTGTGAGAGTGGAGATGGCTTCCCTCTATGGTTAGGGTTTGCAATATACATTAGGGTTTGCTCCTATGTGTGTGTCTCCTCCCTCTCTACCGCTCTTTCAACACAGGGAGCCCTCAACTATATACAGAGGTGCATGAATGAAGGCTTAAAAGAAATGACAAAGCTATAGGCTGTTGTAAAGGAGAATAATGCCATCATCCACCAGATGGTAAAGAGTTAATAACCCCTGCAAAGGAAGAGCTACGCAGGAGGAGAACGCTTGGGGGTTTCACCTAAAAATATGTAAGTATACCATGTGAGTTCAAATGAAGGGGTTTTTAATTCAAAATTTTAAGGTAAATTTATAAAATTCTAGTTACAAAAGGGAGTTTTTTAATTGACTTTGAAAAAAAACCCATAAGTCCATAAAGAAAAAGGGGTCATTTTATTCATGAAAATTTTACAAGTAAGGGGTTTTTTAAATACCCCTTAAACTCACGTGATACATAGGATTTCTTAGTAGTACACCCCCCAAGGGAGAATGGAGGTAGATCAACTAGGAGTGATGCAACAACAGAGGACCTCCAAAAGGCCAACAATGATTTTAAAGATGATATGGAAAGAATGAAAGAGGCCATGGCAAGGAGGGAGAAGGAGATCATATGGCTACAAGAAGATCTAGACAGGACCAGGGAAATCTAGGCCGTAATAAAAGGCCAAGTTGTTGTAATAAAAGAACATATCAGAATCATCAAAGAAGTATAGGCCAGGGCGATAGAGACAAAGTGGAGCTGGTCAAAGCAGAAGCAAGGTGGGTTGTCCTAGACGTCAATGAATTCTCAAAAGTGTATGAGCTAGAAGCAGAAAAGATGGAGCAGTGGGAAGGGTAGGCCATTAAAGATCTAAATGATGTGGGGGGGAATTATTTAAAAAATTTGTCACCAACAATGCAAGCCCCAACACCATCTTGCAGACAAATAATGCCCTACTGCTCGCAAGAGGAAAAAAATCCAAAAGGAGGCTCCGAATAGTCGGGCCAAGCTCAAATAATAGGCATAGAACAAACAAGAGTCCTCTAAAAGCACCAGCACCCAACCAAGGAGGCAAAGATACCAGAGGCAATGGGGGAAGTGCAAGCAAATAAAAACTGTAGAAGGACATCAAGCAGCTCAAGAACAAAGTGGAGTTCTAGAAACATCGATTCACACCCCTGAAGGGAGATGGAAAAAAGGTAGTTGGGCCAACAGACAAGAAGGGAAAGGAGCTGGTGCTATACAAAGGGTCATCCATGGACCTGATCTCCTAGACAAACAACGAGCTAAAAGAGCATGCATGGGTTGAAATGAAGAAGCTAAAAGAGAAACAAATTCATGAAGTTATGCTTAAAGTTTGGATTGAAGAATTGGAAGGACTCATGGATAAGTTCAAGGAACAATTGCGGGCAGGATGGGTTGACCGTAAAGTCCCTCAAGAAGAAGTTAGAATCTACAACCCCTACCAAGAATACAAGAGAAGAAGAAGGAATAATGACCGTCAATTAGTTGAACTTTGCTTTGACAATAGCACACGCAAACCACCTCCAGAAGAGACATGATCAATTGGATGCCATGAGGAAGGGGCATGTCAAGGGGATCAAGGCCAAGGGGAAAATGATAGAGAACTTTCAAGGATGGGCCAAAAGGGAATAAGGAAGAGCTGCAGGAGAAAGTCCAAGAAGATCTAGGAGACAGCAAATCATGGGCATCTGGAAGGACACTGCCCTAAACTACATGCAGGCTTTAATCCAGACAGCCCAACTGGTAGGCGCCCTAAGGCCTTCCAATTGTGAGGAGATAGTAAAGTTTATGAATCAATTGGAAGGGCCAAAGGCAAGCATGCAAGAGCAAAGCATCTCACAAGAAGGCTTTAATCCAGACAGCCTAACTGGTAGGCGCCCTAAGGCCTTCCAATTGTGAGGAGATAGTAAAGTTTATGAATCAATTGGAAGGGCCAAAGGCAAGCACGCAAGGGCAAAGCATCTCACAAAGAAGGCGTAGTAGGAAAAGGGAGACACCCCTCCCCCATATTCAGAGTGATACATGGAAGCAGTGGTCTCTTATGACTCGTGGATGCGAGTGAGGCGGCTACAACTCATTCAAAGAGCGACCCTCCTGAAGCCCCTCGCCAATCGAGTCAACCAGCAAACAAGCAAAGGGAGACATTGAGGCTTGAACCTACAAGAACACCACCATATGGGTGGAAATGTGGTCGAGGTGGGAAGAGAAGGCCCAGGGAGCTAGAACAGATGGTGCTCGAGAGGACCTCATCACCCCCGAACAGAAAGAGCCTCATGCCTTCACTACAGGAATGGCAGTGGAAGTACTGCATAGAGCAAGGGTGAGGCATCTAGATGCAAGGCCCATTGAAGTGAAGTTCTAGAGAAAGTTGACAAAAGAACCGGCATAGGGCACGCTTCAATGAGCCTATGAGCCACGGTATGCCTTTGATGGCCCAATCAAGTTCATCTCAGGGGGTATAGCCACATAGGAGTTACCAGGCTAGAAGAGGCCGTAAGGAATCCAATAGAAGGATCTAGACCAAGTGGCAATTCAGGACCAAATGTTTTCCAACTGCAATTGTGGGCTTTACTGCTGGCACACAACAATGTCCACCGTGATCGCCAGGTGTTGTTGGTGGCCAACCAGCCCATTTGGTCGATGCCCAGACTGTGGGCAGGCCTTGCTCTCGAATGTCCAGACACGAGACTAATCTGGTGGTCATTCCGAAACCGAAACAGGGAAAATTTCCCTTGCCCAAAAAAAGGGGACGATTCCACCTTTTTGATTTCTTAACAAATTTTCTAACGGGTCAAGAGATTAAACTATCGTTCACCTGATTAAACCAGATAGAAGGAAAACTATCACTGACTTAATTCGAAGAAATCAATGCTTTTTCCTAACCGAAATCAGGTAACGTCGTTGATCTAATCATTTGAGAAAATCAATTCTTTTTTCCTAACTGAATCAGGCACAGCCATTGATCTACTCATTAGAGAAATTCTTTAGGTTTTTATTTAACTACTCGAATTCTAAGCGTATTTCTATTATTTCAATTTAATTATTAAAACTCCACTGATTCCAGCCTAACCCCATCTGGCCCATGGGTTAGCCACCACCCACAACCACTGGAATCGATAGAACTAGACAATTACTCACCCACCCATAATTGAATACCTTTCTTAACTATTGCTTTCAAATACAGATACACACAAACTCCTCTTTAAAACTTTAACTTATAAAACAATCCATTGACAAACAATTATTGGTTACAGATGTCATAACTCAAAAATTCTATCTAGTCCCTTGTTTCTCAAAAAACAGTCTCACTCCGGATTACAATATTTCGTCCATCATACATATCTTCCACGACATATCTTCCACGACATATGCATGGGTGTCCTTGTCACCGCCGTCGTGAGCCCGTGCATCGCCTGGTCAGAACCCTCCAGGATCCTCCTTAGGTGTCCTAGCACTTCACTCAGAGACCGCTTCGTCGGCCCTCATCCATCGTACCGAAAGCGCACCATTTTAACCGTATCGAGGCTGGTCAAACAGGCTTTGTCATGTGAGCTGTCCTTGAACACCCCCCGACAGCTGTTGCAACCGAACTTCCCTTGGAAAAACATATACCAAATGCTCCCTCCAGCATTCTGGCGTAAGACAGTCCTTTAAGAAAACAGGGTTTCTATGCAAGTTTTCAGTTTGATTTTCTTTTGAATACAAGGAGTATTTCATGAGTCAGTATCCCCAAAACTTCTTGATCGGTATTCTGAATTTCATACCAGAATTCCTTGAATTCTATAACCTTGATCCACAGATCAATTCGAAGGGTCTCAAACTTAGTCTTAGATTTGGCGAGAGTTTTGAGTGTGTTTTTCTAAACTGGTCACATCTTCTTTCCTCGAAACTGACGAAAGAGTTTGGTTTTGGTCATAGTCTGATTCAAGGTTCGAGTCGGATAAGATTTTTCTTGAACTATCTTTCTCAAAAAGGTTTGATAATTCAGTTACTCTTTTACTGAAATTTTTTCTTTGAATATTCACTTAACTGATTTCTAAATTAGTTTACGAATTCCAACGAGGAATAAAGTAATCATTTATCTGAATATTTCGATCTCGATAGATTTCTTGAATTTTCTTTTTACAATCCGTGTGAATGTAAAACGATAGAAATTTCTCTCTTAGAGTATTTAATTATTCATTTATCGATTTCTCATAGATATTAAACATAGAATTTAAGAGAATTCTAATTTTGATATAAAATTTTCTTTATGCATCTATCTATGCATAAAATCAACTTCAATGGGAATAACACTTTTATATAAAAGAAAATCCTTTTATGCATCTATTTATGCATAAAATCAAATTTAATAGGAATAACACTTTTAAAATAAAAAGAATTTCTTTAATGCATCTTTCTTAGCATAAAAATAAATTTTAATAGGAATAACACTTTTGTAATAAAAAAATTCCTTTATGCATCTTTCTATGCATAAAAATCAAATTTAATGAGAATAACACTTTTATAATAAAAAAAATTTCTTTATGCATCTTTCTATGCATAGAAATTAAATTTAATGAGAATAACACTTTTATAATAAAAAAATTCTATTATGCATCTTTCTATATGCATAGAAATTAAATTTAATGAGAATAACACTTTCATAATAAATAAAAAAATTTTCATTATGCATCTTTCTATGCATAGAAATTAAATTTAATGAGATTAACACTTTTATAATTAAAAAAATTTCCTTTATGCATCTTTCTATGCATAAAAATTAAATTTATTAAGAATAACACTTTTATAATAAAAAAATTTCCTTTATGCATCTTTCCATGCATAGAAATTAAATTTAATGAGAATAACACTTTTATAATAAAAAAATTTCCATTATGCATCTTTCTATGCATAGAAATTAAATTTAATGAGAATAATACTTTTATAATAATCAAAATTTCCTTTATGCATCTTTCTATGCATAAAAATCAAATTTAATAATTAATATCAGTGATATCCATGCATATTCATAGGTGAATATGTACATGAAGTAATTAGAATATTTAGATGCAAAAATGGTGGGAATTACTCTTTTGGAATAACATAAAAACAAACTTTCTTTTTCATTGAATTCTGGAAAATTTTACCATAATCTCCTTTGTATGGCTGTCCATTTCTCATTTTTATCTTCTTTATTTAACTTAAATTAACCCAAATTAGATTTATAGAACTCTAATCTACATAAATTTCTAAATGCAAGGGAGTAAAACAATAAGAAGAGTTTAATTAATCTTTCTAGGACTGAGAAAGGTTGGAATGTAAAGAAGAGAAGGGGGTGGCCTTTTTATCAAAGGCATAGCATTTGAATTTAATTCAACATTAGCAAAACATAAAAATCAAGAAAACCATAGACTTTTTATTAAAGTTAGTAAATAAAGTAAGAAAATTAGCTTACATAGAGCTTGTAAGCTCTCCTTTGGCTTGAGGGATTGAGGATTCTACTCTTGTTTGAAGCAAGAGTGGCCACCAATTCACTTTGGAGAGGATTAGGCCAAAAACAATTGAATTATTAAGAAATTCAATTTAGATGGCTCAAGACAGGAGTAGAGTAATAGTGCATAAACACCATTAAGCTTTTACAAAGGGGGAGGCTTCTATTTATAGGAAAAATTAAGCCTCTAACCAAGCAAACTAATTCTAGGATTTTCCAGATCAGTAAGGTCAATTTTTGACCATTTTTGGGTCAGTTCAACTTACTTTTTGGATCTAGTTTTGGAATAGGAGAGAGGAGAGATGAAAATATCTCATTTTATTGATTTAAAATTTTGGGTAATGATAAGAAAAAGGTGCCTACTTCATGAGGGGAGATCCCCACTTTGAGGTGTCAAAATTCAGTTTTTTAATTATTTTCTTTGGTCCTTAGTCCACTCTTCATCTTATGTGAGCATTTACTCATTTTTTTGGGGGAGGGTTTTCTTTTATTCTTCAATTTATCTCCTCCCTACATTTGGATTAAACTTTTTGGTCCATAAGAACCTTAATCCAAAATTTTCAAAAAAATTGGACCCTTAGGCTAAGGTCTTTTGTGCACATTATAATTTTTTTCTAATGCACCTTAGGAATTTCTTTTTAAACTTCTATTTCGGGGGAATTCATTTTAATAAGAAGGGATAGTTTTCCATCCAAAGATATCTAAAAACTGAATTACCTCTCTTTATAACATTTTCTCTCTCTATGCTAAAACAGGTAAAAACAAGATCTTTTATTATTCTGAGTATGCCCAAAGTGGGTAGTTGCTGTCTCCATCCAGTTTGTCTTCAGCAGACATGCGAAATACATCATTGCTGTTATCAGCCATGGCCACTGACTGAAATCGATGCAAAAGCTGCCTGTAATGAAGCAAAGACTGAACAAAAAACAACTCATGCTATGTAGCACGGTCCATAATAGAATATGTATGCTTGTTTTGCAGAAAACTGCACTGTCGAAATTTCTACAGAAAATGACGAAAACACCTGTGCAGAACTTGCAATGCAAAAACGGAGCCCGAAACAACCTCAGATGCAATTTTTGAGAACGCCAAGCCCATCGGGCTTTTTTGCAAAGTATAGAGACCTACAAGTGATCGTGAAAGCTCACCTCAATCGGAGAACGTGCGTCGGAGGGTGCTGGCGGCGTAGCCCTGGGAGCCGATGCCTGCTCTGATACCAATTGTTGGAATTAGGGTTGTAGGAAAGCACACAAAGCTTGGAGAAGAAGAAGCAAGAATGCACACAACACACAATTTATTAGATTGTGTCAATGTACAAAAGATAAGTTAGCCCTAGAAGGATGGGCGTATATACAAGCCGGGGGAAAAAACCTCCTAAAGAGGGAAAAAGTGCCCCGGCGGTCCTAAGTGTGTTCACACACATCACTGCCTATATATATATGGCAACAACCTTTTCGAGAAAGATAGTTCAGGAAAAATCTTATCCGACTCGAACCTTGAATCAGACTATGACCAAGACCAAACTCTTTCGTGAGTTTCGAGGAAAGAAGGTGTGACCAGTTTAGAAAAATACACTCAAAACTCCCGCGCGCCAAATCTAAAACTAAGTTTGAAACCTTTCAAATTGATCTGTGGATCAAGGTTATAGAATTCGAGGAATTCTGATATGAAATTCAAAATTTCGATCAAGAAGTTTTGGGGATACTGATTTAAGAAATACTCCTTGTATTATTCAAAAGAAAATCAAACTGAAAACTTGCTTAGAAACCTTGTTTTCTTAAAGGACTGTCTTACGCCAGAATGCTGGAGGGAGCATTTGGTATATGTTTTTATAAAGGAAGTTTGGTTGCAACAGCTGGCGGGGAGTGTTCAAAGGACGGCTCACAAGCGGCAAAGCTTGCCCAGGTCTTGACCAGCCTCGGTATGGTTGAAAAATGGTGCGCTTCCGGTACGATGGGCGAGGGCCGACGAAGCGGTCCTTGAGTAAAGTGCTACGACACCTAAGGAGGATCCTGGAGGGTTCTGACCAAGAGATGCACGGCCTCGCGGTGCCTATGACACCCATGCGTATGTCATGGAAGATATGTATGATGGACGAAATGATTATTGTAATCCAAGCGGTCCCTGAGTGAAGTGCCACGACACCTAAGGAGGATCCTGGAGGGTTCTGACCAAGAGATGCACGGCCTCGTGGTGCCTATGACACCCATGCATATGTCATGGAAGATATGTATGATGGACGACATGATTATTGTAATCTGTTACTGGATCTCGTTGTTGCTGGTGACTAGTTGGTCTCAAAACCGAGAGTCCATAGAGATACTATTTTTTGAGAAACAAGGGACTGGATGTAATTTTTGAGTGATGACATCTGTACCAATAACTGTTTGTCAATGGATTATTTTATATGTTAAAGTTTTAAAGAGGAGTGTGTGCGTATCTGTATTCGAAAGCAAAAGTTAAGAAAGGCATTCAATTATGGGTGGATGAGTAATTGTCTAGTTCTACCAATTCCAGTGGTTTGCCCATGGGCCGGATGGGGTAGGCTAGAATCAGTGGAGATTTAATAAAAATATTATTATAATAGGAATACACTTAGAATTCGAGTAGTTAAATAAAACCCTGAAGAATTTCTCAAATGATTAGATCAACGGCTGTGCCTGATTTTAATTAGAAAAAAGCGTTGATTTCTTCAAATTAAGTCAGTGATAGTTTTCTTTAATTGAACTGGATTTTTAGATGGATACCCCAAATTTTTCTAGCATTCCGGGACTCTCCCAGAGTCAAGATATGATCGCCTTTGCCTTCGAAAATCTCATCAACTCTGCTACAACCCAAGGAAGCAGAGTGAGACTCGCTCGTCACTTTGAGGATCTATACTTTCCTGATCCAGAAGAGCGATGTCAACACGTGGTTCTCTGGAGGGCAAAGTATTCGCGTCAATACCAATCAACGATAGAGACTCAGACAGAATATCTCACTAGCCATGATCTTGATAAGGCTAGGAGTTGTTCATTATGTACAACTCTATAATCACTCACCCCGAAATTTTAGAATTTCTTGCCGTATTTTTAGACTTCTTAGCTGCTTTATTCCTAGGAGAAGAATTACATCACCATTATCAGTAATTGTGTATATCATAGCATGTCTCCATCGTAGTATCGCCTTTTTATGCATACGCGATTGAGGCGGTGACTTTTGGAGTCGAGACGCTCTATGTATATATCAAAAACTTTTGATAATAAATGATGCTTTGCAAAAGATTCCAAATTATTTTCATGTTGTGAATATTGGTTAATAAAATTATCAGAGCGAATCTTGTTTTCAAGAATTATGATGGAATATTTATTTGTTAAAGAAATAAATCTCAAAAATTAAATAGTCATAAACCTTATGACAAAGTTAAGTTGACAAAAATATCGTTTTGTCAGAATCATGAGGCGTGCGACCCGTGGTAGGCAGTCCGATCCTCTTACCGATGAGGAAGAGTTAGATCCAGACGTTCGTAAAGCCCTACACATCCCATTCAGGGGAATAGTTAGGAGAAGTAGTGGAAAATTGGATCGAGGCAATGGAAGAGTATTTTGATGTAGCCGGTTATAACGAGAAGAGCAAGATGGCTCTCGCTAGATTGAAAATTGGGGAAAAAAAGGCCAGGGTCGCATGGAAGAACCATTGCAAGACAAACCGTCTTAACTGAAATACCCAGACCTGGGCAGATCTTAAAGCTTACCTCAGGAAGAGGTTCTGTCCTCCAAGCTTCCTGGAAACCAAAATGAATGAGTTCTTGGAAAGAACTGAAGCAGGATAGCCGAATGATTGAAGAATACCATCAGGCATTTTTCCTTCTCCTCAAATATTCCACTTTTGGATGAAGAGCAGCTGATGGCCAGATTCATTCGAGGGATGAACGAGCCATTGGACACTTTAGTGAAAAATGCCAAACTAGTCTCAATGGTAGAAGCTGTCAGAATGGCAAAGGACTTTGCCAAAGCATTTGTTGTTAAGGTCCCACCGAAGCACCCTCAAACTTTAAAAGGTTCCAAACCCCAGGAAGTGCTTCAAACTTTCCACCCCCACCAAAGAGGCAGCAAGGCCCTAATCACAATCAAGATGCTGGGAAATTCAGAAGTGAAGGAAGACTCTTCCCTCAGAACACTTTCTCAGGAGCCCCACCTCTTTCAAGGATTCAGAGAGATGAGCTTAAAAGTGAGAACAGGTGTTTTGGGTGTTAGGGTTTCAGTCACCAGCTTAAAGATTGCCCGACTCCTGCTATGTCAAGAGGACAGGGAAGTCGAGGACCCAGAGTATAGAGACCATCCCCTTTGTATCAGTCACATTAGGGTCCATCTCGCCAAAATCAAGGCAATCCCAAGAGGAATCCAGCTCAACCATCTGCCTCTGTTTAGAGTAATCTCACAACTCCCTCCCAAAACTGGGGTAACCAAAGAGAAAGAATTTCGCCGCAATTTGCAGTAGCCATAGCAGTTACGATAGCAGAAGTAGTGGAAGAGGAAAGAGGTCAGATTTATGCCACAATTGAAAACCAAGGGCCAAATCATCAATTCTCTATCATCCATGCTCTAGATGAGTATAAGGGTAAGCCATTTAAGCTTGTGATTGATTCAGGCAGTACTCATTCATTTATTTTCCCAGGATGCTTGTGTAAGCTAGCCTTAGAACAAAAATCAGAGAAACCTATGCAAGTTGAATTGGCCCAGCGGGAAGATTCTTTTCACTCACCATGAGACAAATCGTATTCAATTTAATCTAGATGGGAATGTAACTGACTGCCAGTTCAGAGTCTTACCTTTGGGAGTTTTTGACGGAATCCTTGGAATGGATTGGCTCCACAAAAATCAAGCTGACATTCACTATCATAATGGAACCATTTCCTTCTGTGTCCTTCACGGGAATAAAGTTCAAGGAACTGGAATTTCTAGATCCCCAGATCTGCAATTAGTAAAAGCTTTTAGGTTACTGAAAGGACTTAGAAAGAAGCAGCTTATTTATGTTGTCAAAATGAATCTGGTAGACACAAAGTTAAAGGCTAAAGAACCAGAATGGTTAAGTGAGTATGATGATTTATTCCCATCAGAGCTAACTGAGATGCCTCCAATTCGGGAAGTAGATCATGAGTTAGAATTGACTCCCAGAGCTCAGCCAGTAGCCCAGCACACATACAAAATGCTAGTCCTTGAGGCCATTGAACTCAAGGAACAACTTAGGCAGTTGTTAGAACAAGGGTTTGTAAGACCTAGTGTTTCACCTTGGGGAGCGCCACTTCTCTTTCAGAAAAAGAAGGATGGAACATTAAGACTCTGTGTGAATTACAGAGGTCTCAATCAGCTGACAGTTAAGAATAAGTATCCTATCCCCAGAATTGATGAGCTTCTGGACAGGCTAAATGGAGCCCATATCTTCACAAAGATAGTTCTCAAATCAAGGTATTACCAGATCAGGATTAATGATCAAGATATCCCAAAGACAACCATCAATACTCCCTATGGGCACTATGAATTTACTATCATGCCGTTTGGATTGATAAATGCCCCAGCTACATTCAATCGCCTAATGCAGGAAATTCTCAGAGAATACTTGGATGATTTTGTTCTTGTTTTCTGTGATGATATTCTGATCACTCAAAGAATGCAGCTGACCATGAAGCTCACGTCCGTAAAGTTCTTGAGATTCTAAGGAAGCACCAACTCTTTGCAAAAAAGAGCAAATGCGCTTTCTCTGTTGACCATGAATACTTGGGCTTTCTGGTATCCAAAGATGGAATTTCTCCAGATTCCGCAAAAGTCCAGGCAGTCATAGATTGGCCTGAACCAAAGTATGCTCTCATAGCTGTCAGAGCGCTTTTGATAAGCTGAAGACCGCCTTGGTAACTAATCTCGTTCTGAAGTTGCCAAATTTCTCTCTACCCTTTGAGGTAGTAATAACTGATGCCAGTGGTTTTTCCCTGGGAGGTGCGCTCATGTGGGAAGGTCATGTAGTGGCCTATGGATCCTGAAAACTCAGAACATATGAGAGAAATTATGTTGTCCACGACCTGGAGCTACTTTCAATAGTCTATGCCCTAAAGTTGTGGAGACATTAGCTACTGGGTCAAAGATTCACTTTGATGAGACAGATCATCAGAGCTTAAAGTGGATCTTCACTCAGAAGGATCTCAACATGCGCCAAAGAAGGTGGATGTAGACCCTGCAGGAATTTAATTTTGAAATCAAGTACCGCCCATGCAAAGAAATTGTGGTAGCAGATGCCCTCAGTAGAAAAACCTCCTTGCTTGCAATCACAGTGGTGTCAAGAGAGAAGATCATGCAGGATAGATTCTTTGGCCCTATTGCTATCCTACTTATGCAAGAAAGCAAAACTCCTGAGGAGTTGAACCGAGCTCAAGGGTACAACCTAGATGAAGAAATTATGTATTATAATAGCAGGCTATGCATTCCCACAATGATGAAGGAACTACGGGTCAAATTTTAAATGAAGCCCATGATAGCCTTATAGCAAGACATCTAGGTTTCATCAAGACCTACATGTCTGTAAAAAAAAAAGCTTCTTTTTGCCTGGACTAAAAAAGGATGTACTTAATCATGTACGTCAATGCCTGATATGTCAAAAAAATAAAGCCAAGAGAGTAAAAATGCTTGGGAAGTCACATCCATTAGACATCCCCCAGATGAAGTGGGAATGTATCAATATGGATTTTATTACTGGACTACCTTTAGTGCAATCAGGTTACAACTCCATCTTCGTGGTAGTTGACAAACTAACCAAAGTTGCCCATCTGATTCTAGTAAAAGAAACCTACACCGCAGTGGATGTGGCCAGAGTGTTCCTCAAGAAAATCTTCAGATTGCATGGCCTACCACCAGGAGAATAGTAAGTGATCGAGATTCCAAATTCACGTCAAGATTGGACTGCATTCTTTGAAGCAGTAGGAACTTTCTTGGATCTTAGCACAGCTTACCACCCCGAGACCGATAGTCAAACAAAAAGGGTGAACCAAGTAATTGAAGATATACTTCGATCATGCTGTGGAGGGAACCCAAGAAGTGGCTAAGCTATCTGCACCTAGTCGAATTCGCCTACAATGCTTCTTATCACCGAAGTATCGGGATGAGCTCTTTCAAAGCACTCTATGGACAAGACTGCCTAACACCATTAACTTGGTCCGACCCATTGATTAGGGTCGAGATGTCCAGATAAATGCTTGACAACATGGAGCAGCAGATGCAGTTAATCCGCAAGGATATAAAAGTTGCCTAGGATAGATAGAAGCAATATGCAGATAAGAAGAGGTCAGGCAGAAAATTCAAAGAAGCAGTTATGGTCTTCATTCGAGTACACCCCAAAAGAAGTTCTCTATCTCTTGGGAAGTATAAGAAGTTATCCCCTAGATACTGTGGGCCATATTTGATTACAAAGAAAGTAGGTGACTAAGTCTGTGAACTTCTTCTGCTCCTCATCTCAAAGTACATAATGTATTTCATGTCAGCCTACTTAAGAAGTATGTACCATGTCCGAATCATGTGCTTAATGATGAACTCATAACTTCTTCAACCCAAGGGCAGATGGAACTCCAGCTAGAAGAAATCCTTGATGAATGAGGAGAGAATTATTAGTCGAATGGAAGTTCTATCCTTTTGAAGATGCCACCTGGGAGAAAGAAGCCGAACTGATGCGGGATTACCCCTAGTTTGCGAGATGAGGACATCTCGCGTTTTTCAAGTGGGAGAGAATGTAAGATTCCTCCCAGTCCCTCAAGATGTCCAGTTTCTTCCTCTGTAATCAATCCCCTTTTTATAATAATAAAAGATCTTGTTTCTACCTATTTTGGCCTAGAGAGAGAAATTATTCTAGAGAGAGATAATTCAGTTTGGATGAAAAATATCCCTTCTTATTAAAATAAATTCCCTTGAAACATAATTTAAAAGAAAATTCCTAAGTTGCATTAGAAATAAATTATAATGTGCACAAAAGACCTTAGTCTAAGGGCCCCTGTTTTCAGAAAATTTTGGATTAAGGTCCAAACAAAGGTTTGACAGGCCAATGAGATAAATCCAAATGTAGGGAGGAGATAAATTGAAGAATAAAAGAAAAACTCCGCCAAAAATGAGTAAATGCTCACATAAGATGAAGAGTGGATCAAGGACTAAAGAAAAGAATTAAAACACTGAATTTTCACACCTCAGTGTGGGGATATCCCCTCATGAAGTAGGTGCCTTTTTCTCATCATTACCCCCCAATTTTTAATCAATAAAATGAGATATTTTCATCTCTCCTCTCTCTTGTTTCAAATCTAGATCCAAAAAGTAAGCTGAACTGACCCAAAAATGGTAAAAAATTGACCAAACCGATATGGAAAATTCTAGAATCAATTTACTTGGTTAGAGGCTCACTTTTTCCTATAAATAGAAGCCTCCCCCTTTGTAAAAACGTAATGGTGTCTAAGCACCATTACTATACTCCTGTCTTGAGCCATCTACATTGAATTTTTTAATAATTCAATTGTTTTTGGCGTAATCGTCTCCAAAGTGAATTGGTGGCCACTATTGCTTCAAACAAGAGTAGAACCCTCAATCCCTCAAGCCAAAGGAGAGCTTACAAGCTCCATGTCAGTTAATTTTCTTACTTTGTTTACGAATTTTAATGAAAAATCTATGGTTTTCTTGATTTTTATGTTTTTTGCAAATGATTGAATTAAACTCAAATTCTATGCCTTTGATGAAAAGTCCACCCCCTTCTCTTCTTTACATTCCAACCTTTCTTGATCCTAGAAAGATTAACTAAGTGATTAATTAAACTCTTCTTATTGTTTACTCTCTTGAATTTAGAAAATTATGTAAATTAGAGTTCTATAATTCTAAACTCGGTTAATTAAGTTAAGTGAAGAAAGATAAAAATGAGAAATGGTCACTCATACAAAGGAGGTTATGGCAAAATTTTCCAAAATTTTGTGAAAAAGAAAGCTTGTTTTTATGTTATTCCAAAAGAGTGTCATTTTTGCATCTAAAAGAAATATTCTAATTACTCCATGTACATATTCACCTATGAATATGCATGGATATCATTGATATTAATTATTAAATTTGAGTTCTATGCATAGAAAGATGCATAAATAAAATTTTTTTTATTACAAAAGTGTTATTCTTAGTAAAATTGATTTCTATGCATAGAAAGATGCATAATGGAATTTTTTATTATAAAAGTGTTATTCTTATTAAAATTGATTTCTATGCATAGAAAGATGCATAAAGGAAATTTTTTTATTATAAAAATGTTATTCTTAAAATTTGATTTCTATGCATAGAAAGATGCATAAAGGAAATCTTTTTATTACAAAAGTGTTATTCTTATTAAAATTGATTTCTATGCATAGAAAGATGCATAATGGAATTTTTTAATTATAAAAGAGTTATTCTTATTAAATTTGAATTCTATGCAAGAAAGATGCATAAAGGAATTTTTTTATTACAAAAGTGTTATTCTTATTAAATTTAATTTCTATGCAAAGAAAGATGCATAAAGGAAATTGTTTTATTATAAAAGTGTCATTCTTATTAAATTTGATTTCTATGCATAGAAAGACGCATAAAGAAAATTTTTTATTATAAAAGTGTTACTCTTTTTAAAATTGATTTCTATGCATAGAAAGATACATAAAGGAATTTTTTATTATAAAAGTGTTATTCTTATTAAAATTGATTTTTATGCATAGAAAGATGCATAAAGGAATTTTTTAATTATAAAAATGTTATTCTTGTTAAAATTGATTTCTATGCATAGAAAGATGCATAAAGGAAATTTTTATTACAAAAGCGTTATTCTTATAGAAATTGATTTTTATGCATAAATAGATGCATAAATCTTTTTATTTTAAAAGTTTTATTCATATGATTTCTATGCATAGAAAGATGCATAAAGGAATTATATATATATATAAGTGTTATTCCCATTGAAGTTGATTTTTATGCATAAATAGATGCATAAAGAATTTTTATATTAAAATTAGATTCTCTTAAATTCTATGAGTATTTGATAAATGAATAATAAATACTCTAAGAGAGAAATTTCTATCGTTTTATATTCACACAGATTGTAAAAAGAAAATTCAAGAAATTTATTGAGATCAAAATATTCAGATAAATGATTAGTTTATTTCTCATAAATCAGTTAAGTGAATATTTAAAGAGAGAAATTCAGTAAAATAGTAATTGAATTATCAAACCTTTTTGAGAAAGATAGTTCAGGAAAAATCTTATCCGACTCGAACCTTGAATCAGACTATGACCAAGACCAAACTCTTTCATCAGTTTTGAGGAAAGAAGGTGTGACCAGTTTAGAAAAATACACTCAAAACTCTTGCCAAATCTGAAACTAAGTTTGAAACCCTTCGAATTGATCTTTGGATTAAGGTTATAGAATTCAAGGAATTCTAGTATAAAATTCAAAATTCCGATCAAGAAGTTTTGGGGATACTGATTCATGAAATACTCCTTGTATTCAAAAGAAAATCAAACTGAAAACTTGCTTAGAAACCCTGTTTTCTTAAAGGATTGTCTTACGCCAGAATGCTGGAGGGAGCATTTGGTATATGTTTTTCTAAGGGAAGTTCAATTGCAACAGCTGGCGGGGAGTGTTCAAAGGACGGCTCACGCGGCAAAGCCTGACCAGCCTCGGTATGGTTGAAAAATGGTGCACTTCCAGTATGATGGGCGAGGACCGACGAAGCGGTCCCTGAGTGAAGTGCCACGACACCTAAGGAGGATCCTGTGGGTGGAGGGTTCTGACCAGGAGATGCATAGGCTCGCGGTGCCTATGACACCCATGCGTATGTCGTGGGTGGAAGATATGTATGATGGATGAAATGATTATTGTAATCTGTTATTGGATCCAGTTGGTCTCAACGGAGAGTCCAGAGTGATACTGTTTTTTGAGAAACAAGAGACTGGATGGAATTTTTGAGTGATGACATCTGTAACCAATAACTGTTTGTTAATGGATTATTTTATATGTTAAAGTTTTAAAGAGGAGTGTGTGCGTATCTGTATTCGAAAGCAGTCCAGAAGAACCTTAATCCAAAATTTTCAGAAAATCTGGACCCTTAGGCTAAGGTCTTTTGTGCACATTATAATTTATTTCTAATGCAGCTTAGGAATTTCTTTTTAAACTTCTATTTTGGGGAAATTTATTTTAATAAGAAGGGATATTTTTCCATCCAAAGATATCTAAAAATTGAATTATCTCTCTCTAGAACATTTTCTCTCTCTAGGCCAAAACAAGTAAAAACAAGATCTTTTATTATTCTGAAAAGGGGATTGATTATAGGGGAAGAAACTGGACATCTTGAGGGGCTGGGGAGGAATCTTACACACCTCAAATGCCTTGACCATCGACGTACACTGCTACCACTTGACTCTTGTGGCTCAGACATAGAAGTAGAACTTTCTTGTGGTAAGTCCACATGCACATCATCATCACTGGAATCCTCATCTTTTTCTTTGTATGAACTAGCAAGCTCATCAATGACCACATCTCGTGAAATGAGCACTTGCCTAGTATTTGGATTATAACATTTGTATGCTTTACGATCCTGTGCATGCCCAACAAAGATGCACTTTTCTACCTTTCGATCAAGCTTCTTCCTCTTCTAATCTAGTACATGCACATAATCAGTGCTACCAAACACTTTTAGATGCCTAATATCTGCATTTGTCCACTAAGATGTATCTCTCACGTACTTCATGTATGGCAGCTGCTGTAGGTATCTTGTTGAGCAAATACATCGCTCTAGCACATGCTTCTGCCCAATAAAAGTTTGGCATGATCTCCTCATTTAGCATTGCCTTGGCTAAACAAAATGTGGGGGAGAGGGAGAGCCTTAAACCCTAGCAAGCAAACGCGCACACAGAGTAGAGAGCAAGACATAAGAGAGAGATGGATAGCTGAATTTTATTCAATCTTCTTCTTCTCAACTCAATCCATATAACATAAAGATAACAATACACACTATATGGGATAGTACTCAACTACTACAACATACAAGGGTCGGCCCATAATGTGAACTTGATTAAATGAACTGGCGCTATAACTGTGCCAGTCTCTAGTAATCTAAAATGGCTGTCACACAGCTTATCATCCCACTAGCCGCATATCACCCATAATCTCACCAGCCATGCCAATGGTATAGATGCAGAAGCTATCATCTAGGCGAGTCATCAATGTCTGCCATAACACTAGTTGAGCTTGATATCTTAACACTCCCCCTTGAGCTCAACTCCACACACTGCACTCCAAGTAAGCTCCTAAATGTGTGTGGAGATTTTTTGTGCCCAATGCCTTCATGAAGATGTCAGCTACCTGATCCTCTGTGCTGATGTATACCAGATCTACATCTCCTACTACTAGAACCTTCTCCCTCACAAAGTGATAATGCACCTCAATGTGCTTGGTTCTAGCATGATATACTAGGTTACTAGCCAACTGTATGCTGCTCATGTTGTCACAATATATGACAACTTCCCTATCCATGGGCTCTCCCATGTCACCAAGTAGCTTCTGAAGCCAAGCTACCTCACAAGCTGCCATAGCACCACCCTTGTACTCTGCCTCTATAATCGAGAAGGCAACTGTTGGCTGCTTCTTACTACTCCAACTCACAGAAGCACTCCCAAATGAGAACATAAAACCACTGGTAGATCTCCTATCTGCAATACTACCAGCACAATTAGCATCTGTGTACCCATGCAATTATCTCTGTGTACCAGCCTCATAGAAAAGTCCATAATCAACTATGGACTTTACGTACTTGAGGATCCATCTAGCTACATCCAAGTGTGTCGTCCTAGGGGCCTACATAAACTGACTCACAAGTCGAACAACATAGCTCAAGTTTGGCCTTATAATGGTCATGTAGATCAGACTATCCACTATGTGCCTGTATGTAGTGGGGTCCTCCAAAAGCTCACATGTATCTGTGGAAAGCTTTGTGTTTTGCTCCAATGCACTAAAATAGGCTTAGAGCTTGTCATACCATACTTGGACAATATTTCCAAGCCATACTGCTTTTGTAATAGCAAAATTCCATGAGGTGATCTCACCACCTCTATGCCCAACAAATACAACAACTCACCCAAATCCTTCATCTCAAACTTCTACTTCAAAAGCATCCTCACATCATCTATGTCTGCATCACTATCACTAGTGATAATCAAGTCATCCACATAGATGACTAATAGCATGATCCCTCTATCTTTCTTTTCAACATATAGTGAAAAATCTACATTGGATATTTGAAATCCAATGGTAACAAGATACTCCTTGATCTTGTTTGACCATGCTCTGGGTGCCTGGTTCAACCGATACAAGGTTTTGCATAACCTGCACACAAAATCTAGATGTGCATCACTCTCATAACTTGGTGGCTGCATCATGTACACTTCTTGCGAATCACCATGCAAAAAAGCATTCTTTACATCCATTTGATGTAAAGACTAACCCTTCGTTGTAGCCATAGCAAAATGACAGCTCTCAGAGTTGCAATTCTTGCAATCGGGCTAAATGTCTCCTTATAGTCTATACCACAAGTCTGCACATAGCCCTTGGCAACCAATCTTGCCTTGTACTCACTGAACCATTAGCATTGTGCTTGACTTTATACACCCACTTACATCGAATTGCCTTCTTTTCCTTAGGCAAAGGCACTAACTCCCATGTTGCATTTGCTCCTCATCCATGGCATCTTCCCATTTCTTTTTTCTAATTGCTTGCTCAAAGCAAGTGGAATCAACCTCTTGCATTGCTTTTACCATGTAAGCATAATGATGGGATATATATCCATAATATCTCAACCTGTCAACAGGGTATCTAACCCTCGTAGACCTGCGTACACCTCAATCACTGCCAGGTGTCCTCAAAATAGCCCTGGTTCTCCTTACACTAGGAGTAACCACAGACGGAATGCCAAGCTCTTCATCAAGGCTTTTGTTAGAGCCACTAGAGTCACTATCCACATATGAGTGACCTGCTAAGGGATAGGCACAAAAGGTTGATCTACTTTTTTCTTCCCTTTTTGTGATACATGTGTAGCTGCATCATTCCTCAACCTGCCTGACCATGGGCTGACATTGGATCCACTGCTTGAGGACTCCCCAGGTCCACTCAGCACCTGTGATTGCTACTCTACATGTGGTGCGACATCACCAATTCTCATCACAAAGACAACATCTCTGCTTACTCGCATCTCACGAGTGGTAGGGTTATAGCATCTATAACCTTTTTGCTCCATAGCATAACCAATGAAGATGTATTTCTTTGCCTTTGGATCCAACTTTGTTCTCACTTCATCAGGAACATGTACATATGCAATACACCCAAACACTTTCAAGTAAGACACATCCGGTCTTATGCTTGTAAACTTCTGTTCAGGAGTTATACCATGCACAACTACAGTGGTGGGGTGTTTTGTTTATAATGTACACATCAGTTGCTACTGCTTCTGCCCAAAAGTAATGTGGCATATTCTTTTCAGCCATCAAGGCACGTGCCACTTTTGCAATGTGCCTGTTTTTCCTTTCTGAGCAATACCATTCTGTTGTGCGGAGTGTACCTGCACATAACTGCCTCTTGATTTCTTGCTTTCTTAGGAAATTGCTGAACTCATTGTTGGAGAAATATTCTCCCCCACCATCTGATCTTAGGCATTTTATTTGCATGCCTTTTTCCTTCTCGACCAAGGCTTTAAATCTCTGAAAGTGCAAAAACACCTCACTTTTCTCCTTCATGAAATAAACCCACACTTTCCTAGTGTGGTCTCATTAATGAATGTAACATAGTACCTGCAACATGCAATTGTTGCAGTCTTGGGCGGTCCCCATACATCTGAATGTATGACATCCAATGGCCTTGCATTGCCATGCTTTTCATATGGGAAAATATGTTTGGCTTGCTTACCAATTTTGCATGCTTCACATACCTTATGCATACCGTCAACCTTAAACCTTGGCAAACCTATAACAATTTTTTAGGCCTGCATAGACTTCAGTCGTTGTACATTCACATGACCAATGCACTTGTGCCATATGTCAATATCTACAATGACACCTATTCTATGCGCAAACATGGTTGCCTTTATCTCAAGCATGTTCACATCCAAAGTAAACATCCTGCCATTTTTGTTACCCTTTGCAATTGAAGTGACACTTATTTTTGAAGTCCTCCATAAAACATCCTTGAGGATTAAACCTCACTTGCAGACCCTGCTTATTCATCTGTCCAAGAGAAACCAGGTTCTTTGTAATATTCGAAACATGAAGTACATCAGCCAAGTACTTCATTTTGCCATCCTGCATCATAGACACTGGCACTTTACCAACATGCGCAATGGGATGTACAATATCATTACCTGTTTCTACATAACCTGGTTTTTTCATTTTTTCCATATCTCTAAACCACTCAGCATGACTAGTCATGTGGTTAGAGGTGCCAGATCCACATACCATATATCTTGAGATCCTAACAAATCCCCTGTTATGGAACTAAGGATGTGTTGCATTACAAACAACTGCTCACTTTTATCATCACCTCCATGTTTGCTAGATGATGCATAGTTGCCTTGCTGCAACTTTCCACTTTTAATGTCATTCTGCATTTTGTAGCAGTCCTTTGCCATGTGTCTTGGTTTGCCACAGTACTAGCACTCTATGTATTTGCATTTTGATTTCTTTGACAATCACCTCGGCCTCTTTGGTTTCCCCCTACTTCTAGACTGGCCTCTTCCACCTATGTATGATTGCTGATGTGAATCATTGGACTATTTTTGTCCAAAATTCTGATTTCCTTATCGGCCACCACCTTGGCCTTGACCACAGCCTCTACCTGAATTAGAGAGTAGAAGGCCTATTCCGATGTGTTCTTGCTTTGTGAAAATGAATCCTCACCTAAAGCCTTTTCTTCTATAATCAGCATAGATATCAAGTCCCGAAAGTTAAGAATATTCTCCCTAATGGCAATGGAGGTCTTGAATGGCTTGTACTCTTTGCCAAGCCCATTCAGATAGAGACTCACCAAATCATCATCCTCCCGCTGATACATTGATTGTAAGATTCCTCCCTCCAGCTTTTGATTAACTGGTTGGTATAGAATTTTATACCTAAGTATGCTCTCATAGCTTCCCCCTTGACTAATCTTCTCACGAAGAATACCCCGTTTCAGTGGTCTGCCAGGTGTCAGAGCACTTTTGATAAGTTGAAGACTGCCTTGGTAACCAATCCCGTTCTAAAGTTGCCAAATTTCTCTCTACCCTTTGAGGTAGTAACTGATGCCAGTGGTTTTGCCCTGAGAGGTGCGCTCATGCAGGAAGGTCATGCAGTGACTTATGAATCCCGAAAACTCAGAACGCATGAAAGAAATTATGCTGTCCACGACGACGACCTGGAGCTACTTTTAGTAGTCTATGCCCTGAAGTTGTGGAGACATTACCTACTGGGTCAAAGATTCACTTTGATGAGTGACAGATCATCAGAGCTTAAAGTGAATCTTCACTCATAAGGATCTCAACATGCGCCAAAGAAGGTGGATGCAGACCCTATAGGAATTTGATTTTAATATCAAGTATTGCCCGCCCAAGCAAAGAAAATGTGGTAGCAGATGCCCTCAGCAGAAAAGCCTCCTTGCTTGCAATCACAGTCGTGTCAAATCCATTGATTAATGAAGCAAGAGAGAAGATCATGTAGGATAGATTCTTTGGCCCTATTTTGCTACCCTATTTATGCAGGAAAGCAAAACTCCTCAGAAGTTGAACCGAGTTCAAGGGTACAGCCTGGATGAAGGAATTAAGTATTATAATAGCAGGCTATGCATTCCCAATGATGAGGGAACTAAGGGTCAAATTCTAAAAAAGCAGTAGGAATTTTCTTAGATCTCAGCATAGCTTACCACCCCGAGACCGATGGTCAAATAGGAAGGGTGAACCAAGTAATCGAACCCAAGGGCAGATGGAACTCCAACCTAAAGAAATCCTTGATGTTTGAGAGAAGGTTCTCAGGAACAGAATTATAAGAGAATTATTAGTCAAATGGAAGTTCTATCCTTTTGAAGACACCACCTGGGAGAGAAAGAAGCCGAACTGATGCGGGATTACCCCCAGTTTGCGAGATGAGTACATCTCGCGTTTTTCAAGTGGGAGAGAATGTAAGATTCCTCCCCATCCACTCAAGATGTCCAATTTCTTGATGCAGCATGTTTTGGTTGCAAAAGGAGTGTGGAACATTGTGCAGGGTATGGATGTACGTCCAGGTTTTGTGGATGTAGGATCTGTTGAGGATGTTGCAGGTTCTAGCAGCTCGACTGTTGCTGCTATTTTACCCACTGCTGATGAACAAGCTCGTTGGGATGGTAAAGATGCGCAGGCTCATGCCTTGATTGCACTTTCTGTCAAACGTAACATCACCCCACATATTCTTCAGCTAAAACAGCAAAACAGGCTTGGGATATTCTAGATGGTTTGTATGCAGGTCTAACGAGGCAAAAATCTCTTACCTGCGTAAAGAGCTAGAATTGAAGATTATGCAAGAAGATGATGACATGAATGTTTTTCTTGCTGAGATTAAAGATCTCAAAGAACAGTTGATTTTTGCAGGTGAGATTATTCCTGATCATTCTCTTGTGCAAACTGTTCTTGATGCTTTATCTGAGACATATCAGACTTTTGCTTCCACGTGGAGACTTCTTATTGAGGACAGACTTGATGCTGTCAAGTATGATACTTTAGTCAACAAGCTCTTGCAAGAAGCGCAATCCAAGCAAAATAGGGCCAGGCAGCGTGCAGTTGATCAAGCATTTATTGCTGCCCAGCAGCAGAGAAGAAGTGGTAAGGCAGCCCCTTCCACTGTTTCTTCTCCTATTAGTAGGTCTGCAACTTCTTCTCCTTCCACAAAAGTAGCAACAATAAGTCTGAGAAGGCTCTTGATAAAGGCAAGAAAAAGACCAGGTGTAACTATTGTAAGGCAAATGATCATGTCATTAAGAATTGCCCTAAGCTAAAGGCTAAAGAGGCAAAGAAGAAAGAGTCAAATGCAGCCACAATAGCGGATGCTTCTATAAATGCAGATTCTACAAATGTTGTGCAGGATACAGAATGGGCGTTTAGCGTGTATTGCCAGAATGACCCATCTTTACATGATGCATGTTTGGCAGTTTCTGTTGACTCTAATGTATGGTATTTTGACAATGATGCTACAAAGCACATTACCTCACATCATGATATGTTCACTTGTCTTGAGGCTGTCTCTAATGGGAATACTGTCACATGTGCCAATAATGCTTCTTACCCAGTGAAGAGCGTTGGTAAAATTATGCTTACTACTGTAAATGGCAGCGCTTTCACACTTTCAGATGCTTTGTATGTGCCAGGGATAAAGAAGAATCTATTGTCTGTCCCTGCGCTTGCTAGACTTGGATTTGTAGTCAAATTTGTGGATGACAGATGTACTGTTTATGATTTGACTTCTGGTGATACGATTATTGCATCTGGCACCTTGTTTCGTGGGCTGTATAGGCTCAATTCTTATGACAAGTGTGTGGAAGATTTAGCAAATGCAGTTTCTGATGAAAAGGCAGTTTTAGATGCAAAACTATGGCATGCTCGTTTTGGTCATCTGAACTTTGCTAGTTTGCTACGTTTGTAGAAATTTGATATGGTTGCTTCATTGCCCCCTCTTGAGGCACCATTGAAACATGTTTGTGAAGGCTGTATTTTGGGCAAAATGCAGCGTTCTGCGTTTCCAAAGGATGGTTCTGTGCGGGCCACTCGCAAATTGCAACTTGTACATAGTGATGTATGTGGGCCTATGCAAACTCCGTCATTAAACACTTGTACTTCATGACTTTCATTGATGATTACTCAAGGCATGCATGGGTATATCCACTGAAGGCAAAGTCCGAAGTGTTTTTGTGCTTCAAACAGTTTTTTCTTATGGTTAAAAATGTATCCAATTGTACTGTGGGCACCCTCCGTTCTGATCGAGGGGGGGAGTACTTGTCTAAAGAGTTTGATGCATTTCTAGCTAGTCGTGGGATAAAACACCAATGTACAGTGCCGTATACCCCTCAGCAAAATGGTGTTGCTGAGAGGAAAAACAGGTCACTTATGGAGATGGCATGATGGTTAAGAGCCAAGCTTTGCCACATGCTTTTTGGCTTGAGGCTGTCATGTGTGCTGCATATGTACTCAATAGGTGTCCCACTAAGGCCTTGCAGTCTATTACTCCATACAAAGCTTGGCATGGCAGGAAGCCTTCTATTGGTCACTTGCATGTCTTTGGTTGCTTGGCCTATGCTTTAGTGCCTGTGCAACAACGCAGAAAATTGGATGATAAGGCTGTCAAATGCATTTTTTGTTGGTTACAGTGCTGAGAGCAAGGGTTACAGACAATCAAAGCGTATCTTGATTAGTAGAGATGTTGTTTTTGTGGAAGATGCTGTGCAGTCTTTGTTATCATGTACCAAAGAGACAGGTGTGAGCTCACGGGATGTATTCGATACATTGTTGCCTCTATTTACAGGTGGGAATTTAAATGTAAGTCCTAATGAGGCAAATATTCAGCCTATGCAGATTTCAAATGACATCATAGATCAGCCTATTTTTGATGCAGATTTACAGGATGTAATTTCTGAGAATAGGGTTGAAAATGAGCAGGCTAGAAATATGCCTAAATGGCTGGTGCAAACCTTGCGTGATAGTAAAATTGATGCACCTATATCTAGTCGTACTCGTTCAGGTTTTCAGCATGCCTCTTATGCATCAGATTGTTATGCTTTGGCTGTGTCTAGTATGTGTGAAGAGGAAGAACCTCTTTCATTTGATGTGTCTAGTATGTGTGAAGAGGAAGAACCTCTTTCATTTGATGAGGCACAAAAATCAGAAAATTGGTCGGCTGCAATTCAAATTGAATATGATGCTATAATGAAAAATGGTACATGGTCTTTATGTGATTTGCCTATTGGTAAAAAGGCCATTGGATGTAAGTGGGTTTTTAAGTTGAAACGAAAGCCAGATGGTAGTGTTGATCGCTATAAGGCTAGACTTGTTGCAAAGGGTTATGCTCAAGAAAAGGGCATTGATTTTGATGAGACCTTTGCTCCCACTTGTCGTATGACTACCATTCGTAGCATTTGTGCATTGGCAGCTCATAATGGTTGGAATGTACATCAATTGGACATAAAGACTACGTTCTTGAATGGAGATTTGCATGAGGAGGTGTATGTACCGCAGCCTCATGGTTTTGTTCAAAAAGGACAGGAAAACAAAGTGTGCAGGTTGAAAAAGGCTTTATATGGTTTAAAGCAAGCTCCACGAGCTTGGTATGAAAAGATACATGCATATTTGACTGCACATGGTTTTCAGAATAGTCCAACAGAAAGCACTTTATATGTTAAATGTGTGGATGATGTACATCTAATCATTGCTCTCTATGTCGATGACATGCTGCTCACAGGACCAAATGAAAGTCATATTGTTGATTTTAAGGCTGATTTGAATGCCTCTTTTGAGATGTCAGATTTGGGGCATTTGCATCATTATTTGGGGATACAATTTAAGCAGTGTGATGGAGGTATTGCTTTGTGTTAGACAAAGTATATTGAGACATTGTTGCGGAGATTTGGCCTTGAAGACTGCAAGCCTATTGCTACTCCAATGGAGACAGGTTTGAAGTTGAGTCTTCATGATGCTGGAGATCACTTTGATGTCACACTCTATGAGACAGCTGTTGGTTGCCTCATTTATGTATGCATTACGAGGCCGGACATTCAGTTTGCAGTCTCACAGGTGAGCAGGTTTATGCATAGCCCAGGGTCTCAGCATTGGAAGGCAGTTAAACGCATCTTTCGCTACTTGAGTGGCACCATACATCTTGGGTTGTTTTATCCCAAGGGGGGATCGTTGCCGCCAGATTTACATGCTTTTTCGGACTCAGATTGGGTTGGTTGCTATGACACAAGAGTGTCCACAAGTGGTTTTTGTTTCATGCTCGGTAGCTCATGCATATCTTGGTTGAGCAAGAAGCAACCTACTGTGGCCACTTCTAGTTGTGAAGCTGAGTACAGGGCAGCTTTCACAGCTACGGTTGAGTGTGTGTAGCTCAGATGGCTTATGGCTGACTTGGGTGTTGGACAGGAGTCTGCCACCTCTATCTTCACTGACAGTCAAAGCGCATTGGCAGTTGCGAGAAACCCAGTTTTTCATGCTCGCACAAAGCACATTGAGGTGCATTATCACTATGTCAAGGAGAGACTCTCAGCAGGAGAGATCAGCTTGGCCTATGTGCCAACACAGGACAACCTCCCCGATCTTTTCACAAAGGCGCTTCCTTGTGAGAAGTTTGAAGCTTTCCGCAAAGCTTTGGGCTTGCTCTCCTTTGTGGATTGATCTACTTTGGGCATGGCACTCCCCTATACATGAGTGCCAGCTCTCGTTCACACCATCACTCCCAGGGGGGATTTGTTGCCATATATATAGGCAGTGATGTGTGTGAACACACTTAGGACCGCCGGGGCACTTTTTCCCTCTTTGGGAGGTTTTTTTCCCTGGCTTGTATATGCGCCCATCACTCTAGGGCTAACTCATCTTTTGTACATTGACACAATCTAATACATTTTGTGTTGTGTGCAATCTTGCTTCTTCTTCTTTTGTGTTGTGTCAGATTTGGGGCATTTGCATCATTATTTGGGGATACAATTTAAGCAGTGTGATGGAGGTATTGCTTTGTGTCACACAAAGTACATTGAGACATTGTTGCGAAGATTTGGCCTTGAAGACTGCAAGCCTATTGCTACTCCAATGGAGACAGGTTTGAAGTTGAGTCTTCATGATGTCACACTCTATCAGACAGCTGTTGGTTGCCTCATTTATGTATGCATTACGAGGCCAGACATTCAGTTTACAGTCTCACAGGTGAGCAGGTTTATGCATAGCCCAGGGTCTCAGCATTGGAAGGCAGTTAAACGCATCTTTCGCTACTTGAGTGGTGTGAGGTGAAAAAAAGAAAGAAAGACCTACCTCTATAGCCCTTCCACCTCGCAAACTTGGAATAACACACACGAACGGGGGCACCACCAGCCACCGGCTGGAACAATTCTCGCACTTCACCACCCAACCCACGCCAGACAGACAGCCCAAAAACAGGGGCACCATAAACCAAGACAAACACCCAGCTTTATATTCCCAGATAAAAAGATTTCATACAAGCTTCTCCCGACACAGAAGCCTTACTCACACAACTCACAAACACAACACTCAGGCCTGTCAGCCGAGGATACACCACATCCCTGATCACCACGAAATCCACTCGCCTGCTTGCTGTACCAATCACACCAGAATGAACCCGGCCACTCTCACTCCAGAAGGCGCCCACACCAGCTAACCCTCGAGTCCTCTGTAGCCCATCACTTCTGCATGTGTCGTCAGCAGAAGCTCGACCATCATCTCTCTCTCTCTCTCTGTGCTGATCCTCTGTCAGCCTCGCAACAAACCCAGGCAGCTTATCTGCCCTGCTACCGGCCCACCACCAAGCAGCAACACCAACCTCTCTCTGTTTCACTGGGCACCCACTCTGTCCACTGTCCTGTCTTCTAGGCGGCCCACACCAGCCTACCTGTCACTTGGAGCTTATCTGCTCCCCTTCTGTCCTCGCTAGCAGCTCCCTTTGATGCCAGCACCCGTTTCTTTCCCACAGGCAGCGCCCCACCAGCCTCTGCCTTCTCCAGCACACATGTTCTCCACGCTTGCCTTCAGCACCTCTCTTCCACTAAAGCCCACACTTTTACACTAGCTGCCTCTTAGTAAATCTGTCCAACACCCGCCGGTGCTTCAGCCACGCCACTGCGCTCACCTGGCTGCGCTCCACTCTGCAAACCTTCACTTGCAACCCCGAGCCCCCCTCTTGAATAACACGGCGACTGCAGCAGCCTCCTCATCATTGTCAGCCGTCACACCAAACACCTACCCGTCCAACCTTCTCGCTAGTAGCCAGAGGCGACTTCCCCAGCCTACTCCTCTGCTGCGCATTCCATTTCAAAGGCGGCCCTCTTCTTTGTGTGTGGTTGCGCCCTCTCACCCGCTCTCCAAGCTTCGGGCTCTTCCTTTTTGCCTGCCGAACCCAGCTGGTGGCCTTGCTCCTTCGAGGCATAAACGGCGACCCCCTCTGCAAGTCGTCAGCCCATCAGCAACCTCCATGTCTTTCTTGTGGTGAACCTGCCACCACTGGCCATCAGCAGAGCTGCACGCTGGTCCTCTCTGTTGCCTTATGCGTCTGCGCTCCACCTCAAAAAAACGGCCTCCCAGCAAGGTTACCTCACCATGCTTCTTCTCTGTGCTGCAGCTGTTTCCCTTGGCTCTATCCACTCACGAGAGCCGGCTGTCCTGTCTTTTTTCCATAGGCGGCCTCTACACCAGCCTTCCAACTCACCAGCTTCGCCACCTTTCTAGAACAGGCGCTGGCAGCATCATTAACCTCCACGTAGCTTTTTTATTAATGGCCATATTTACTATTATTTATTTTATTTAATGCCTGGGAGATGGCCATCCAATTATGCTTCTTTTCATACCATGTCAAGGCACATTGGCCACATCATCAATTGCTTGCCGGTTTCCACACATTCAAACCCAGCCTTCCAGTGCCCATGCTTCCATACCTTCAACACAATCCACTTATCCGTGGGGACGCGTACACATATCTGGCCATCGAAGAGCTGATATCAACTCAAGCTGACCATGTTCCAGACCGGCCTCAAAACAAAACCATCCACAAAATTACTCTGCCAATGCATTCACAGGCAAAACCTTCACACACGCCACGCATCCATATATACACGGACCCAAAAGACCTCTCAGAAAAACGCCTGACATACTTTGCCACCCCCCCATCTGCTAGAGCATTCATGCTCAGCAGCATTCAGACAATTTCAGTAGTCATCCACCAGGATCAAAAGGAAACAGCAACTCACCATCCCATTCCCCAGCATCCCTCAAACACCATGGCTGCATCACTGCACACCAAACATCAACCACGCGCATCACCAAATCATCCATGTCCACTTCACCCACACCAAACCTCTTCGTCTTCAAAACCTGTGGCATCCCAGCATTTAGCATCCAATCCATCAACACCTGTGAAGGCCAGGTTTCAGCATCTTGACCTTTCTGCACATCAAAATCCACATCTTCTCCATCAGCAGCATCCACAAGCACTTCCAGCTCCACTGGTTCAGGCTTCCCTTCACAATCATACAGCTCAACTGGTTCAAAACCCTTGTTATCCATGCACTTTGCCTTCAGCATTTCAGCAATACGTAAAGTAGCCTTAGCTACACTCTCAGCCATATCTGCATCCATCTCTATCTCTGGCTCTTGCTCATCAAGGCTAGCAACTTCCCAGATATCATCCTCAGGCACAATACTCTCCTCACAACGCTCTTCATCAGCCAAATCCACATGCATACCTTCTTCAGTGTTGCCAACCCCCCTGGTATCATCGTCCAAAGACTCCCCAGCACCTAATGGAACAAAATCTATCTCATCCATCGCAGGTACCATACCATCATCCAGCTGTCCCAGAAAATCCATAATGATAGGATCTTCCTCCACGCTCTCCACATCTGCATCACAAACCATCTTCACTTCATCAGAAGTCTCTACCCCATCCTCCTCCCTTGTAGAATCTGACAAAGAATCTTCCTCAGAGCATCCTGTATCCAGCTCCTCTTCCTTCTTATCATCAGCAGCCAATCCCAAGACATCATCCTCTTTGCTTCCATGTGCATGCATGTCATCCAGATCACTGTCATGTACAACCACCACGTCCCCATCCCCCAAAGAAGAATCCACTGGCAACTTCTCATCTTCACTTTGTTCCTTCACCTGCTCTTCATCCACCTGCACATGCTTTTTAAACTTTGGAAAAAAATCAGAAGGCATATAAAACATCCCCCTCCGTACCTGTACTGGCCTTTGAGGCTCCTGTCTAATCAAACCTTGCATAGGACTCTTACCCACCTCAACCAAATTAACCTGTATATCCCTTGCAGCAGACACAACACCTTCATAGGGATAAATACCCATTTCCATCTGCTTCAAAACCTTGCCTTCCTTTTCCCTAGCAACCCTAACAGCATCATCAAATGACTTGGGATTCTTCAACTCAACTCTGACCCTCAAATGGGGTAGCAAACCATCAATAAACAAGCTCTTCTTCAAAAACATTGGAGGAACTTCCTGCTTCAATGTCATACACCACTTACTCCACAGACATGTAAATACCTTCACAAAATCGTCCAGTGATTGCCCATGTACCTGCTTCAAGAGACTCAACTCCTGCCAAAGCACACTAGGATCCTCCACTTGCTGAAAACGCTCCAAAAGACTTTCCTTCAACCTGTCCAAGGTCAAAACACCAGCATCCTGTGCTTCAAAACCCTTCAGCCAGCTTCGGGCATCTCCCTTCAAGAAAATCCTTATCAGCTTCAGAACCTGCTCTTCATCCGTCACATGATTGCTAATGCATGCCAACTCCATCTGCTCCAAAAAGTCAACCACATCTTCACCCTTCCTGCCATGAAATTTCGGATAGGACCACATCATGACAACCTATACCAATCCCTGAGCTCTCCTCAGTGGAACACACGCCCTTCTAGGCAAAGAACAACACCAGAGCTACTCCTCAGTGGGACAATCCTTGAGCAATCCTCAGTGGGGGCACCAGAAGGATGTGAGGTGAAAAAAAGAAAGAAAGACCTGCCTCTATAGCCCTTCCACCTCGCAAACTTGGAATAACACACACGAACGGGGGCACCACCAGCCACCGGCTGGAACAATTCTCGCACTTCACCACCCAACCCACGCCAGACAGACAGCCCAAAAACAGGGGCACCATAAACCAAGACAAACACCTAGCTTTATATTCCCAGATCAAAACATTTCATACAAGCTTCTCCCGACACAGAAGCCTTACTCACACAACTCACAAACACAACACTCAGGCCTGTCAGCCGAGGATACACCACATCCCTGATCACCACGAAATCCACTCGCCTGCTTGCTGTACCAATCACACCAGAATGAACCCGGCCACTCTCACTCCAGAAGGTGCCCACACCAGCTAACCCTCGAGTCCTCTGCAGCCCATCACTTCTGCATGTGTCGTCAGCAGCAGCTCGACCATCATCTCTCTCTCTCTCTCTGTGCTGATCCTCTGTCAGCCTCGCAACAAACCCAGGCAGCTTATCTGCCCTGCTACCGGCCCACCACCAAGCAGCAACACCAACCTCTCTCTGTTTCACTGGGCACCCACTCTGTCCACTGTCCTGTCTTCTAGGCGGCCCACACCAGCCTACCTGTCACTTGGAGCTTATCTGCTCCCCTTCTGTCCTCGCTAGCAGCTCCCTTTGATGCCAGCACCCGTTTCTTTCCCACAGGCAGCGCCCCACCAGCCTCTGCCTTCTCCAGCACACATGTTCTCCACGCTTGCCTTCAGCACCTCTCTTCCACTAAAGCCCACACTTTTACACTAGCCGCCTCTTAGTAAATCTGTCCCACACCCGCCGGTGCTTCAGCCACGCCACTGCGCTCACCTGGCTGCGCTCCACTCTGCAAACCTTCACTTGCAACCCCGAGCCCCCCTCTTGAATAACACGGTGACTGCAGCAGCCTCCTCATCATTGTCAGCCGTCACACCAAACACCTACCCGTCCAACCTTCTCGCTAGTAGCCAGAGGCGACTTCCCCAGCCTGCTCCTCTGCTGCGCATTCCATTTCAAAGGCGGCCCTCTTCTTCGTGTGTGGCTGCGCCCTCTCACCCGCTCTCCAAGCTTCGGGCTCTTCCTTTTTGCCTGCCGAACCCAGCTGGTGGCCTTGCTCCTTCGAGGCATAAACGGCGACCCCCTCTGCAAGTCGTCAGCCCATCAGCAACCTCCATGTCTTTCTTGTGGCGAACCTGCCACCACTGGCCATCAGCAGAGCTGCACGCTGGTCCTCTCTGTTGCCTTATGCGTCTGCGCTCCACCTCAAAAAAACGGCCTCCCAGCAAGGTTACCTCACCATGCTTCTTCTCTGTGCTGCAGCTGTTTCCCTTGGCTCTATCCACTCACGAGAGCCGGCTGTCCTGTCTTTTTTCCATAGGCGGCCTCTACACCAGCCTTCCAACTCACCAGCTTCGCCACCTTTCTAGAATAGGCGCTGGCAGCATCATTAACCTCCACGTAGCTTTTTTATTAATGGCCATATTTACTATTATTTATTTTATTTAATGCCTGGGAGATGGCCATCCAATTATGCTTCTTTTCATACCATGTCAAGGCACATTGGCCACATCATCAATTGCTTGCCGGTTTCCACACATTCAAACCCAGCCTTCCAGTGCCCATGCTTCCATACCTTCAACACAATCCACTTATCCGTGGGGACGCGTACACATATCTGGCCATCGAAGAGCTGATATCAACTCAAGCTGACCATGTTCCAGACCGGCCTCAAAACAAAACCATCCACAAAATTACTCTGCCAATGCATTCACAGGCAAAACCTTCACACACGCCACGCATCCATATATACACGGACCCAAAAGACCTCTCAGAAAAACGCCTGACATACTTTGCCACCCCCCCATCTGCTAGAGCATTCATGCTCAGCAGCATTCAGACAATTTCAGTAGTCATCCACCAGGATCAAAAGGAAACAGCAACTCACCATCCCATTCCCTAGCATCCCTCAAACACCATGGCTGCATCACTGCACACCAACATCAACCACGCGCATCACCAAATCATCCATGTCCACTTCACCCACACCAAACCTCTTCGTCTTCAAAACCTGTGGCATCCCAGCATTTAGCATCCAATCCATCAACACCTGTGAAGGCCAGGTTTCAGCATCTTGACCTTTCTGCACATCAAAATCCACATCTTCTCCATCAGCAGCATCCACAAGCACTTCCAGCTCCACTGGTTCAGGCTTCCCTTCACAATCATACAGCTCAACTGGTTCAAAACCCTTGTTATCCATGCACTTTGCCTTCAACATTTCAGCAATACGTAAAGTAGCCTTAGCTACACTCTCAGCCATATCTGCATCCATCTCTATCTCTGGCTCTTGCTCATCAAGGCTAGCAACTTCCCAGATATCATCCTCAGGCACAATACTCTCCTCACAACGCTCTTCATCAGCCAAATCCACATGCATACCTTCTTCAGTGTTGCCAACCCCCCTGGTATCATCGTCCAAAGACTCCCCAGCACCTAATGGAACAAAATCTATCTCATCCATCGCAGGTACCATACCATCATCCAGCTGTCCCAGAAAATCCATAATGATAGGATCTTCCTCCACGCTCTCCACATCTGCATCACAAACCATCTTCACTTCATCAGAAGTCTCTACCCCATCCTCCTCCCTTGTAGAATCTGACAAAGAATCTTCCTCAGAGCATCCTGTATCCAGCTCCTCTTCCTTCTTATCATCAGCAGCCAATCCCAAGACATCATCCTCTTTGCTTCCATGTGCATGCATGTCATCCAGATCACTGTCATGTACAACCACCACGTCCCCATCCAAAGAAGAATCCACTGGCAACTTCTCATCTTCACTTTGTTCCTTCACCTGCTCTTCATCCACCTGCACATGCTTTTTAAACTTTGGAAAAAAATCAGAAGGCATATAAAACATCCCCCTCCGTACCTGTACTGGCCTTTGAGGCTCCTGTCTAATCAAACCTTGCATAGGACTCTTACCCACCTCAACCAAATTAACCTGTATATCCCTTGCAGCAGACACAACACCTTCATAGGGATAAATACCCATTTCCATCTGCTTCAAAACCTTGCCTTCCTTTTCCCTAGCAACCCTAACAGCATCATCAAATGACTTGGGATTCTTCAACTCAACTCTGATTGCCCATGTACCTGCTTCAAGAGACTCAACTCCTGCCAAAGCACACTAGGATCCTCCACTTGCTGAAAACGCTCCAAAAGACTTTCCTTCAACCTGTCCAAGGTCAAAACACCAGCATCCTGTGCTTCAAAACCCTTCAGCCAGCTTCGGGCATCTCCCTTCAAGAAAATCCTTATCAGCTTCAGAACCTTCTCTTCATCCGTCACATGATTGCTAATGCATGCCAACTCCATCTGCTCCAAAAAGTCAACCACATCTTCACCCTTCCTGCCATGAAATTTCGGATAGGACCACATCATGACAACCTATACCAATCCCTGAGCTCTCCTCAGTGGAACACACGCCCTTCTAGGCAAAGAACAACACCAGAGCTACTCCTCAGTGGGACAATCCTTGAGCAATCCTCAGTGGGGGCACCAGAAGGATGTGAGGTGAAAAAAAGAAAGAAAGACCTGCCTCTATAGCCCTTCCACCTCGCAAACTTGGAATAACACACACGAACGGGGGCACCACCAGCCACCGGCTGGAACAATTCTCGCACTTCACCACCCAACCCACGCCAGACAGACAGCCCAAAAACAGGGGCACCATAAACCAAGACAAACACCTAGCTTTATATTCCCAGATCAAAACATTTCATACAAGCTTCTCCCGACACAGAAGCCTTACTCACACAACTCACAAACACAACACTCAGGCCTGTCAGCCGAGGATACACCACATCCCTGATCACCACGAAATCCACTCGCCTGCTTGCTGTACCAATCACACCAGAATGAACCCGGCCACTCTCACTCCAGAAGGCGCCCACACCAGCTAACCCTCGAGTCCTCTGCAGCCCATCACTTCTGCATGTGTCGTCAGCAGCAGCTCGACCATCATCTCTCTCTCTCTCTCTGTGCTGATCCTCTGTCAGCCTCGCAACAAACCCAGGCAGCTTATCTGCCCTGCTACCGGCCCACCACCAAGCAGCAACACCAACCTCTCTCTGTTTCACTGGGCACCCACTCTGTCCACTGTCCTGTCTTCTAGGCGGCCCACACCAGCTTACCTGTCACTTGGAGCTTATCTGCTCCCCTTCTGTCCTCGCTAGCAGCTCCCTTTGATGCCAGCAGCCGTTTCTTTCCCACAGGCAGCGCCCCACCAGCCTCTGCCTTCTCCAGCACACATGTTCTCCACGCTTGCCTTCAGCACCTCTCTTCCACTAAAGCCCACACTTTTACACTAGCCGCCTCTTAGTAAATCTGTCCCACACCCGCCGGTGCTTCAGCCACGCCACTGCGCTCACCTGGCTGCGCTCCACTCTGCAAACCTTCACTTGCAACCCCGAGCCCCCCTCTTGAATAACACGGTGACTGCAGCAGCCTCCTCATCATTGTCAGCCGTCACACCAAACACCTACCCGTCCAACCTTCTCGCTAGTAGCCAGAGGCGACTTCCCCAGCCTGCTCCTCTGCTGCGCATTCCATTTCAAAGGCGGCCCTCTTCTTCGTGTGTGGCTGCGCCCTCTCACCCGCTCTCCAAGCTTCGGGCTCTTCCTTTTTGCCTACCGAACCCAGCTGGTGGCCTTGCTCCTTCGAGGCATAAACGGCGACCCCCTCTGCAAGTCGTCAGCCCATCAGCAACCTCCATGTCTTTCTTGTGGCGAACCTGCCACCACTGGCCATCAGCAGAGCTGCACGCTGGTCCTCTCTGTCGCCTTATGCGTCTGCGCTCCACCTCAAAAAAACGGCCTCCCAGCAAGGTTACCTCACCATGCTTCTTCTCTGTGCTGCAGCTGTTTCCCTTGGCTCTATCCACTCACGAGAGCCGGCTGTCCTGTCTTTTTTCCATAGGCGGCCTCTACACCAGCCTTCCAACTCACCAGCTTCGCCACCTTTCTAGAACAGGCGCTGGCAGCATCATTAACCTCCACGTAGCTTTTTTATTAATGGCCATATTTACTATTATTTATTTTATTTAATGCCTGGGAGATGGCCATCCAATTATGCTTCTTTTCATACCATGTCAAGGCACATTGGCCACATCATCAATTGCTTTCCGGTTTCCACACATTCAAACCCAGCCTTCCAGTGCCCATGCTTCCATACCTTCAACACAATCCACTTATCCGTGGGGACGCGTACACATATCTGGCCATCGAAGAGCTGATATCAACTCAAGCTGACCATGTTCCAGACCGGCCTCAAAACAAAACCATCCACAAAATTACTCTGCCAATGCATTCACAGGCAAAACCTTCACACACGCCACGCATCCATATATACACGGACCCAAAAGACCTCTCAAAAAAACGCCTGACAAGTGGCACCATACATCTTGGGTTGTTTTATCCTAAGGGGGGATCGTTGCTGCCAGATTTACATGCTTTTTCGGACTCAGATTGGGCTGGTTGCTATGACACAAGAGTGTCCACAAGTGGTCTTTGTTTCATGCTCGGTAGCTCATGCATATCTTGGTTGAGCAAGAAGCAACCTACTGTGGCCACTTCTAGTTGTGAAGCTGAGTATAGGGTAGCTTTCACAGCTACGGTTGAGTGTGTGTGGCTCAGACGGCTTATGGCTGACTTGGGTGTTGGACAGGAGTCTGCCACCTCTATCTTCACTGACAGTCAGAGTGCATTGGCAGTTGCGAGAAACCCAGTTTTTCATGCTCGCACAAAGCACATTGAGGTGCATTATCACTATGTCAGGGAGAGACTCTCAGCAGGAGAGATCAGCTTGGCCTATGTGCCAACACAGGACAACCTCGCCGATCTTTTCACAAAGGCACTTCCTCGTGAGAAGTTCGAAGCTTTCCGCAAAGCTTTCGGCTTGCTCCCCTTTGTGGACTGATCTACTTCGGGCATGGCACTCCCCTATACATGAGTGCCAGCTCTCGTTCACACCATCACTCCCAGGGGTTTTGATCTCGATAGATTTCTTGAATTTTCTTTTTACAATTCGTGTGAATATAAAATGATAGAAATTTCTCTCTTAGAGTATCTAATTATTCATTTATCAAATACTCATAGAATTTAAACATAGAATTTAAGAGAATTCTAATTTTGATATAAAAATTCTTTATGCATCTATTTATGCATAAAAATCATCTTCAATGGAAATAACACTTATATATCAAAAAAATCATTTTATGCATCTATTTTTGCATAAAATCAAATTTAATATGAATAACACTTTCAAAATAAAAAGAATTTCTTTATGCATCTATTTATGCATAAAATTTAATTTTTATAAGAATAACACTTTTATAATAAAAAAATTCCTTTATGCATTTGTCTATGCATAGAAATCAATTTTAATAAGAATAACACTTTTATAATAAAAAATTCCTTTATGCATCTTTCTATGCATAAAAATCAATTTTAATAAGAATAACACTTTTATAATAAAAAAGTTCCATTATGTGTCTGAGAATAACACTTTTATAATAAAAAAATCTCCTTTATACATCTTTCATAGAAATCAAATTTAATAAGAACAACACTTTTATAATAAAAAAATTTCCTTTATGAATCTTTCTATGCATAGAAATCAAATTTAATAAGAATAACACTTTTGTAATAAAAAATTCCTTTATGCATCTTTCTATGCATAGAATTCAATTTTAATAAGAATAACACTTTTATAGTAAAAAAAATTCCATTATGCATCTTTCTATGCATAGAAATCAATTTTAATAAGAATAACACTTTTGTAATAAAACAATTTCCTTTATGCATCTTTCTATGCATAGAAATCAAATTTAATAAGAATAACACTTTTATAATAAAAATAATTTTCTTTATGCATCTTTCTATGCATAGAAATCAAATTTAATAAGAATAACACTTTTGTAATAAAAAATTCCTTTATGCGTCTTTCTATGCATAGAAATCAATTTTAATAAGAATAACACTTTTATAATAAACAAATTCCATCTTTCTATGCCTAGAAATCAATTTTAATAAGAATAACACTTTTGTATGCATCTTCGTATGCATAGAAATCAAATTTAATAGTTAATATCTGTGATATCCATGCATATTCATAGTTGAATATGTACATGGAGTAATTAGAATATTTCTTTTAGATGCAAAATTGGTGGGAATTACTCTTTTGGAATACCATAAAAACAAACTTTCTTTTTCACAAAATTCTAGAAAATTTTGCCATAACCTCTTTTGTATGGCTGACCATTTCTCATTTTTATCTTTCTTCACTTAACTTAATTAACCCAATTTAGAATTATAGAACTCTAATCTATATAATTTTCTAAATTCAAGAGAGTAAACAATAAGGAGTTTAATTAATCACTTTGACCATTTCTTATTTTTATCTCTCTTCACTTAACTTAATCAACCCAATTTAGAATTATAGAACTCTAATCTACATAATTTTCTAAATTCAAGAGAGTAAACAATAAGAAGAGTTTAATTAATCACTTAGTTAATCTTTCTAGGATTAAGAAAGGTTGGAATGTAAAGAAGAGAAGGGGGTGGCCTTTTCATCAAAGACATAGCATTTGAATTTAATTCAGTCATTTGCAAAACATAAAAATCAAGAAAACCATAGATTTTTCATTAAAATTCGTAAATAAAGTAAGAAAATTAACTTACATGGAGCTTGTAAACTCTCCTTTGGCTTGAGAGATTGAGGATTCTACTTTTGGTTGAAGCAATAGTAGCCACCAATTCACTTTGGAGAGGATTAGGCCAAAAACAATTGAATTATTAAAAAAATTCAATGTAGATGGTTCCACGACAGGAGTAGAGTAACAGTGCATAAACACCATTAAGCTTTTACAAAGGGGGAGGCTTCTATTTATAGGAAAAAGTGAGCCTCTAACCAAGCAAACTGATTCTAGAATTTTCCAGATTAGTTTGGTCAATTTTTGACCATTTTTTGGTCAATTCAGCTTACTTTTTGGATCTAGATTTGAAACAGGAGAGAGGAGAGATGAAAATATCTCATTTTATTGATTAAAAATGAGGGGGTAATGATGAGAAAAAGGCGCCTAATTCATGAGGGGAGATCCCCACAATGAGGTGTCAAAATTCAAATTTTTAATTCTTTTCTTTGGTCCTTAGTCCACTCTTCATCTTATGTGAGCATTTACTCATTTTTGGCGGGGTTTTTCTTTTATTCTTCAATTTATCTCCTCCCTACATTTGGATTAATCTCATTTGCATGCTGTCAAACCTTACCAAGAGACTATAAAAGAGAATCTGTAAATGAGTGAGAAGCTGTGAAAAGGTGAGAGGTATCTACTGGGAGAGAATAAAGGGTAGCGTGAGAAGATTTAGGATGTGTGGAGATATTCTGGGAAGAGGTGGAGAGAATCAAGCAAAAGAGGTGGAGTGAATCAAGGAGAGATCAGTGGGATTAGATGCTTGGATGTAAACTCTATAAATTGAGGCATTGGCCTAATGAGAATTTGCTGGTTTTTGATTATCCAGGCCTACATTAAGCTATCAGCTAATCTCATCTTAATCATCATTCTAATCTCTTTGTTAATGATGTTGATTCTTGCATTTGATCCACCATAGCTCATCACATTGCTGCAAATTTAACAAAGACCTCAAATCAAAAGACTGTATGGAAGAGGAGGTGGAAGATTTGGGCCAAGGGGAGCTTGCTTCTACTACAATGGTCTAGGGAATAGACTAAATGACTGCCCCATATTTCCGCGCCAGTAGCATGAATTGCAAGAGGCAAGGCCGCAAAGGGAGACGTACCCAACAGAAGCTGATGGAGCTGTTAACATGGTAAAGGTGGACCATGGGGCAAGTAAAGAACAAGAAAATCCACTAGAGGGAATGACTGTGACAAGATCACAAGGAATTTTCAAGACGCTGACATGCAAGAATTCCAAGCCAGAAATAGAAACAAAAGCCAGAATAGTGGGTGGGGCAACAGAAAGTCCGCGAGCAAATCACCAAGTTGGTGTAGAGTGCATAAGGGATGGTGCGCACAATGCAGGAAAGCCCGATCCTAGGAGAGAATTATGAGGAGAATCTGGATAGGATAAACATGGTCAAGAAAAGGGAAGAAATTGCACCAGGAATGTAAGATTCCTCCTTAGCCTGAATAATGATTAAGCTTTTACCTCAATCCCCTGTAATTATTCCCTATTTCAAAATGCAAGAAAATATTATTTTTCCTTGTTTTTTCCTAGAGAGAAGAAAAATTCTAGAGAGAGATAATTCAATATTGAGATATTTTTAGACATTAAAATTCTCCTAATATCTAAAATATATTTCCTTGAAACTAAAAATCAAAAAAAATTCTCCAATGTACATTAGGAATCAATTAAAAATGATATAAGGGACCTTAGCTTAAGGGTCTAGATTTTCAGAAATTTTCGGATTATGGTCCAATTAAGGTTTCTATGGGCCAATAGGATTAATCCAAGTGTTGGGATGAGATAAATCCAATTAATAAAAGAAAATACCTAAAATGAGTAAATGCTCACATGAGATGAAGAGTTGACTGAGTACAAGGTTTATTAGTTAAAAATTAAGAGATATTACTTAAAAAAAGATATTTTAGAGTTCACTTAACTGATTTCTAAATTAGTTACAAATTCCAATGAGAAATAAATTAATCATTTATCTGAATACTTCGATCTCGATAGATTTCCTAGATTTTCTTTTTACAATCCGTGTGAATATAAAATGATAGAAATTTTCCTCTTAGAGTATGTAATTATTCTTTTATCAAATACTCATAGAATTTAAACATTGAATTTAAGAGAATTCTAATTTTGATATAAAAATTCTTAATCTATCTATTTATGCATAAAAATCAGCTTCAATGGAAATAACACTTTTATAAAAAAAAATCCTTTTATGCATCTATTTATGCATAAAATCAAATTTAATAGGAATAACACTTTATGCATCTTTTTATACATAAAAATCAATTTTTATAAGAATAACCCTTTTATAATGAAAAATTCCTTTATGCATCTTCCTATGCATGAAAATTAAATTTAATATGAATAACACTTTTGTAATAAAAAACAAATTCCTTTATGCATCTTTCTATGCATAAAAATTAAATTTAATAAGAATAACACTTTTGTAATTAACAAAACTCCTTTATGCATCTTTCTATAAGAAGAATTCAAACTTAATAACACTTTTATAATAAACTTTCCTTTATGCATCTTCCTATGCATAAAAATCAAATTTAATAGGAATAACACTTTTGTAATAAAAAAATTCCATTATGCATCTTTCTATGCATAGAAATCAAATTTAATAAGAATAACACTTTTATAATAATAAAAATTCCATTATGCATCTTTCTATGCATAGAAATCAAATTTAATAAGAATAACACTTTTATAATAATAAAAAATTCCATTATGCATCGTTCTATGCATAGAAATCAATTTTAATAAGAATAACACTTTTATAATAAAAAATTCCTTTATGCATCTTTCTATGCATAGAAATCAAATTTAATAAGAATAACACTTTTATAAATAAAAAATTCCATTATGCATCTTTCTATGCATAGAAATCAAATTTAATAATTAATATCAGTAATATCCATGCATATTCATAGGTGAATATGTACATGGAGTGATTGGAATATTTCTTTTAGATGCAAAAATGGTGGGAATTACTTTTTTGGAATAACATAAAAACAAACTTTCTTTTTCACTAAATTTTGGAAAATTTTGCCATAACCTCCTTTGTATGGTTGACCATTTCTCATTTTTATCTTTCTTCACTTAACTTAATTAACCCAATTTAGAATTATAGAACTCTAATCTACATAATTTTTTAAATTCAAGAGAGTAAACAATAAGAAGAGTTTAATTAATCACTTAGTTAATCTTTCTAGGATTAAGAAAGGTTGGAATGTAAATAAGAGAAGGGAGTGGCCTTTTCATCAAAGGCATAGCATTTGAATTTAATTCAATCATTTGCAAAACCATAGATTTTTCATTAAAATTCGTAAACAAAGTATGAAAAATTAGCTTACATGGAGCTTGTAAGCTCTCCTTTGGCTTGAGGAATTGAGGGTTCTACTCTTATTTTGAAGCAATAGTGGCCACCAATTCACTTATGAGAGGATTAGGTCCAAAACAATTGAATTATTAAAAAAATTTAATATAGATGGCTCAGGACAAGAGTAGAGTAATAGTGCATAAATAGCATTAAGATTTTACAAAGGGGGAGGCTTCTATTTATAGGAAAAAGTGAGCCTCTAACCAAGCAAACTGATTCTAGAATTTTCCAGATTAGTTTGGTCAACTTTTGACCATTTTTGGGTTAGTTCAGCTTACTTTTTGGATCTAGATTTGAAACAGGAGAGAGGAGAGATGAAAATATCTCATTTTATTGATTAAAAATTGGAGGTAATGATGAGAAAAAGGCACCTACTTCATGAGGGGAGATCCCCACACTGAGGTGTCAAAATTAAGTTTTTTAATTCTTTTCTTTGGTCCTTAGTCCACTCTTCAAGTCCACTCTTCATCTTATGTGAGCATTTACTCATTTTTGGGGGGGTTTTTCTTTTATTCTTCAATTTTTCTCCTCCCTACATTTGGATTAATCTTATTGGCATGTCAAACCTTTGTTTGGACCTTAATCCAAATTTTTTTGAAAATAGGGGCCCTTAGGCTAAGGTCTTTTGTGCACATTATAATTTATTTCTAATGCACCTTAGGAATTTTTTTTAAACTTTTGTTTCGGGGGCATTTATTTCAATAAGAAGGGATATTTTTCCATCCAAAGACATCTAAAAATTGAATTATCTCTCTCTAGAATATTTTCTCTCTCTAGGTCAAAATAGGTAGAAATAAGATCTTTTATTATTCTGAAAAGGGGATTGATTACAGGGGACGAAATTGGACATCTTGAGGGGCTGGGGAAGAATCTTACATTGACCAGCCTCGGTATGGTTAAAATGGTGTGCTTTTGGTATGATGGGCGAGGATCGACGAAGCGGTCCCTGATTGAAGTGCTAGGACACCTAAGTAGGATGCTAGAGGGTTCTGACCACGTGATGCACGGGCTCATGATTGCTAGGACACCCATGCATATGTCGAGGAAGATACGGATGAACCGAAAGAATGACTTTTGTGAATGGAATTTTGATATTGGATCTCGTTGGTTGACAAGCTGGTCTTCAACAGAGAGTCCAGATGATATATTTTGTAAAACAATGGACTCAATATTTTGGAGGATTATTATTAGTAATACTATGATTTCATTGAAAGATTGTTTTAAAGACAACCGAATATGTTAAAGTGGCAGTTTTATATTGGGTGTGTAAGTGGTATGACTATCTTGAATTTTGCTTGAAATGCCGGCTAGGGGACCTGGGAACTCTTTTTCTTGTTGGTACCCACGTAAAACAGAACTAAATTTTTATAAAGGAATCCCACCAATACAGTGGTTGGTGGGCAGTTGGCTAACCCATGGGCCGGTTGGGCTGGATCAGGGGATTTCTACGATACAAATAGGAATCCCACCAATACAATGGTTGGGCGGTTGGCTAACCCATGGGCTGGTTGCTTAGTTATGTTAGTTAGAATAAGTCCTAGGAAGACCCTTGTTCTGTGGGAGGAATTAGCAGCGGCTGTGCCTCTTTAAAGGAGGAAAAAAGCGACGATTCTATGGACTAAGTGCAAGTCTCTTCCTTGATTTGACCATGTGACTTTCGAAATCGGTCGGATCAATTTGGTTAGTTAAGACTTTGACTCGTTAGATCAATTCTCTCGTTAGATGATTTTCCTGGTGGAATCGCCCATGCCTTTCGGGCGAGGGAATCGCCCATGCCTTTTAAGCGAGGGAAGTTTTTCCAAGTTCGGTTTCTGAGGAACCACCGGATTAGTCTCTTGTCCAGATATCCGTGGGCGAGGCCCCAAGTGTGGATCCTTGATGCTGCTTCCACCGCCTGCGCCCTCGGAGGGGGCGGGGGTCTTATAGAAGGAAAAATGAATTCTTATTAGAAATTTATAATAAAAACTCAGAAAGAGCATTTACGTATTATTTCCCGATCTCACCCAGTCTCACAAGATATGACTTCCTTTGCCTTCGAGCATACTCTTCCGCTACAACTTAAACGAGCCGAGCCAGACTCGCAAGCCATTTTAAGGATTTATATTTCCCATATTCAGCGGAGAGATGGTAGCACATGTGGCACGTAGGGCAATATGTCCATGTCTCCTGCAATCAACGCATGATGCTGAGGGAGAATATCTCATTGGCCATGGTGCTGTTGAGGATAAAAGTGATTCATGGTGTTATTCTGTATCACCCCACGCCTTGAGATTTCAGACTTTCTTGCCATATCTATAGACTTCTTAGATGTTTATCCCAAGTAGTAAGATAGTAGCTCCTTTGGTAGTAAGGGAACATTTGTATTGGGGCATGTCTATAGCCCAGTATCGCCATCTTATACATTTCCCAAGGAGGTTTTGACTTTCTGGAGCCGAGATGCTCTATGTACATATTGCAACCTTTATATAAATAAAGAAATATTTTGTGAAAAATTCTCTATTATATAAGTGATATGACGAATCGAAGAAGCAAGATGTATTACTCGAATCATTTATCTTGTTTAAGCAATTATTTTTCGAACCTCTTAATAAGTCTTAGGATCTTGTTGATGAAATCAAAAATTAAAATTTAATAATGTATCATTTTTGGCAGATTCATGAGGTGAGCAAACTGGGCCGACAACTAAATCCTCTTACTGATGAGGAAGAGCTTGACCTCGACGTTCGCAAGGTTCTTCATAGAACTCAGCTAGGACCCTTCAAAGGTGAAGGGGAGAACTTGCGCGAGGCTGTGGAGAAGTGGGTTGAAGCCATGGAGGAATATTTTGATGTCATCGGATACAACGAGAGGAGTAAAATGGCTCTTGCTAGGCTAAAGATTGGGAAAACAGCCAGGGTGACATGGAAAAACCATTGCAACACCAACCATTTAGATAGGAATACCCAATCCTGGAATGATGTCAAAGTTTATCTAAGGAAGAGATTTTGTCCCCCCAGATTTTTAGAAACCAAGATGAATGAATTCTTAAAGCTAAACTAGGGGAGTAAAACTATCGAAGAATATGATCAGGCATTTTCTCTTCTCCTCAAGTACTCACCACTGCTAGATGAAGAGCAGCTTATGGCCAGGTTCATTCGGGGAATGAACGAACCTTTAGACACCCTGGTCAAGAATGCCAAGCCAGTTTCCATGGCTAAAGTTGTAAGAATGGCGAAGGACTTTGCCAAAGCCTTCATTGTTAAAGTCCCACCAAAGCCATCTCCCTCATCCTTCAAGAGATTTCAGACCCCGAGAAGTTCTTCCAACCCTCCGCCTCCCCAAAGAGACACCAAGGTCCCAACCAGAATCTGGAGTCTAGAAGTTTCAGGAATGAAGGATGACCTTTTCCTCGAAGCTCTTTCTCAAGAACTCCAGCTCTTTCAGGAATGCTGTAAGATTCCTCCCTCCAACTTTTGAGGTGTACAAGTGTAAGAACCTCCCCTTCTGATCTTATAATTATTCCCCTCTCCGAAATAAAAGAAAGATCCTGTTTTACCCTATTGTGGCTTGGAGAGAGAAAATATCTAGAGAGAGGTAATTCAAAATTGATATATTTTTGGATATAAAAAACCTCCTAGTGTCTAAAATGGTTTCCCTTGAAAAAGAAATTCAAAAAGAACTTTTCAATGTGCAATTGAAATTAATTGAAAATAGGTATAAAGGACCTTAGCCTAAGGATCCAGATTTTTAGAAATTTTTAGATTATGGTCCAAGTAAGGTTCCTATGGACCAATAAGATTAATCCAAATGTAGGGAGGAGATAAATTGAAGAATTAAAGAAAAGCCCCCCAAAAATGAGTAAATGCTCACATAAGATGAAGAGTGGACTAAAGACCAAAGAAAAGAATTAAAAAATTAAATTTTGACACCTCAGTGTGGGGATCTCCCCTCATGAATTAGGCACCTTTTTCTCATCATTACCCCCGATTCTTAATCAATAAAATGAGATATTTTCATCTCTCCTCTCTCCTGTTTCAAAACTAGATCCAAAAAGTAAGCTGAACTGACCCAAAAATGGTCAAAAATTGACCAAACTCATCTGGAAAATTCTAGAATCAATTTGCTTGGTTAGAGGCTCACTTTTTCCTATAAATAGAAGCCTTCCCCTTTGTAAAAGCTTAATGGTGTTTATGCGCTATTACTCTACTCTTGTCTTGAGCCATCTACATTGAATTTTTTAATAATTCAATTGTTTTTGGCCTAATCCTCTCCAAAGTGAATTGGTGGCCACTCTTGCTTCAAACAAGAGTAGAACCCTCAATCCCTCAAGCCAAAGAAGAGCTTACAAGCTCCATGTAAGCTAATTTTCCTACTTGTTTAATGAAAAATCTATGGTTTTCTTAATTTTTATGTTTTGCAAATGTTGAATTAAATTCAAATGCTTTGCCTTTCATATAAAAAGGCCACCCCCTTCTCCTCTTTACATTCCAACCTTTCTCAATCCTAGAAAGATGAACTAAGGGATTAAATAAACTCTTCTTATTCTTTACTCTCTTGAATGTAGAAAATTGTGTAGATTAGAGTTCTATAAATCTAATTTGGGTTAATTTAAGTAAAAAAAGAATGATAAAAATGAGAAATGGTCAACCATACAAAGGAGGTTATGGCAAAATTTTTAAGAATTTCGTGGAAAAGAAAGTTTGTTTTTATGTTATTCCAAAAGAGTAATTCCCACCATTTTTGCATCTAAAAGAAATATTCTAATTACTCCATGTACATATTCACCTCATGGATATCACTGATATTCTTATTAAATTTAAATTCTATGCATAGAAAGATGCATAAAGGAAAATTTTTTATTTCAAAAGCGTTATTGTTATCAAATTTGATTTTTATGCATAGAAAGATGCATAAAGGAATTTTTTTAATTACAAAAGTGTTATTCTTATTAAAATTGATTTTTTTGGCATAGAAAGATGCATAATAGAATTTTTTAATTATAAAAGTGTTATTCTTATTAAATTTGATTTTTATGCATAGAAAGATGCATAAAGGAATTTTCTTATTTCAAAAGCGTTATTCTTATTAAATTTGATTTTTATGCATAGAAAGATGCATAAAGGAATTTGTTTTATTACAAAAGTGTTATTCTTATTAAAATTGATTTTATGCATAGAAAGATGCATAAAGAAATTTTTTTAATTCAAAAGCATTATTCTTATTAAAATTGATGTTTAAGCATAGAAAGATGCATAAAGGAAATTTTTTAATTACAAAAGTGTTATTCTTATTAAATTTGATTTTTATGCATAGAAAGATGCATAAAAGATTTTTTTAAATTTAAAAGTGTTATTCCTATTAAATTTGATTTTTATGCATAGAAAGATGCATAAAGGAAATTTTTATTAAAAAAGCATTATGCTTATAAAAATTGATTTTTATGCATAAATAGATGCATAAGAAATTCTTTTTATTTTAAAAGTTTTATTCTTATTAAATTTAATTTTATGCATAAATAGATGCATAAAAGAATTTTTTTTATAAAAGTGTTATTCTTTGATAAATGAATAATTAAATACTCTAAGAGAGAAATTTTCATCGTTTTATATTCACACGGATTGTAAAAAAAAAATTCAAGAAATCTATCGAGATCAAAATATTCAGATAAATGATTAATTTATTCTTCATTGAAATTTATAACTAATTTAGAAATCAGTTAAGTGAATATTTAAAGAAAGAAATTTAGTAAAATAGTGACTGAATTATCAAATCTTTTCGAGAAAGATAGTTGAGGAAAAATCTTATCCGACTCGAACCTTGAATCAGACTATGACCAAGACCAAACTCTTTCATCAGTTTCGAGGAAAGAAGGAGTGACCAATTTAGAAAAATACACTCAAAATTCCTGCCAAATTTGAAACTAAGTTTGAGACCCTTCGAATTGATCTGTGGATCAAGGTTATAGAATTGGAGGAATTTTGGTATGAAATTCAGAATTTCGATCAAGAAGTTTTGGGGATACTGATTTAAGAAATACTCTTGTATTCAAAAGCAAATCAAACTGAAAACTTGCATAAAAACCCTGTTTTCTTAAAGGACTGATTTAAGAAATACTCTTGTATTCAAAAGCAAATTAAACTGAAAACTTGCATAGAAACCCTGTTTTCTTAAAGGATTGACTTACACCAGAACGATTGGAAGGGGCAGAGGGGTCTCACAGCTCATCTCTGAGCCACTAGACTCTCCATCATCAAAAAGAGAATTCCCTATAGAAATATCATGCATACCACAAGGGGCTCAACCACTTTCTCTTTACCTTTATGTGATGTCATGTGAATCGGGATGTGAGTGAATGAGATGTGATGTGAATCAGATAGATGTGAATGAATGGATGGATGGAATGTGAATGAATGTAATGTGATGTGAATAGAGTGAATGAAATGTGATGTGAATCAGATAGATGTGAATGGAGTGAATGAGATGTGATGTGAATCGAAAGATGTGAATAGAGTGAATGAGATGTGATGTGAATCAGATAGATGTGAATGAGATGTGATGTGAATGGATGGATGGATGGGATGTGAATGAATGTAATGGATGGGATGTGAACGAATGTAATGTGATGTGAATCAGATAGATGTGAATTAATGGATGGATGTGGATGTGTATGTGATAAAAATGGATGTGAATGTGTATGTGAAAATGGATGTGTATGTGTATGTGAAGAATGGATGTGAATGTGTATAGAATGGATGTGAATGTATATGTGAAGAATGGATGTGCATGTGTATGTGAAGAATGGATGTGCATGTGTATGTGAAGAATGGATGTGGATGTGTATGTGAAGAATGGATGTGGATGAGTATGTGAAAGAATGGATGTGGATGTACGTGAAAGAATGGATGTGGATGTGTATGTGAAAGATTGTGATGTGATGTGACATGATTATATGTGGATGTGAAGTAATAGATATGAATGTATAGATAGATGTGGGTAGTCATACATATGAACAATTGGATGGATGTGGATGAATGAGATGAGATGTGTAAATGATATTATATGATGTGGACAGAAGTGATGTGATATAATGTGGATAGAATGTATGTGATGGGATGGTGATGAGAAAGAATGTGATGGATATGAATGAATGTGATGTGATGTGATGGATGTGATGTAAATTGGGATAGATGTGAATGGATAATATGTGATGTGAATGAATAATGATGTGAATGAATAATGATGTGATGGATGTGATGTAAATTGGGATAGATGTGAATGGATGATATGTGATGTGAATGAATAATGATGTGATGAGAATGGGAATACATATGAATTAAATGAGGATTGATGTGAAACAATGTGGAAAGATGAGAGCTTGTTATAGAAACTGTATTTATGACCTGTTTTTAAATGACTATTTTATGTCAAGAATGCTGGGGAAGCATTTTGACCGTCTTGTGAATGAGGTCGTGGAGACCTAACTGATAAAGCTGCAACAGTTGACGGAGAGTCAATGGAGGACGTCTGACATAGCAAGTTCGCCCGAGGTCTTGACCAGCCTCGATTCGATTTAAATGGTGAGCTTCCAGTATGAAGGATGAGGGACCAAGGAAGCAGCCTATGAGTGAAGCACTAGACCTACGAAGGATCCTAGAGGGTGTTGTTCATACGGTGCTCGGGATTTGGGTCGCCGAAGATACCCACTCGTGCGTTGAGGAAGATATTGGAACAAGGAGTAAGAGTTGTTTTTTGAATTCAGGCATGGCTCTAGTTGATTGACCTTGCGGGTCCTCAACAAATGAGTCCATGGCTCTTTTTTTATATGGATCTGTTGGTTGATCTTGTTGATCTTCAACGGAGATTCCATTTTGATTTTTATAAAGTGAATATATTACCGGGTACTATGAGCTAGGAACTATCGAAAAGGCCCCTGAGTGGATAGGTGGTGAGTGTTCTGGGTTGCCAATGATGCCATAGGTACACCGATGAAGGAAAAATTAGAAATTAGGATTCAACTGGATAATTTTAGAGGATTATGATCAATGATACTATAGTTTCATTAAAATATTGTTTTAAAGACAGCTGAATCTGTGAAAAAGGCAATTTCATATTGGGTGTGTAAGTGGTGTGACTAGTTTTAAGTTTGCATGAATATCCGGCTAGGGGGCCTGGGAACTCTTTTCCCTAGTACTCGGGACAAAACCTAACCAAATTCTTAAATGGATCCCATCACTACAGTGGTTGGGCGGTTGGCTAACCCACGGGACTGGATGGGGTGAGGCTGGACTGATGGATCCCTAAAATGAGACTCAATTCTGTTATAGTATGATAGATGAAGCAAATCCCGGATAAAAATTGTTCTATGGAAAAGAATCAACGACTGTGTCTCTCAATGAGAAAAAAAGCGTTGGTCTCTATGATCCAAGAATTTATCCTGGAGGAATCACCCGTGCTTTCCGGACGAGGGAAGTTTTTTCTGGGTTCGGTTTTGGAAGAACCGAGGGATTAGTCTCTTGTTTAGATATCAGTGGGTGGGCGAGGCCCCGAGTGAGGGACCCTGCCCTACGCAAGAAGTGATACTTCTACTGCTAGCACCCCTGAATTCGTTGCGCAGAGAGGACAGGGATCTTTCGGTTGGTATCAGAGCAAATTGGCTAAAGTGGATCAACCGAGAAACTAGTGTTGCCATATATATAGGCAGTGATGTGTGTGAACACACTTAGGACCGCCGGGGCACTTTTTCCCTCCTTATTTAGGAGGTTTTTTCCCCTAGCTTGTATATACACCCATCAATTTAGGACTAACTTATCTTTTGTACATTGACACAATCTAATACACTGTGTGTTGTGTGCATTCTTGCTTCTTCTTCTCCCAGCTTTGTGTGCTTTCTTGCAACCCTAATTTCAACAATTGGTATCAGAGCAGGCATCGGCTCCTAGCGCTACCCCGCTAGCACCCTCCGACTAATGTTCTCCGATTGAGGTGAGCTTTCACGAGTGCTTGCAGGTCCCTATACTGTGAGGTCATCTCGGGCTCCGTTTTTGCATTACAAGTTCTGTACAGGTGTTTTCGTCATTTTGTGCAAAAATTTTGACAGTGCAGTTTTCTGCAAAACATGCATAGGTATTCTATTGTGGACCATGCTACATAGCACGAGTTGTTTTCTGTTCAGCCTTTGCTTCATTATAGGTAGCTTTTGCATCGATTTCAGTCAGTGGCCATGGCTGATAATAGCAATGATGTATTTCGCATGTTGTTTGCTGATGACAAATTGGATGGAGACAGCAACTACCCACTTTGGGCATACATGATGTAGCATGTTTTGGTTGCAAAAAGAGTGTGGAACATTGTGCAGGGTATGGATGTAGGTCCAGGTTTTGTGGATGTAGGATCTGTTGAGGATGTTGCAAGTTCTAGTAGCTCTACTGTTGCTATTGTTTTACCCACTGCTGAACAAGCTTGTTGGGATGGTAAAGATGTGTAGGCTCATGCCTTGATTGCACTTTCTGTCAAACGTAACATCACTCCACATATTCGTTCAAGCAAAACAGGCTTGGGATATTCTAGCTGGTTTGTATGGAGGTCGTAAAACGAGGCAAAAATCTCTTACCTGCGTAAAGAGATAGAATCGAAGATTATGCAGGAAGATGATGACATGAATGTTTTTCTTGATGAGATTAAAGATCTCAAGGAACAGTTGATTTCTGCAGGTGAGATTATTCCTGATCATTCTCTTGTGCAAACTGTTCTTGATGCTTTACCTGAGTCATATCAGACTTTTGCTTCCACATGGAGACTTGTTTTACTGAGGACAGACCTGATGTTGTCAAGTATGATACTTTAGTCAACAAGCTCTTGCAAGAAGCGCAGTCGAGGCAAAACAAGGCTAGGCAACGTGCAGTTGATCAGGCATTTGTTGCTGCCCAGCAGAGAAAAAGTGGTAAGGCAGCCCCTTCCACCACTGTTTCTTCTCCTATTAGTAGGTCTGCAACTTCTTCTCCTTCCACAGGTAGCAACAATAGGTATGAGAAGGCAAGGCAAGAAAAAAATCAGGTGCAACTATTGTAAGGCAACTGGTCATGTCATTAAGAATTGACCTAAGCTAAAGGCTAAAGAGGCAAAGAAGAAAGAGTCAAATGCAGCCACAATAGCGGATGCTTCTACAAATGTAGATTCTATAAATGTTGTGCAGGATACAGAATGGGCATTTAGCGTGTATTGCCAGTATGACCCATTTGTGCATGATGCATGTTTGGCAGTTTCTGTTGACTCTGATGTATGGTATTTTGACAGTGGTGCTACAAAGCACATTACCTTGCATCGTGATATGTTCACTTGTCACTTGAGGCTGTCACTAATGGGAATACTGTCACATGTGCCAATAATGCTTCTTGCATCGTGATATGTTCACTTGTCACTTGAGGCTGTCCCTAATGGGAATACTGTCACATGTGCCAATAATGCTTCTTACCCAGTGAAGGGCGTTGGTAGAATTAGGCTTACTGCTACAAATGGCAGCGCTTTCACACTTTCAGATGCTTTGTATGTGCCAGGGATAAAGAATAATCTATTGTTTGTCTCTGTGCTTGCTAGACTTGGACTTGTAGTCAAATTTGTGGATGAGAGATATAACTGTTCATGATTTGACTTCTAGTGATATGATTATTGCATCTGGCACCTTGTTTCATGGGCTGTATAGGCTCAATTCTTATGACAAGTGTGTGGAAGATTCAACAAATGCAAAATCTAATGAAAAGGCAATTTCAAATGCAAAACTATGGCATGCTCATTTTGGTCATCTGAACTTTGCTAGTTTGCTGCGTTTTGCAGAAATTTGATATGGTTGCTTCATTGCCCCCTCTTGAGGCACCATTAAAACATGTTTGTGAAGGCTGTATTTTGGGCAAAATGCAGTGCATTTCCAAAGGATGGTTCTGTGCGGGCCACTCGCAAATTGCAACTTGTACATAGTGATGTATGTGGGCCTATGCAAACTCCATCATTTGGTAAACACTTGTACTTCGTGTTTTCATTGATGATTGGCATGCATGGGTATATCCACTGAAGGCAAAGTCTGAAGTGTTTTTGTGCTTCAAATAGTTTTTGCTTATGGTTGAAAATGTATCCAATTGTACTGTGGGCACCCTCCGTTCTGATCGGGGGGGAGTACATGTCTAAAGAGTTTGATGCATTTTTGGCTAGTCGTGGTATAAAACACCAATGTACAATGCCGTATATCCCTCAGCAAAATGGTGTTGTTGAGAGGAAAAATAGGTCACTTATGGAGATAGCATGATGTATGGTAAAGAGCCAAGCTTTGCCACATGCGTTTTGGCTTGAGGCTGTCATGTGTGCTGCATATGTACTCAACAAGTGTCCCACTAAGGCCTTGCAGTCTGTTACTCTATACGATGCTTGGCATGGCAGGAAGCCTTCTATTGGTCACTTGCGTGTCTTTGGTTGCTTGGCCTATGCTTTAGTGCCAAATGCATTTTTGTTGGTTACAATGCTGAGAGCAAGGGTTACAGATTGTATCATCCGTAGTCAAAGCGTATCTTGATTAGTCGAGATGATGTTTTTGTGGAAGATGCTGTGTAGCCTTTGTTATCATGTACCAAAGAGACAGGTGTGAGCTCACGGGATGTATTTGATTCGTTGTTGCCTCTGTTTACAGGTGGGAATTCAAATGTAAGTCCTAATGAGGCAAATATTCAGCCTATGCAGATTTCAAACAACATCCTAGATCAGCCTATTTCAATGCAGATTTACAGGATGTAATTTATGAGGATAGGGCTAAAAATGAGTAGGCTAGAGGTATGCCTTAATGGCTGGTGCAAACCTTGCGTGATAGTAAAATTGATGCACTTATTTCTAGTTGTACTCGTTCAGGTTTTCAGCATGCCTCTTATGCATCAGATTGTTATGCTTTGGCTATGTCTAGTATGTGTGAAGAGGAAGAACCTCTTTCATTTGGATGAGGCACAAAAATCAGAAAATGGGTTGGCTGCAATGCAAAGTGAATATGATGCTATAATGAAGAATGGTACATGGCCTTTGTGTGATTTTCCTATTGGTAAAAAAGTCATTGGATGTAAGTGGGTTTTTAAGTTGAAACGAAAGCCAGATGGCAGAGTTGATCGCTATAAGGCTAGACTTGTTGCAAAGGGTTATGCTCAAGAAAAGGGCATTGATTTTGATGAGACCTTTTCTGCCACTTGTCGTATAACTACCATTCGTAGCATTTGTGCTTTGGTAGCTCATAATGGTTGGAATGTACATCAGTTGGACATAAAGACTGCGTTCTTGAATGGAGATTTGCATGAGGAGGTGTATGTATCGAAGCCTCGTGGTTTTGTTCAAAGAGGGCAGGAAAACAAAGTGTGCACGTTGAAAAAGGCTTTGTATGGTTTAAAGCAAGCTCCACGAGCTTGGTATGAAAAGATACATACATATTTGACTACACATGGTTTTCAGAATAGTCCAACAAAAAGCACTTTGTATGTTAAACGTGTGGATGATGTACATCTAATCATTTCTCTCTTTGTCGATGACATGCTACTCATAGGACCAAATGAGAGTCATATTGCTGATTTTAAGGCTGATTTGAATGCCTCTTTTGAGATGTCAGATTTGGAACATTTGCACCATTATTTGGGGATACAATTTAAGCAGTGTGATGGAGGTATTGCTTTGTGTTAGACAAAGTATATTGAGACATTGTTGCGGAGATTTGGCCTTGAAGACTGCAAGCCTATTGCTACTCCAATGGAGGAAGGTTTGAAGTTGAGTCTTCATGATGCTGGAGATCACTTTGATGTCACACTCTATCAGACAGCTGTTGGTTGCCTCATTTATGTACGCATTACGAGGCCGGACATTCAGTTTGCAGTCTCACAGGTGAGTAGGTTTATGCATAGCCCCTAGGGTCTCAGCATTGGAAGGCAATTAAATGCATCTTTTGCTACTTGAGTGGCACCATACATCTTGGGTTGTTTTATCCCAAGGGGGGATCGTTGCCACCAGATTTACATGCTTTTTCAGACTCAGATTGGGTTGGTTGCTATGACACAAGAGTGTCCACAAGTGGTTTTTGTTTCATGATCGGTAGCTCATGCATATCTTGGTTGAGCAAGAAGCAACCTACTGTGGCCACTTCTAGTTGTGAAGCTGAGTACAAGGCAGCTTTCACAGCTACGGGGTTGAGTGTGTGTGGCTCAGACAGCTTATGGCTGACTTGGGTGTTGGAGAGGAGTCTGCCACCTCTATTTACACTAATAGTCAGAGCGCATTAGCTGTTGCGAGAAACCCAGTTTTTCATGCTTGCACAAAGCACATTGAGGTGCATTATCACTATGTCAGGGAGAGACTCTCAGCAGCAAGCAGAGATCAGTTTGGCATATGTGCCAACACAAGACAACCTCGCCGATCTTTTCTCACAAAGGTGCTTCCTCGTGATGAGAAGTTTGAAGCTTTCTGCAAAGCTTTGGGCTTGCTCCCCTTTGTGGACTGATCTACTTCGGGCATGGCACTTCCCTATACATGAGTGCCAGCTCTCGTTCACACCATCACTCCCAGGGGGATTTGTTGCTATATATATAGGCAGTGATGTGTGTGAACACACTTAGGACCACCGGGGCACTTTTTCCCTCCTTAGGAGGTTTTTTTCCCCGGCTTGTATATACACCCATCATTCTAGGGCTATCTTATCTTTTGTACATTAACACAATCTAATACAATGTGTGTTGTGTGCATTCTTGCTTCTTCTTCTCCAAGATTTGTGTGCTTTCTTGCAACCCTAATTCCAATAACCAGAAATGTCAAAAATTCATGAAGTAGCAGTAAAAGGTTGTAATTGAGTGATGAAATTCATACAAATTGATATTCAAAATGAAGATTCATAAATAGGTAATTGGGTCTTCAAATGGAAGTAGCACAATTGTATGGAATCCTTGACTTGCTTGAGGCCTAGACATGATGGTATTTACCTTAAAATTCCAAGGACTGTGACTACCTATATATACCGAGGGTATAATTGCAGCTCTTTCTAGTAGTATATACAAATAAATCTAAGACCCTTAAATTATAAGTAAAAATGCTATCCAGATGATGAATTTGAATGTGGTTGATATGAATTTTAAAATTCTGGTTGAGAACTGATGAGTTGATTTGGATTCTGATTGAAAAATGATGATTCCTAAATTTTGGTTGAAAAGCATTAAGCTGAGCAAAACCACACTGATAATGAATGGGACGAGTCCCTATGATGATGTTCATAACTGGAATGATGATAATGACTTCAGCAAATCACTATGAGATTAGTGGATTGTGCTGACAGATTGCTACTATTAACACTTGACCCAGTGGATCAAGTTAAGGGATGACAAATTAAAAACCTGTATAATTGAAATTCCCATGGAGGAATGTTCAGATGGAAATTTCGGCGGTCTAATGGACCATTATTGTGTTAAGGATATGAATGATATGATCTGAATGAATTGTTATCTAATAATGAGTTCTATATAAGGGATCTTTATCCCAGGATTCTGTTGGGTTCACTAGACTATAAGGAAACCCAGAATCAGTTGGATCTTAAGGGAACGAGTTGTCCTCTAGTTTGCGAGATGAGGACATCTCGCGTTTTTTAAGTGGGGTAGGATGTAAGATTCCTCACTCTAGCTTTTGAGGTGTGCAAGTATAAGAACCTCCCCTTCTGATCTTATAATTATTCCCCTCTCTGAAATAAAAGAAAGATCCTGTTTTGGCCTGGAGAGAGAAAATGTCTAGAGGGACGTAACTCAAAATTGAGATATTTTTGGATATAAAAATCCTCCTAGTGTCTAAAATGGTTTCCCTTGAAACAGAAATTCAAAAAGAACTTTCCAATGTGCAATTGGAACTAATTGAAAATAGGTATAAAGGACCTTAGCCTAAGGGTCCAGATTTTTAGAAATTTTTATGGTCCAATTAAGGTTCCTATGGACCATTAAGATTAATCCAAATGTAGGGAGAAGATAAATTGGAGAATCAAAGAAAAACCCCCCAAAAATGAGTAAATGCTCACATAAGATGAAGAGTGGACTAAGGACCAAAGAAAAAGAATTAAAAATTTAAATTTTGACACCTCAGTGTGGGGATCTTCCCTCATGAAGTAGGCGCCTTTTTCTCATCATTACCCCCAATTCTTAATCAATAAAATGAGATATTTTCATCTCTCCTCTCTCCTGTTTCAAAACTAGATCCAAAAAGTAAGCTAAACTGACCCAAAAATGGTCGAAAATTGACCAAACTGATCTAGAAAATTCTAGAATCAGTTTGCTTGGTTAGAGGCTCACTTTTTCCTATAAATAGAAGCCTCCCCCTTTCTAAAAGCTTAATGGTGTTTATGCACTATTACTCTGCTCTCCTGTCCTGAGCCATCTACATTGAATTTTTTAATAATTCAATTGTTTTTGGCCTAATCCTCTCCAAAGTGAATTGGTGGCCACTCTTGCTTCAAACAAGAGTAGAACCCTCAATCCCTCAAGCCAAAGGAGAGCTTACAAGCTCCATGTAAGCTAATTTTCCTACTTGAAAAATCTGTGGTTTTCTTAATCTTTATGTTTTTCAAATGTTGAATTAAAGTCAAATGCTATGCCTTTGATAAAAAGGCCACCCCCTTCTCCTCTTTACATTCTAACCTTTTTCAATCCTAGAAAGATTAACTAAGGGATTAATTAAACTCTTCTTATTGTTTACTCTCTTGAATTTAGAAAATTATGTAGATTAGAGTTCTATAAATCTAATTTGGGTTTATTTAAGTTAAATAAAGAATGATAAAAATGAGAAATGGTCAGCCATACAAAGGAGGTTATGGAAAAATTTTCCAAAATTTTGTGGAAAAGAAAGTTTGTTTTTATGTTATTCCAAAAGAGTAATTCCCACCATTTTTGCATCTAAAAGAAATATTCTTATTACTCCATGTACATATTCACCTATGAATATGCATGGATATCACTGATATTCTTATTGAATTTGATTTCTATGCATAGAAAGATGCATAAAGGAATATTTTTTCTTTCAAAAGCGTTATTCTTATTAAATTTGATTTTTATGCATAAAGGATTTTTTTTAATTACAAAAGTGTTATTCTTATTAAAATTATTTTTTATGCATAGAAAGATGCATAAAGGAAAATTTTTTATTACAAAAGTGTTTTTCTTATTAAATTTAATTTTAATGCATAGAAAGATGCATAAAGGAAATTTTTTTATTTCAAAAGCATTATTCTTATTAAAATTGATTTTTATCCATAAAAAGATGCGTAAAGGAATTTTTTAAACAAAAGTGTTATTCTTATTAAAATTGATTTTTATGCATAGAAAGATGCATAAAGGATTTTTTTTATTTCAAAAGTGTTATTCTTATTAAATTTGATTTTTATACATAGAAAGATGCATAAAGGAATTTTTTTATTACAAAAGTGTTATTCGTATTAAATTTGATTTTTATGTATAGAAAGATGCATAAACGAATTTGTTTTATTTCAAAAGTGTTATTCTTATTAAAATTGATTTTTATGCATAGAAAGTTGCATAAAGGAATTTTTTTTATTTACAAAAGTGTTATTCTTATTAAATTTGATTTTTAACGCTCCTCACGTGATGCTAGTTTGTTTTTGCACTCATAAGTTTTATGACCCCTTTGTAAACAACGAGAACATAAGCCTTCATGTCGTGCCTTTTCTACCATCTATGGGGACAAATATGTGAAAGGCTGATTACCATTCTTCTTCTCGCTCTAGTCTGCATTCTCCTATTCTGCATAAAATTCCCTTCTCATCATAAAACGGATTTGATCTCTTTCTTTTATTTCCAAAACTTTCTTCATTCTTTTCCATCTGTTCATATGTCATGGCACACAACATAGCATCTTGAACTGTAGTTGGCTTGTTACCCCCTTAACCAGAAATTTGATTTTGCCTGTTTAAGCCATTCACAAATTAGGAGGCTCTTTATGTCATGTGAATCAGATAGATGTGAATGGATGGATGGGATGTGAATGAATGTAATGGGATGTGAATAGAATGAATGAGATGTGATGTGAATCAGATAGATGTGAATGAACGGATGGATGGATGTGAATGAATGTAATGTGATGTGAATTAGATAGATGTGAATGAATGAATGGATGTGGATGTGTACGCGATGAAAATGGATGTGAATGTGGATGTGAATGGATGGATGTGGATGTGTATGCGATGAAAATGGATGTGAATGTGTATGTGAAAATGGATGTGAATGTGTATGTGAAAATGGATGTGGATGTGTATGTGAAGAATGGATGTGAATGTGTATAGAATGGATGTGAATGTGTATGTGAAGAATGGATATGGATGTGAATGTGTATGTGAAGAATGGATGTGAATGTGTATGTGAAGAATGGGTATGGATGTGTATGTGAAGAATGGATGTGAATGTGTATGTGAAGAATGGATGTGGATGTGTATGTGAAAGAATGTGATGTGATGTGACATGAATAGATGTGGATGTGAAGTAATAGATATGAATGTATGGATAGATGTGGGTAGTCGTACATGTGAACGATTGGATGGATGTGGATGAATGAGATGAGATGTGTATGAATGAGATATGATGTGGACAGAAGTGATGTGATATAATGTGGATAGAATGTATGTGATGGGATGGTGATGAGAAAGAATGTGATGGATATGAATGAATGTGATATGATGGATGTAAATGAATGTGATGGATATGAATGAATATGATGTGATGGATGTGATGAGATGTGATGTAAATTGGGATAGATGTGAATAGAATGGGAATACATATGAATTAAATGATTGAAGTGGAACAATGTGGAAAGACGAGAGTTCATTATAGAAACTATATTTATGACCTGTTTTTAAATGACTGTTTTATGTCAAGAATGCTGGGGAAGCATTTTGACCGTCTTCTGAATGAGGTTGTGGAGACCTAGCTGATAAAGCTGCAACAGTTTTGATGGAGAGTCAATGGAGGAAGTCTCATGTAGCAAGGTCATCGGTCGAGGTCTTGACTAGCCTCGGTTCGATTTAAATGGTGAGCTTCCAGTACGGTGGATGAGGGACCAAGGAAGCGGCCTATGAGTGAAGTGCTAGGTGACCTGCAAAGGATCCTAGAGGGTGCTGACCATACGGTGCTCGGGCTCTGGGTAACCGAAGATACCCACTCGTGCGTCGAGGAAGATATTGGAATAAGGAGTAAGAGTTGTTTTCTGAATTCGGGCATGGATCTGGTTGATTGACCTTGCTAGCCCTCAACGGATGAGTTCATGGCTCTTTTTTTATATGGGTCTGTTGGTTGATCTTGCTGATCTTCAACGGAGATTCCATTTTGATTTTTATAAGTGAATATATTGCCGGGTACTATGAGGTAGGAACTCTCGAAAAGGCCCCTGAGTGGACAGGTGGTGAGCGTTCTGGTTGCCAATGATGCCATAGGTACATCAATGAAGGAAAAACTAAAAATTAGGATTCAACCGGATAATTTTGGAGGATTATGATCAGTGATACTATAGTTTCATTAAAATATTGTTTTAAAGACAGCTGAATATGTGAAAAAGGTAATTTCATATTGGGTGTGTAAGTGGTGTGACTAGTTTTAAGTTTGCATGAATATCCAGCCAGGGGGCCTGGGAACTCTTTTCCCTGGTACCCGGGAAAAAACCTAACCAAATTCTTAAATGGATCCCATCACTATAGTGATTGGGCGGTTGGCTAACCCACGGGACTAGATGGGGTTAGGCTGGACTGATGGATTCTCATGCCTCAAACGTCCTAACCATGGACGTACAGTGCTACTCTCAGCCTCTGCTACTGGCCCAGACATAGAAGTAGAACTAGGACTTGCTTGTGGCAAGTTCACAGGCACATCAGCCTCAAGTGACTCAATGACACCCTCATCTTTTGCTTTGTACCAACTAGCAAGCTCATCCTCAAACATTTAATCCAACAGCCATATTGCTTTTCTGTAAAAACTTTAAAATCCATGAACTTTTCCAATACTTCACTCTTCACTCTAAGAACTTTGAAATCCATGAACTTTTCCAATACTTCACTCTTCTCTCTGAGAAAGTATATCCATGTCATCCTGCTGAAATCATCAATGAATGTAACACAGTATAAACTGCCTTTGATAGATGGGTTTTGTGCAGGACCCCATACATCACTGTGTACTATCTCAAGTGGCCTGCTACTCATGTTTCCTTCTCTAGGAAACCGCAACCTTGCCTGCTTTCCAAACTGACAAGCTTCACAAACATGCATATTTCCATCATATTTGAATCTAGGCAATCCACTGACAATGCCTCTTGTCTGCATGTTCTTCAATCTTTGTATATTGACATGTCCAATCCTCTTATGCCACATATCAATATCTTGTACCACATTTCTGCTCTTAGAGAACATGGCTGATTTTAACTCAGGAATTCCAGCATCCAGCTTAAACAATCTGCCTTCTTTCTTGCCTTTAGCAATGACTCTACATCCATGTTTGAAGTCCTCAACAACGAAGCAACCATGCTCGTTTGAAACGAACCTGTAATCCCTATTCCACCATTTGACCAACTGAGGCCAAGCTCTTTGTGATAGAAGGCACGTATAATACATCTGACATAGATTTTGTTTGACCATTGTGCATAACCAATGGTACACTTCCAACATGTGTAATGACATGCTGGGTATCATCACCTGTCTCCACATAGCCTTTCACTTCCATAGGCTTCATATGCTCAAACCATTCACCATGACATGTCATATGGTTTGATGCTCCAAAGTCCATATACCATGTATCATCATTCTCAGCATTTGTCATCATCGATCCAACAACATGTTTCATGGCAAACAAATGATTTGCTGTGCCATCATTACTGCTTGATGCATAGTTTCCACCACCATAATGACCACCACGTTGTGCTCTACCCCCTCTCAAATCATTCTGTTTGCAGAAACAATCTCTCGCCATATGACCATATTTGCCACAGTAATGGCATTCCACATCTTGCATAGAATTTTGTTGGCCTTGCCAATGTCCTCTACCATGGGGGTTACCTTTGTCTCTCTGAGGTGCATATCCACAACCACCTTTAGCACCATATGTGGGTTGAAAATTCTGTTGTGGTGACCTGTGCTACCATCCACGACCATTACCACCACGTCCACGTGATGCAAATCTCCCCCTGCCTCTAAAACCTCTCTGCGAGTAGAAAGCCTGATTTCTACCATTATCATCATGGCTAGTAGATGCATCCAGAAATGAATCACTGAGTTTGATTTCCTCAACAAGTAAGAGTGAAACCAACTCATCAAAGTTTGGTAAACCTGTACTCCTCACTGAGATAGATGTATCAAAAGATTTATATTCCTTGCCAAGACCACACAAGGTAATATCCACCAAATCATCATCAGGCATGGGGGCATTTATTGTTGCTAATGCATCTGCAAACTTCTTTATTTCTTGCACATAATCATGGATGCTCCTTTTATTCTGCTTCACATTATGTATCTGCTGTCGCAAACTGAGACTTGCGAGCACTCGTGTCTATATCAAACATCTTTACCAAAGTATCCCATGCATCTTTGGGATTCTCAGCATCCTGTATGTGTATGAGCATAGCATCAGAAATACATATAGACAGATAATGCAGCACTTTGAATGCTCTTTCTGACCATTGCTTATGAGCAATAACCTGCTTGCTGTGTAGGTTGTCAGGGTAGCTCAGGCTCTGGCTCAGCACCTGTAATGAGATTCCAAAATCCTTTTCCTTTCAAGAAACTTTTTATCCTGTACTTCCATGCCAGGAAGTTCTTCCTATCCAGCTTTTCACCAATAATTTGTACTGGATTATCCGACATGTTTGCTTAATGTGCACCTTTTGCACAACTCCAAATCTGTAAATGAGCCTTCCTCAGCTCAACCACACTCCAATGAGTGTTCCAGATACTCCAAAGTAGCCAACAATCTTCAAATTTGATGTAGAAAATCAACCTATGATGCATCCAAAATGAACTGGCTCACGTAGTCCGAGATACCCTATTTTGATGCGCTTTCCAAGGCTCCAAATCACAATGTAGTGGTGCAATCAAGTATGGGAAACTTGCATTGACACCTAAACAACCTCAATGTAGAGTATCATCACCATCTGACATGTGTACAGATCAATTTTTGAAAACCCCTTTCTCTATTTTGGAAAAAACCAGTAGTAAAATGGCTCTAATTTCTTCAATATTTGTCCAAATTAAGCAACCAGGCATTCATTAGCTTAGCAATAGTGTCCATAAACTCCATGTAAGAGGAATTTGTCCAATTGTTTAAGACCAAAGATTAATTGCTCAATTAAAATTGCTATGTTTCTCTGCAACAACCAGTGGTGGGACAGGCTTTTTAATCAGCTCATTCCCAGCTCAATTAGGCATAATTGATCAAACCAACCATGTAGCCCTCTTCTCCAATGTGTGTAGCAACAAATTGCTAGTTGTGGAAGTAATCAACCAACCAAGTAATAATCGACCTCCTCGCTTCAAAATGATCACAAAACTGCCCTGTTTCTCTGTGCAGAATGCGCCACCTGTTGTAGGGGCCTTTGGGAGTGTTTGAGTTGCTAATTGATGAGTCATACAAGTGCCCAACACACTTAGGTATGTGTGCAACCAATCAATGGTTTGATTTTGGTGAAAAACACGCTCCAAATGCATCAAATCTTGACTCCTTTTTCTCTGTTTTGTGAGAGCTCAAAAACCAGTAAATTCCACTCATTCAAATGCATTCAAATTGCTCCAAAATCACAGTAGGGCTTGCATAGGAGTTGCCAATACATCTCTCATTGTCAGATACATGTGTCTTTTGCCAGATTTACATGTATTTCCACCATACATCAATGTTTCCAAGCTTTAATGGAAAGCTTCCAAAAACCAGAATTTTGCTTTGCTTTGAGTTGCTCTAACTTGCTTTGTTTTTGCCTGAATCACCTGCAATCCGCTCAAGGATGTTTAGAAGACCTTACACCCGCCGGTAGGCCAAGCTCTTAGATCTAATAGTATTGGTGTGCTCCAAGCTTCACAGCTCCAATGGCAAGCTTCACAGCTTCTCTTCACAGCTTCTTCTCCCTCTTCTCTCTCTCACTCATAAACCCTAATAAACAGCACAAGGCTCTGATACCATGTTGAAAGAATGGTAGAGGGGGAGGAGACACACACACAGGAGAAAACCCTAATGTATATTGCAAACCCTAACCATAGAGGGAAGCCATCTCCACTCTCACACAAAGCATAATGCCATAATCCACAATACACACAACACACTATGAGCTGTGTCCACACTCATCTAACCCTAGCTACTGTCCACACACTATGATCAGCTGGACACGCGGTCATTTATTTCTCACACATGTTCCTACCTAACCTGCCGGCACATAGCATAGCTGGCTCACACTGACATCGAGCTTGAATCTCAACACCCTGCACCGAGTCTGTATCTATGTTTTCTGGGAAGCTCACAACATTGGTGGTAGGGATGTCCAGCTACACTTGTTCTAGTTGTATGCTTGTGCTTGTATGGGTTTCCTGTGCTCTAGCTGGTGTGCCAGGATGGACTTGCCAATGCCATCCAAGTCTTAAACTGTTTTTTACTCTTTACTTCACCCAACCCGTTGCTCCCCTCCTTTCTTGTCCTTCCCTTCTTTCCGGACTTTTTCTCTCCAAATTTTGAGATCCTCTTTTTCCCTGCAGTGGCAGTCTTTTCCTTCCCTTGTCCAAAAGCTTGACCCTAGGGCTTCTCAACTTCTTCCTTGCCTCCTCATTCCGTTCTACCATTTCTTCTTGGGTCTCCTCCTTCTTTTTGGCTTCCAATTTCCCCTTGAACAAAGCTATCAAGTATGGGCCAATCTTAGTTCTGGTGTTCGGGCGGTTGATCTTTTAGGTGGTTGTATAAAACTTCAGCCCAGGCTACCTTGGTTCTTGCTTCTGCCACCTTCACCATTCCATATTCTTTCCTTGACATACAGGTATGGCTTGTGTGTGAGATTTATCATCTCCACCACGAAGCACATCTACTTCTGTCGCTCCTCATCTGCATTGCCTATTATCTTGAATTTCTTGGCCTTCCCCTACAATGGGCCGAACTCCTTTACCAGATCATCGTCCTCATCTGGCCTCAACCTCTCCTTCAGCTCTACTAGCAATGTGAACACCTCTGCTACATACAGGGGGTTGAAAATTATCTTTTCACCTATTGGGAGCATAATGACAGTTTATTTCTATAATTGCTCCAGTTGCTCAGTGGCCTTGAAGTTGTGTTGCAGCTCCTCGAAAGGCAGCTTTGCAAATTCTTTTAGACCCATTTTCTCTAGCCATTGGGCATGCTTGCTTGTCTCCTTGTACAGGGTGGAAGAGAAATAGTTAAACTCGACTACTTTGTCTGCTTTGGTTGCACTAAGTTTGAGAGAGAGAAGGCAAGGGTGGAAGAAGAGCTCAAAAGAAGTAAAGTTTAGAGAAAAAGGTAGCAAGAATTCTTTGCACAATAATTTTTTAATTAGGCTTTTGATGGAGAGGTAGCTAGCCATTGTCGTGGTACATGCTTCCCTAAGGTATGGTCATAATTTTCCGACCTCTCCATGATTTTTCCAAATTGCTTTCACAATTTGGCCATGAGTGCTTGTGGTGCCCTTTACGAGGTCATTAATTACTAGGCTGGGAGTAGGCAATGGTGACATGACACATGTCCCTTTACATTCATGCACCCTTTTTCGGGGTGACAACCTCGCTTTTTGTGCCATATCCATGTTGCTGCTAGTTTGCTCCTCTATTTATCTGCGTACTAAAATCATATTTACATATGTACATCCTAATTTTGGATTTTGTTTTCTTTTATTTTTGTTTGCCCTAGAATCCTATCCTGATTCTTGATGCTGACAGAATTCGAGCTCTTCCTCTTGGGTACCTTCTAGATCTTGATTGGACATTTTAGCTTGTTGGACAGTCTCCAAATCTAGATCTTCGTCTGGACCCCCTTTCCCTCTGTTCTCCAAATTTGGATATAGACACACTCCCCTTCGGTTCTCCATATCTAGATTTGGAACTGGACATGTTCTTTCTTTAGAACATGCTTGTCTTGCTATTTCTGGCATTTTTTGTAATAATAAGGCTTCAACCTATACCCATTCACTAGTTTCCTTAAGCTCTGTCCATCTAGACTTGAAAAGATGCAGGGGGGAGAAGAGAGCTTGAGCTCTTGCAAGCACACACACACTCACAAAACCCTAAAGAGAACACACAAGGTGAGAGGCTGAAAATCTTCTTCTTCTTCACACAACACTCAACACACCATATACAAAGATAAGAGTACACCATATGAAAAGGTACTCAACCAAATACATACTAGGGTTCTCTATAGTGTGAACCCAACTAAATGAGCTGGCGCTATAACTATGCCAGTCTCTAGAATGGCTATCACATAGCCTGTCATCCCACTGGCTGCATATCACCCATGATCTCACCAACCATGCCAGTGGTGTAAGTGTGGGGCCTATCCCCCAGGCGGGTCATCAGTACCGCCTCACTAGATGAGCTTGATATCTCAACACTCCCCCTCGAGCTCAACTCCATCTCATATGTCCACCAAGCAAAGCCCTGAATCTGCGAAGCTTCTCTATACCCAATGATTTGGTGAAGGCTTGGACATGTTGTCCAAGTATGGTACGACAGGTGCCATTGGATTAGAATGGCAAGTTGAGTGCAGATTCAGGAGAGATTTTGAAGGATCCTACTATGTATAGATGCGTATGTATAGGTGCGTATGTATAGGTGCATTAGTAGGAAGCTTGATCTCCATGACAATCACCAGGCCACATTTGAGCTACTATGCTGTTGGGTTGGTGAGTCAGTTTATGCACGTTTAGAAGCTGCATTTGGATGCATTGAGATGCATACTAAGGTATGTGAGGTCTCCTTTGCATTGTGGACTATTTTATGAAACTGGGACAGAGATATGTGTACATGGGTACACAGATGCTGATTGGGATGGTAGTATCTCAGATAGAAAATCTACTAGTGGCTTCATGTTTTCTTTGGGGAACGTTGTTGTGACTTGGAGCAGCAAGAAGCAGCCTACGGTTGCTCTATCTAGTACAGAGGCCGAGTACAGAGGTGCTACTATGGCAGCATGTGAGAGGTAGCTTGGTTGAGAAAGCTACTTGCAAATTTGGGTCTATTGGATAGACAAGTTGTCATTTTTTGTGACAACATTAGCAGTATACAATTGGCCAAGAACCCAATTTTTTATGCTCGCATGAAGCATATAGAGGTCCACTACCATTTTGTCAGAGAGAGAAGGCTTTGGCAGGAGACATTGACCTTGTTTATGTCAGCACCACACAAGATCAGGTCACTGACATCAATAATCCAATACCATGTGGTGACCTAATCACCTCAATGCCCAAGAAATATCTGAGCTCCCCTAGATCCTTCATCTCAAACTTCTGTCTAAGCAAGATCTTTACATCGAAGATCTCTGCATCATGGTCCCCTATAATGATTAGGTCATCTACATAGATGACAACAAGCACAACCCCTCTATCATTGTGTCTCACATACAGCGAGAAATCTGCATTGGCTACATGAAAGCCAATAGTGACAAGATATTCAGATATCTTGTCAGACCATGCTCTTGGTGCTTGTTTTAAGCCATACAAGGCTTTCTTCAACCTGCAAACATGCTCGGGGTGACTCACATCCTCATAATCAGGTGGCTGCAATATATACACCTCTACTCCCCATGCAAGAATGCATTCTTTACATCCATCTGATGTAAAGATCATTGCTTTAACGGAGCCACTGCTATCACAACTCTCACTGTTGCCATCTTAGCAAACTGGGCTAAAAGTTTCCTCATAATCAATGCCATATGTCTGCGCATATCCTTTGGCTACCAATCTAGCCTTATACCTACTTATGCTTCCATCTCACTGTTATGTTTTACTTTGTACACCCACTTGCATCCAATGGCTTTCTTGCCTTCATGCAATTACACTAAATCCCAAGTCTCATTTCCATATATTGCATCCATCTCCTCATCCATAGCTTTCTCCCAACATACATTTCCAACAGCCTCATCAATGCACGTGGGCTCTACAACCTGTACAACTTTTGCCATTGTATGTATAGTGATGTGCCACATAACCATCATAGGTAAACCTCTGCACAGGATTCTTCACTCTCCCAGATCTTCGCAGCTTTGCATTCATGGCTTCCATAGCCTTCTTTACACCAGGTGTTCTCATAGCTGGTATCCCAAGATCCTCATCAAGGCTCATCTCTAAGCCACTAGACTCTCTATCAACATGAGAATGCTCTGCATAAATGTCAGGCATACTAAGGGGCTCAACCACTTTGTCTTTGCCTTTATGTGATATACTAATCACATTTGCAGGACTGGTATTATGATGCAGCCTACCACTCCATGGTCTATCAAACTGAACCACTAGAGATGAGGACTCTCCTGGTCCACTCAAAGACTGTGATTGCTGACTTGCATTCTGTACAACCACATTTCCACTCACATCAGCCCCAATAGCTTCTTTTTCAGTAGCATACCAACTACTTATCTCATCAAAAACAACATCCCTGCTTACCCCCTCAACTCATGTGTAGCAGGGTTATAACACCTATATCCCTTTTTCTCAAGGGAATACCCAATAAACACACATTTTTCAGCTTTTGAATCCAACTTAGTTCTCAACTCATCTGGCACATGCACATATGCAATGCATCCAAAGACTTTCAGATGAGACAAATCAGGCTTTCTGCCAGTAAACCTCTCCTCTGGAGTTACATCATGTATGTCTGTAGTTGGAGTCATATTCATGATGTAAACAGCTGTAGAAATAGCCTCAGCCCAATAGCTATGCGGCATATTCTTCTCTCCATCAATGCTCGCACAATCTCAGCAATGTGCCTATTTTTTTACTCAGCAACTCCATTTTGTTGTTGTTGCGGAGTATATCTGCATGTAAACTGTCTCCTTCGAATACCATTCTTCTTCAAAAATTCAGAGAACTCATTGGAGAAGTACTCTCCCCCTCCATCTGACCTTAGGCACTTTACATATTTCCCTGTTTGCTTTTCAACCATAACTCTAAAATTCTAAAAATGAGTGAACACCTCACCATTCTCCTTCATGAAGTATACCCACACTTTCCTTGTGTGGTCTCATCAATAAATGTCACATAATACCTGCAGCCTCCCATTGCAGCCTCCCATAGACATGGTCTTTGTAGGACCCCATACATCTGAATGCACAACATCTAGTGCATTTCTGCTCACATTTTAGTTACGTGGAAATACATGCTTGGTTTGCTTTCCAAATTGGCATGCTTTATATATTTTCTGCATACCTTCAACTTTAAACTTTGGCAGCCCTGTCACAATCCCTTTAGAGTCAGGATATGATCACCTTTGCCTTCGAAAATCTCATTAACTCCGCTACAACCCGAGAAAGCAGAGTGAGACTCGCTCGTCACTTTGAGGATCTCTACTTTCTTGATCTAGTAGAGCGACGCCAGCACATGTGGTTCTCTAGAGGGTGAAGTATTAACGTCAATACCAATCAACGACAGAGACTCAGACATAATATCTTGCTAGCCATGATCTTGATAAGGCAAGGAGTTGTTCATTATGTACAACTCCTATAATCACTCACCCCGAAATTTTAGAATTTCTTGCCGTATTTTTAGACTTCTTAGCCGGTTTATTCCTAGGAGAAGAATCACAGCACCATTATCAGTGAATGAATCGTGTATATCATAGCATGCCTCCATCACAGTATTGCCTTTTTATGCGTATGCGATTGACTTTTGGAGCCGAGACGCTCTATGTATCAAAAACTTTTGATAATAAATGATGTTTTGCAAAAGATTCTAAATTGTTTTCGCTCGTGGTTGTGAATATTGGTTAATAAAATTATCAGAGTGAATCTTGTTTTCAAGAATTATGATGGAATATTTATTTGTTTAAGAAATAAATCTCAAAAAGTAAATAGTCATAAATCTATTGACAAAGTTAAGTTGACAAAAATATTATTTTGTCAGAATCATGAGGCCCGCGGCCCATGCTAGGCAGCCGGATCCTCTTACCGATGATGAAGAGTTAAATTTGGATGTTTGTAAAGCCCTGCACCGATCCCAACCTGGTCCCTTCAAGGGTGAAGGGGAACAGCTAGGAGAAGTAGTGGAAAAATGGATCAAGGCAATGGAAGAGTATTTTGATGTAACCGGTTATAATGAGAAGAGCAAGATGGCTCTCGCCAGAATGAAAATTGTGGAAACGGCTAGGGTTGCATGGAGGAACCATTGCGAGACAAACCATCTCGAACAAAATACCCAAATGTGGTCAGATCTTAAAGCTTACCTCAGGAAGAGGTTCTGTCCTTCGAGCTTCCTGGAAACCAAAATGAATGAGTTCTTGGAACTGAAGCAGGATAGGTGGACGATTAAAGAATACCATCAAGCATTTGCTCTTCTCTTGAAATATTCTCCACTTTTGGATGAAGAGCAGCCGATGGCCAAATTCATTCGAGGGATAAACGAGCCATTGGACACTTTAGTGAAAAATGCCAAACCAGTCCTAATGGCAGAAGCTGTCTGAATGGCAAAGGACTTTGCCAAAGCATTTGTTGTTAAGGTCCCGCCGAAGCATGCACCCTCAAACTTTAAAAGGTTCCAAACCCCAAACTTTCCACCCCCTAAGAGGCAGCAAGGCCCTAATCAGAATCCTCATGCTGGGAAATTCAAAAGTGAAGGAAGACCCTTCCCTCAGAGCACTTTCGCAGGAGCCCCACCTCTTTCAAGGATTTAGAGGGATGAGCTTAGAAGTGAGAACAGGTGTTTTGGGTGTCAGGGTTTCAGTCACGAGCTTAAAGACTACCCGACTCCTGCCATGTCAAGAAAATAGGGAAGTCAAGGACCCAGAGTGCAGAGACCAGCCCCTTCGTAGGGTCTGTCTCACCAAAATCAGGACAATCCTAGGAGGACTCCAACTCAGCCATCTAGATGCCTCTATTCAGAGTAGTCTCAGAACTCCCTCCTAGAACTAGGGTAACCAAAGAGAAAGAGTTCCGCCCCAATCTGCAGCAACCAGAGCAGTTTAGATAGCAGAAGTAGTGGAAGAGGAAAGAGGTCAGATTTATGCCGCGATTGAAAACCAAGGGCCAAATCATCAATTGTCTATCATCCATACTCCAGCTGAGTATAAGGGTAAGCCTTTCAAGCTTTTGATTGATTCAGGAAGTACTCATTCATTTATTTCCCCAGTTAATCCCAAGAATCCTCGTCTTACTTCTTTCACTGTCTTTGGTTTAGGCCAATCTATACCTAAGTATGCTCTCATAGCTTCCCCCCTGACTAATCTTCTTAAGAAGAATATCCCGTTTTAATGGTCTGCCAGGTGTCAGAGTGCTTTTGATAAGCTAAAGACTGCCTTGGTAACCAATCCCATTCTAAAGTTGCCAAATTTCTCTCTACCCTTTGAGGTAGTAATAACTGATGCCAGTGGTTTTGCCCTGGGAGATGCGCTCATGCAGGAAGGTCATGCAGTGGCCTATGAATCCCGAAAACTCAAAATGCATGAGAGAAATTATGCTATCCACGACCTGGAGCTACTTTCAGTAGTCTATGCCTTGAAGTTGTGGAGACATTACCTACTGGGACAAAGATTCACTTTGATGATGACTCATCAGAGCTTAAAGTGGATCTTCACTCAGAAGGATCTCAACATGCGCCAAAGAAGGTGGATGCAGACCCTACAGGAATTTGATTTTGAAATCAAGTACCACCCAGGCAAAGAAAATGTGGTAGCAGATGCCCTCAGCAGAAAAGGCTCCTTGCTTGTAATCATAGTGGTGTCAAATTCATTGATTAATGAAGCAAGAGAGAAGATCATGCAGGATAGATTCTTTGGCCCTATTGCTACCCTACTTATGTAGGAAAGCAAAACTCCTCACAGGGGTTGGAACCGAGTTCAAGGGTAAAGGTTAAATTCTGAATGAAGCCCATGATAGCCTTATAGCAGGACATCCAGGTTTCATTAAGACCTACATGTACTAAAAAAAAGCTTCTTTTGGCCTGGACTAAAAAAGGATGTACTTAATCATGTACATCAGTTCCTGATATGTTAGAAAGTCAAAGCTGAGATGAAGTTAATTTTTATGCATAAAGAGATGCATAAAGAATTTTTATATCAAAATTAGAATTCTCTTAAATTCTATGTTTAAATCCTATGAGTATTTGATAAATGAATAATTAAATACTCTAAGAGAGAGAAATTTCTATCGTTTTATATTCACAGGGATTATAAAAAGAAAATTCAAGAAATTTATCGAGATCGAAATATTCAAATAAATGATTATTTTATTCCTCATTGGAATTCGTAAACTAGTTTAGAAATCAATTAAGTGAATATTCAAAGAAAGAAATTCAGTAAAATAGTAACTGAATTATCAGACCTTTTCGAGAAAGATAGTTTAGGAAAAATCTTATCAGACTCGAACCTTGAATTAGACTATGACCAAGCCCAAACTCTTTCGCCAGTTTCAAGGAAAGAAGGTGTGACCAGTTTAGAAAAATACACTCAAACTCCCGCCAAATCTGAAACTAAGTTTGAGACCCTTTGAATTGATATGTAGATCAAGGTTACAGAATTCGAGGAATTCTGGTATGAAATTCAGAATTCCGTTCAAGAAGTTTTGGGGATACTAATTCAAGAAACACTCATTGTATTCAAAAGAAAATAAAATGGGATACTGATTCAAGAAATACTCATTGTATTCAAAAGAAAATCAAACTGAAAACTTGCATAGAAACCCTGTTTTCTTAAAGGACTGTCTTACGCCAGAATGCTGGAGGGAGCATTTGGTATACGTTTTTCTAAGGGAAGTTCGATTGCAACAGCTGGCGGGGAGTGTTCAAAGGACGGCTCACGCGGTAAAGCCTGCCCAGGTCTTGACCAACCTCCTCGGTATGGTTGAAAAATGGTGTGCTTCTGGTACGATGGGTGAGGGCCGACAAAGCAGTCCCTGAGTGAAGTGCCAGGACACCTAAGGAGGATCCTGGAGAGTTCTGTCTAGGTGATGCATGGGCTCGCGGTACCTAGGACACCCATGCGTGTGTCGTGGAGAAAGATATTGTATGATAGGACAAAATGATTATTCTAATCTATTATCGGATCTCGTTGTGCTGACCAGTTGGTCCCAACAGAGAGTCTAGAGTGATTTTGTTTTTTGAGAAACAAGGGACTGGATGGAATTTTTGAGTTATGACATCTGTAAACCAATAACTGTTAAAGTCTTAAAGAGGAGTGTGTGCGTATCTGTATTCGAAAGCAAAAGTTAAGAAAGGCATTCAATTATGGCTGGGTAAGTAATTATCTGGTTCTACCGATTCGAGTGGTTGGTGGGTGGTGGCTAACCTATGGGCCGGATGGGGTTAGGCTGGAATCAATCGAGTTTTAATAATTAAATTGAGATAATAGGATTACGCTTAGAATTCGAGTAGTTAAATAAAACCCTGAAGAATTTCTCAAATGAGTAGATCAACGGCTGTGCCTGATTTTGGTTAGGAAAAAGCGTTGATTTCTTCAAATTAAGTCATTGATAGTTTTCCTTCTATCTGGTTTAATCGAGTGAAGGATACTTTAGTCTCTTGACCCCGTTAGAAAATTCATAAGAAAATAGAAAAGATGGAATCATCCCCGTTTTTCTGGCGGCAAGGAAAATTTCCCGGTTTCGGTTTTGGAATGACCACCAGATTAGTCTCGTGTCCGGACATTTGAGGGGGGGCGAGGCCCCGAGTGGGAAACCCTGCCCCGTGCAAGAGGAAGCTACTTCCGCTGCTAGCAATCAGGAATCCGGTGCATGGAGGGGGCAGAGGAGTCTCATAGTTCTATGGAAAAGAATCAACGGCTGTGCCTCTCAATGAGGAGAAAAGCATTGGTCTCTATGATCCAAGTGCAATCTTTTCCTTGATTTGACTATGGGACTTATGGGTTTGGTCAGATCAGTTCAGTTAGTTAAGGCTTTTGACTACGTTAGAGTAAAAATATCCTAGAGGAATCGCCCGTGTTTTTCGAGCGAGGAAAGTTTTTCCAGGTTCGATTTTGAAAGAACCGAGGGATTAATCTCTTGTCCGGATATATGTGGACAAGGCCCCAAGTGAGGGACCTTGCCCCGTGCAAGAAGTGCTACTTCCGCTACTAGCACCCTAGAATTTGTTGCGCAGTGGGGACAGGGATCTTTCAGTTGTAAAAAGGAAAAACAGGCACATTGCAGAAGTGGCATGTGCCTTGATGGGCTGAAAAGAATATGCCACATTACTTTTGGGTAGAAGCAGTAGCAACTACTGTGTACATTATGAATAGGACACTCACTGCAGCTATTCATGGTATGACTCCTGAGAACAAAAGTTTACAGGCATAAGACTGGATGTGTCTCACTTGAAAGTGTTTGGGTCTATTTCATATGTACATGTTCCTGATGAAATGAGAACAAAGTTGAATCCAAAGGCAGAGAAATGAATCTTAATTGGTTATACTATGAAGCAAAATTATTATAGATGCTATAACCCTATCACTCGTGAGATGTGAGTAAGCAGAGATGTTGTCTTTGATGAGATGAGTAGCTGGTATGCACCAGTAGTGAAGGCAACAGAAGATGCAAATGTAAGAAGTGCTGATGTTGCACCACATGTAGAGCAACAATCATAGGTGCTGAGTGGACCTGGGGAGTCCTCAAGCAGTGGATCCAATATTAGCCTATGGTCAGGCAGGTTGAGGAATGATGCAGGTACACATGTATCACGAAAAGGGAAGGAAAAGCTATATCAACCTTTTGTGCCTGATCTGTCAGCATGTCACTCATATGTGGATGGTGGCTCTAGTGGCTCTGATGAGTAGAGCCTTGATGAGGAGCTTAGCATTCCGTTTGTGGTGGTTACTCCTAGTGTAAGGAGAACCAGGGCTATTTTGAGGACACCTGGCAGTGATCCATGTGTACGTAGGTCTATGAGGTCTAGATATGTAGGTCTATGAGGACACGTGGCAATGATCCATGTGTACGTAGGTCTATGAGGGTTAGATACCCAATTGACAGGTTGAGATATGATGAATATACGGCCCATCATTATGCTTACATGGTAAAAGCAATACAGGAGGTTGAGCCTACTTGCTTTGAGCAGGCAATTGGAAATAAGAAATGGGAAGATGCCATGGATGAGGAGATGGCAGCATTGGATGATGCAAATGCAACATATGGGAGTTAGTGCGTTTGTCGTAAGTGGGTGTATAAAGTCAAGCACAATGCTGATGGTTCAGTGAGCAGGTACAAGGCAAGATTGGTTGCCAAGGGCTATGCGCAGACTTATGGCATAGATTATTGTAAGATTCCTCCCCCACCCCCTTTTTGATGTCTAGTATCTTTCCCTGTAATCAATCCCTCTTCAGAAATATAAAGACCTTGTTTCTATCTGTTTTAGCCTAGAGAGAGAAAAATATTCTAGAGAGAGAATATTCAGATTTTGAATATTTTTGGATAGAAAAATATCTCTTCTAATTCAGATGAGTTCCCCTGAAACAGAAATTCAAAAAGAACTTTCCAATGTGCAATTGGAATTAATTGGAAATGTGTATAAAGGACCTTAGTCTAAGGGTCTAGATTTTCAGAAATTTTTGGATTATGGTCCAATTAAGGTTCCTATGGACCAATAGCATCAATCCATGTGTAGGGAGGAGATAAATCCAACTTGTAAAAAGAAAATACCCAAAAATGAGTAAATGCTCACATGAGGTGAAGAGTTGAAAATGTACAAGGTTTATTAGTAAAAAAACTATGAGCAATATTAAAAGTATGACATATGTAAGGAAGAGGAGTTCTTTAAAGGAGGTGCATATTTCACATAAGATGAAGAGTTGAAAATGTACAAGGTTTATTAGTAAAAAACTATGAGCAATATTAAAAGTATGACATATGTAAGGAAGAGGAGTTCTTTAAAGGAGGTGCATATTTCACATAAGATGAAGAGTTGAAAATGTACAAGGTTTATTAGAAAAAAATTATGAGCAATATTAAAAGTATGACATATGTAAGGAAGGGGAGTTCTTTAAAGGAGGTGCATATTTCACATAAGATGAAGAGTTGAAAATGTACAAGGTTTATTAGTAAAAAACTATGAGCAATATTAAAAATATGACATATGTAAGGAAGGGGAGTTCTTTAAAGGAGGTGCATATTTCACATGCTTGAATGAGTTTTAAACTCATAAAAATTGAGATATTTCATCTCTCCTCTCTCCTCATTCAAGTCTAGTTCCAAAAAGTTAGCTTAACTGACCTAAAAATGGTCAAATATTGACCAAACTGATTTAGAAAATTCTAGAATCAGTTTGTTTGGTTAGGAGCTCAATTTTTCCTATAAATAGAAGCCTCACCCTTGTTGAAAAATATATAGTGTTTATGCATCGTTACTCTACTCCACCTAAGCCAAGAACTGTGAATTCATTTAATAATTCACTAGTTTTTGGAGCTTCCCTCTTTCTTCAATCCCCATTAGTGGCTCCATCAACATACTTAACCAATTGATTGGTTGGGGGCCTCTACCGTGAACAAAGAATCAAGCAAGTTGTAAGGTAATTAGTGAATATTCATCTTTCTATAATTTCTCAATGTTTCTCTCTTCTCAACCCCTCTCAAGCTTGAGAAGTTTAATTGGTATGGTTTTTTTTTAAATGCTATTGAAGTTTGAATAGTAGTGAAGAGTTACATAATTAATAAATGCTATTGAAGTTAATTTTCATTTATGTTTAAATTCTAATGATTCTTATGTAAATTCTCTCTCTCACTCAAGAAATGGTCATACTCATGACCCATTCTCAATCCAAATCAAGCTTTTCATAAAGCTTTTCCTTAACCCAAGATTAAGCTATGCTTGAGGCCAAATTAATGGCTTTTTCTTATGCTTTTAGTTTATGTATATTGATGATTCAATCCATTATGGATTAAGGATCCAATTAGAGAATCATTTTAATTATTTCCTTAATGATAAGCTTTATCCCTTAGAAAAATTGAGATTTATCAGTCATAGCAGCGGAGCTATGGCAAAATTTTTATAAAAATTATGCATAAAAATTTTTCATTCAAAGCATAAAAAGAGGACTTCCTACCATATTCTAGGAATCATCATCCTAGATTAATTGAAAGAATTTCATTATAATCATGGAGAAATTGAATTTTAATATTATGCATAAAGGATAAATTTTTATATCAAAAGTGTTATTTTTACCATTTTTATTTTCATGCATAGAAGTATGCATGATGGATAAATTTTTATATCAAAAGTGTTACTTTTATCATTTTTACTTTCATGCATAGAAGTATGCATAAAGGATAAATTTTTATATCAAAAGTGTTATTTTTACCATTTTTATTTTCATGCATAGAAGTATGCATAATGGATAAATTTTTATATCAAAAGTGTTACTTTTATCATTTTTATTTCATACATAAAAGCATGCATAAAAGAAAATTTTTATATCAAAAGTGTTACTTTTATCATTTTTAATTTTCATGCATAGAAGTATGCATAAAGGAAAATTTTTATATCAAAAGTGTTACTTTTATCATTTTTAATTTTCATGCATAGAAGTAGGCATAAAGGAAAAAATTTTATATCAAAAGTGTTACTTTTATCATATTGGATTTCATGCATATAGGTATGCATAAAAGATATTCTTTTTATACTAAAAGTATGATTTTCCTCATAAATGGATTTTATGCTTAACTTAGATGCATAAGAGAAATTCTTTTATTCTAAAAGTATAATTCCCTACCAAATTGAAATCATGCATAAGAAGATGCATAAAAGATTGATTTTAATTTCGAAAGTGTTAGTCTCCTTAAATGGAATTTATGTATAAATAAATGTGTAGAGAAATCTTATATCAAATAAAAGAATTCTCTTTTTTTTAAAAAAAAGATATGAAATGTGATAAGATGTGATAAGAGGTGTATGAGATGTGATAAGAATTGATAAGATGCGTATGGAAAGTGATAGGATGTGATAAGAGGTGTGATAAGAGGTGATAAGATGCTTATGAAATAAGTTAGGATGTGATAAGATGAATTAAGATGTGTATGGGGGGATGAGGTAAGAAGTGTATGTGATAGGATAAGATGTATATGGGTTGTGATAGGGCGAGAATGGATGTGATGTAAAAGATTAGATGTGAAGGTATATGGGGTTATATAAATGGGAATGTGAAAATGGATGTATGTATGTGGATGTGTGGATATGGAGATGGGAGTGTGGATGTATGAACATGAAAATGGATATATGCATGAAGATGTATATGCATAGATGTAAATGTGGATGTAGATGTGGATGTATAGATGTGAATGGATGTGGATGTATAGATGTGAATGGAAATGTAGATGTGGATGTATGGATGTGTATGTATGAATGTGGATATGGGATGTGGATGTATAAATGAGGATGTGAAAATGGAGGTAAGCATGTAGATGTGGATGCATGTATGTGAATGTGAATGTAGATGTGAATGTGGAATGTGGATGTATAGATGTGGATGTATGGGAATGTGGATGTGGATGTATGTGAATGTGAATGTAGATGTGGATGTATAGATGTGAATGTGGAATGTGGATGTGGATGTATGTATGTATGTGGATGTAGATGTGGATGTATGGATGTGTATGTATGAATGTGGATATGGGATGTGGATGTATAAATGAGGATGTGAAAATGGAGGTAAGCATGTAGATGTGGATGCATGGATGTGAATGTGGATGTGGATGTGGATGTGGATATGGATGTGTATGTATGAATGTGGATATGGGATGTGGATGTATAAATGAGGATGTGAAAATGGAGATAAGCATGTAGATGTGGATGTATGGATGTGAATGTGGATGTGGATGTGGATGTATGGATGTGGATATGGATGTGAATATATGATATGTGATGTGAAGGAATCTGAAGTGAAGAGATGGAAAAGGAGGTGATTGGATGAGTACACATATACATGGAATGTGGAATAAGTAATGTGGATTAATGAGGGATAATGTGGAAAAATGAGAGTTAATATAGAAACTGTATTTGTAAACTGTTTGTAAATGCTGTTTGTAAATGGCTGTTTTATGTCAAGAATGCTGGGGAAGCATTTTGACCGTCTTGTGATTAAGGTCGTGGAGACCTAACTGATAAAGTTGCAAGTGCTGACGGAGAGTCAATGGAGGACGTCTCGCGTAGCAAGGTCGACCGAGGTCTTGACTAGCCTCGGTTCGATTAAAATGGTGAGCTTCCGGTACGGTGGATGAGGGACCAAGGAAGCGGCCTATGAGTGAAGCGCTAGGTCACCTGCGAAGGATCCTAGAGGGTGCTGACCATACGGTGCTCGGGCTCTGGGTCGCCTAGGATACCCACGCGTGCGTCGAGGAAGATATTGGAACAAGGAGTAAGAGTTGCTTTGTGAAACCGGGCATGGATCTGGTTGACTGACCTTGCTGGTCCTCAACGGATGAGTCCATGGCTCTTTTATATGGATCTGTTGGTTGATCTTGCTGATCTTCAACGAGAGTCCATCTTGATAAGTGATTATATTGCCGAGTATTATGGGCTAGGAACTATGGAAACGGCCTCTGTGTGGACAGGTGGTGAGCGTTCTAGTTGCCAATGATGCCATAGATACTCTGATGAAGGAATGATGGGAAATTATGAATCAACTGGATAAATTGGGAGATTGTGATCAGTGGTACTATGGTTTCATTAAAGGATTGTTTTAAAGTTAGCTGATGCTAAGAAAAAGGAAATTTTCATATTGGGTGTGTAAGTGGTGTGGCTAGTTTTATGTTTGCATGAAATTCTGGCTAGGGGGCCTTGGAACTCTTTTCCTTGGTACTCGGGACAAAACCTAACCAAATTCCAAATTGGATCCCATCACTACAGTGGTTGGGCGGTTGGCTAACCCATGGGATCGGATGGGGTTAGGCTGGACTGATGGATCCGTAAACCGAGACTCAATTTCTGTTATTACGATAGATGAAGTAAGTCCCGGATAGTAATTGTTCTATGGATAGGAATCAACGGCTGTGCCTCTTGATGGGGAAAAAAGCGTTGATCCCAATGATCCAAGTGCAAGTTTCTTCCTTGATCCGACCGAGTATCTTTATAGGTGCAGTTGGATCAGCGTGATCAGTAATGATCTTGACTACGTTAGAGTAAAAAATTATCCTGGTGGAATCGTCCGTGCTTTTCGGGTAAGGGAAGTTTTTTCCGGGTTCGGTTTTGGAAAAACCGACGGATTAGTCTCTTGTCCGGATATCCGTGGATGAGGCCCCGAGTGTGAGACCCCTACCCACACATGATGTGCTACTTCCGCTGCTAGTACCCCGAATCCGTTGATCGGTGGGGAACAGGGATCTCACAGTTGGTATCAGAGCCGCTTTTGAAAGCTAATAAAGATAATTAAATTCTTATCTGAAATTGGTAATAAGAATTCAGAAACAGCATTTTCATAATGAATTTTCATCCCGTAAGCTTCTTTAATGAAGAAATTTTAATCAAAGAAATTGTTTTTATAGATGGAAGTTCCACATTTATCTGGTATTCCCGACCTCACCCAGTCTCAAGATATGATTGCATTTGCCTTCGAGCATCTCATCTCTTCCGCTTCAACTCAAACAAGCCGAGTAAGACTTGCACGCCATTTCAAGGATTTATATTTTCCTACCCCAGTGGAGAGAATACAACATAAGTGGGTTGCAGGGCAATATGTCCACGCTCATTGCAACCGCCGTACAATGCTGTGGCAGAATCTCTCATTGACTATGATCCTGTTAAAGCTGAAAATGGTGCGTGGTGTCATTCTATATCATTCGACACCTCGAAATTTCACACTTTCATGTCAAATTTATAGACTCCTTAGTCGATTTATCCCTAAGGAGAAAATAATAATTTCCTTCGCAGTTAGAGAACTTATGTAACAGGGCATGACTATGGCCCAGTACCGTCGTCTTATACGTCTCTCGAAGAGATTTTGAATTTTGGAGCCGAACCACTCTATGTAATTATTGCAACTTGTATATAAATATACAAATGTTTTTTTTACGGACGATCGGATAAAGAAAAATCTTTTTATCAGACTTAAGTCATAGATCTCCAATAAGATCAACTGAGGAGCAAATTATGTCAAAAGTTTATCAAGACGCACAAAAAGGTTGTAATTGTTTGATATAATTCATACAAATTGTTAATTCAAATTGAAATTCGTAAATTAGTAATTGGGTCTTCAATTGGAAGTACCGCAATTGTATGGAACCCTGACTTGCTTGAGACCTAGACATGATGGTATTTACCTTATAGTTTCGAGTATCATGACTATCCGTATATACCGAGGGTATAACTGCAGCTCTTTACCGATAGTATATATGAGTAAATCTAAGACTTGAAATTATAAGCGTTAATGCTATCCAGATGATGATTTCGAATGTGGTTGATATGATTTTTAATTCTGTTTGAGAATTGATGAATTGAATTGGATTCTGATTGAAAAATGACGATTTTTGAAATTTAGTTGAAATGAAATAAGCTGAGCGAAACCACAATGAGGATGAATGGGACGAGTCCCAGTGATGATATTCATAACTGGAATGATGATAATGATTTCAGCAAATCACTATGAGATTAGTGGATTGTGCTGTCAGATTGCTACTGTTAACACTTGAGACGGTAGATTAAGTTAAGGGATGACAAATTGAGAACTTGCTTGACTGAAATTCTCGTGGAGGAATGTTCAGAAAGAAAAATTTTCGATTTGATGGACCATTATCGTGTTAAAGATATGAATGATATGATCTGAAATGAATTTATTTAATGATGAGTTCTATATAAGGGATATTTATCCCCGTATTCTGTTGGGTTGACCAGAATATAAGGAACCCTAGAATAAATTGGATCTTAAGAAAAAGTGTTGTCCTCTACTTGGCGAGATGAGGACATCTCGCACTTTTTTAAGTGGGGTAGAATGTAAGATTCCTCCCCAGCCTTAGAGGTATACAGGAGTAAGAATCTCCCTTTCTGATCTTATAATTATTCTCTCTCTAAAATAAAAGAAAGATTCTGTTTAAAAAAGGAAGAACCTTTTTCCTGAATACTTCTCAGGAGTCACGCTGTTTTAAGGATTCAGAACAATGAGTTCAGAAGTGAAAATCGGTGTTTTGGATACCAAGGTTTTGGTCTTCATTCGAGTACGGCACAAAAGAAGTTCTTTATCTATTGGGGAGTTTAAGAAGTTATCCCCCAGATATTGTGAGCCTTATCTGACTTCAAAGAAAGTAAGTGACTTAGCTTACGAGCTTCTTTTATCTCCTCATCTCTAAGTTCTTAATGCCTTCTATAGAAAATTGTGCCAAACCCAAATCATGGAAAGACGGTAAAACTTCAGTGGCAAGCTACCGTTGGCTTCTAAGTTACGCTAGCTCCTTCCTTTATATAAGTCGTAACTTTTACTTGTCGCTCACAGTAATCTTACTCCCATCGATCTCCTTTCTTCCTAATCTCCTTCATGGCTTGGCAACAAGAATTAGTTTTATCCATAATGATTCCTCACCTTCAAGACGCAAGTGAGTCTGTGAAGAAGGATTTTATAGAACAGTATGAGCGCTCACTTTTCCCTCACTTGGGAACTTCTGTAGCGCAGACCAAATGGCGGACCTATCAAGACATAACTAGGGTAACACCCTGGGGTCAGCAGCACTTTCGTAACAATGTCCGCTTGGCCATGGTTATTGAAGCTTTGGGTTTGGGTCCCCGATACTACTGCGTCATGAGATCAAGGCATCCTGGGTTTTCTGAGCGGGTCTTCTTATTGGCGTGTTTTCTTCCTCATGAGAAGATATGCCTTTACCCCGTTTTTGGCTTGCCTCTCAGAGGTCCTTTTCTTAGAACACCTCATACCACTGAGATAGGCGCAGCAATAATCCACAGAATCATTCCCATAGATGAGTTACCTTATACTTGTGCAGCTTGTGAGGACTGCTTTTGTGACCATATGATGGACGGGCTTATGGAAGTGTAAAGAGTTCCTCTATCTTTACTGTATAAGTTCCGAGAATGAATAAAGTTTAAATCTTGTTCATATTTTGAATCTTACTCTCTTTAAGACTTATCTTGGTGGTTAATCTTGATTAAAATTTTTCTCTAAGTCTCATATTCGTGCATCTTGCGAAATTATCCCAGTTTGCGAGATGAGGACATCTCGCATTTTTTTAAGTGGGGTAGAATGTAAGATTCCTCCCCCACCCCCTTTTTGATGTCTAGTATCTTTCCCTGTAATCAATCCCTCTTCAGAAATATAAAGACCTTGTTTCTATCTGTTTTAGCCTAGAGAGAGAAAAATATTCTAGAGAGAGAATATTCAGATTTTGAATATTTTTGGATAGAAAAATATCTCTTCTAATTCAGATGAGTTCCCCTGAAACAGAAATTCAAAAAGAACTTTCCAATGTGCAATTGGAATTAATTGGAAATGTGTATAAAGGACCTTAGTCTAAGGGTCTAGATTTTCAGAAATTTTTGGATTATGGTCCAATTAAGGTTCCTATGGACCAATAGCATCAATCCATGTGTAGGGAGGAGATAAATCCAACTTGTAAAAAGAAAATACCCAAAAATGAGTAAATGCTCACATGAGGTGAAGAGTTGAAAATGTACAAGGTTTATTAGTAAAAAAACTATGAGCAATATTAAAAGTATGACATATGTAAGGAAGAGGAGTTCTTTAAAGGAGGTGCATATTTCACATAAGATGAAGAGTTGAAAATGTACAAGGTTTATTAGTAAAAAACTATGAGCAATATTAAAAGTATGACATATGTAAGGAAGAGGAGTTCTTTAAAGGAGGTGCATATTTCACATAAGATGAAGAGTTGAAAATGTACAAGGTTTATTAGTAAAAAATTATGAGCAATATTAAAAGTATGACATATGTAAGGAAGGGGAGTTCTTTAAAGGAGGTGCATATTTCACATAAGATGAAGAGTTGAAAATGTACAAGGTTTATTAGTAAAAAACTATGAGCAATATTAAAAATATGACATATGTAAGGAAGGGGAGTTCTTTAAAGGAGGTGCATATTTCACATGCTTGAATGAGTTTTAAACTCATAAAAATTGAGATATTTCATCTCTCCTCTCTCCTCATTCAAGTCTAGTTCCAAAAAGTTAGCTTAACTGACCTAAAAATGGTCAAATATTGACCAAACTGATTTAGAAAATTCTAGAATCAGTTTGTTTGGTTAGGAGCTCAATTTTTCCTATAAATAGAAGCCTCACCCTTGTTGAAAAATATATAGTGTTTATGCATCGTTACTCTACTCCACCTAAGCCAAGAACTGTGAATTCATTTAATAATTCACTAGTTTTTGGAGCTTCCCTCTTTCTTCAATCCCCATTAGTGGCTCCATCAACATACTTAACCAATTGATTGGTTGGGGGCCTCTACCGTAAACAAAGAATCAAGCAAGTTGTAAGGTAATTAGTGAATATTTATCTTTCTATAATTTCTCAATGTTTCTCTCTTCGCAACCCCTCTCAAGCTTGAGAAGTTTAATTGGTATGGTTTTTTTTTAAATGCTATTGAAGTTTGAATAGTAGTGAAGAGTTACATAATTAATAAATGCTATTGAAGTTAATTTTCATTTATGTTTAAATTCTAATGATTCTTATGTAAATTCTCTCTCTCACTCAAGAAATGGTCATACTCATGACCCATTCTCAATCCAAATCAAGCTTTTCATAAAGCTTTTCCTTAACCCAAGATTAAGCTATGCTTGAGGCCAAATTAATGGCTTTTTCTTATGCTTTTAGTTTATGTATATTGATGATTCAATCCATTATGGATTAAGGATCCAATTAGAGAATCATTTTAATTATTTCCTTAATGATAAGCTTTATCCCTTAGAAAAATTGAGATTTATCAGTCATAGCAGCGGAGCTATGGCAAAATTTTTATAAAAATTATGCATAAAAATTTTTCATTCAAAGCATAAAAAGAGGACTTCCTACCATATTCTAGGAATCATCATCCTAGATTAATTGAAAGAATTTCATTATAATCATGGAGAAATTGAATTTTAATATTATGCATAAAGGATAAATTTTTATATCAAAAGTGTTATTTTTACCATTTTTATTTTCATGCATAGAAGTATGCATGATGGATAAATTTTTATATCAAAAGTGTTACTTTTATCATTTTTACTTTCATGCATAGAAGTATGCATAAAGGATAAATTTTTATATCAAAAGTGTTATTTTTACCATTTTTATTTTCATGCATAGAAGTATGCATAATGGATAAATTTTTATATCAAAAGTGTTACTTTTATCATTTTTATTTCATACATAAAAGCATGCATAAAAGAAAATTTTTATATCAAAAGTGTTACTTTTATCATTTTTAATTTTCATGCATAGAAGTATGCATAAAGGAAAATTTTTATATCAAAAGTGTTACTTTTATCATTTTTAATTTTCATGCATAGAAGTAGGCATAAAGGAAAAAATTTTATATCAAAAGTGTTACTTTTATCATATTGGATTTCATGCATATAGGTATGCATAAAAGATATTCTTTTTATACTAAAAGTATGATTTTCCTCATAAATGGATTTTATGCTTAACTTAGATGCATAAGAGAAATTCTTTTATTCTAAAAGTATAATTCCCTACCAAATTGAAATCATGCATAAGAAGATGCATAAAAGATTGATTTTAATTTCGAAAGTGTTAGTCTCCTTAAATGGAATTTATGTATAAATAAATGTGTAGAGAAATCTTATATCAAATAAAAGAATTCTCTTTTTTTTTAAAAAAAGATATGAAATGTGATAAGATGTGATAAGAGGTGTATGAGATGTGATAAGAATTGATAAGATGCGTATGGAAAGTGATAGGATGTGATAAGAGGTGTGATAAGAGGTGATAAGATGCTTATGAAATAAGTTAGGATGTGATAAGATGAATTAAGATGTGTATGGGGGGATGAGGTAAGAAGTGTATGTGATAGGATAAGATGTATATGGGTTGTGATAGGGCGAGAATGGATGTGATGTAAAAGATTAGATGTGAAGGTATATGGGGTTATATAAATGGGAATGTGAAAATGGATGTATGTATGTGGATGTGTGGATATGGAGATGGGAGTGTGGATGTATGAACATGAAAATGGATATATGCATGAAGATGTATATGCATAGATGTAAATGTGGATGTAGATGTGGATGTATAGATGTGAATGGATGTGGATGTATAGATGTGAATGGAAATGTAGATGTGGATGTATGGATGTGTATGTATGAATGTGGATATGGGATGTGGATGTATAAATGAGGATGTGAAAATGGAGGTAAGCATGTAGATGTGGATGCATGTATGTGAATGTGAATGTAGATGTGAATGTGGAATGTGGATGTATAGATGTGGATGTATGGGAATGTGGATGTGGATGTATGTGAATGTGAATGTAGATGTGGATGTATAGATGTGAATGTGGAATGTGGATGTGGATGTATGTATGTATGTGGATGTAGATGTGGATGTATGGATGTGTATGTATGAATGTGGATATGGGATGTGGATGTATAAATGAGGATGTGAAAATGGAGGTAAGCATGTAGATGTGGATGCATGGATGTGAATGTGGATGTGGATGTGGATGTGGATATGGATGTGTATGTATGAATGTGGATATGGGATGTGGATGTATAAATGAGGATGTGAAAATGGAGATAAGCATGTAGATGTGGATGTATGGATGTGAATGTGGATGTGGATGTGGATGTATGGATGTGGATATGGATGTGAATATATGATATGTGATGTGAAGGAATCTGAAGTGAAGAGATGGAAAAGGAGGTGATTGGATGAGTACACATATACATGGAATGTGGAATAAGTAATGTGGATTAATGAGGGATAATGTGGAAAAATGAGAGTTAATATAGAAACTGTATTTGTAAACTGTTTGTAAATGCTGTTTGTAAATGGCTGTTTTATGTCAAGAATGCTGGGGAAGCATTTTGACCGTCTTGTGATTAAGGTCGTGGAGACCTAACTGATAAAGTTGCAAGTGCTGACGGAGAGTCAATGGAGGACGTCTCGCGTAGCAAGGTCGACCGAGGTCTTGACTAGCCTCGGTTCGATTAAAATGGTGAGCTTCCGGTACGGTGGATGAGGGACCAAGGAAGCGGCCTATGAGTGAAGCGCTAGGTCACCTGCGAAGGATCCTAGAGGGTGCTGACCATACGGTGCTCGGGCTCTGGGTCGCCTAGGATACCCACGCGTGCGTCGAGGAAGATATTGGAACAAGGAGTAAGAGTTGCTTTGTGAAACCGGGCATGGATCTGGTTGACTGACCTTGCTGGTCCTCAACGGATGAGTCCATGGCTCTTTTATATGGATCTGTTGGTTGATCTTGCTGATCTTCAACGAGAGTCCATCTTGATAAGTGATTATATTGCCGAGTATTATGGGCTAGGAACTATGGAAACGGCCTCTGTGTGGACAGGTGGTGAGCGTTCTAGTTGCCAATGATGCCATAGATACTCTGATGAAGGAATGATGGGAAATTATGAATCAACTGGATAAATTGGGAGATTGTGATCAGTGGTACTATGGTTTCATTAAAGGATTGTTTTAAAGTTAGCTGATGCTAAGAAAAAGGCAATTTTCATATTGGGTGTGTAAGTGGTGTGGCTAGTTTTATGTTTGCATGAAATTCTGGCTAGGGGGCCTTGGAACTCTTTTCCTTGGTACCCGGGACAAAACCTAACCAAATTCCAAATTGGATCCCATCACTACAGTGGTTGGGCGGTTGGCTAACCCATGGGATCGGATGGGGTTAGGCTGGACTGATGGATCCGTAAACCGAGACTCAATTTCTGTTATTACGATAGATGAAGTAAGTCCCGGATAGTAATTGTTCTATGGATAGGAATCAACGGCTGTGCCTCTTGATGGGGAAACAAGCGTTGATCCCAATGATCCAAGTGCAAGTTTCTTCCTTGATCCGACCGAGTATCTTTATAGGTGCAGTTGGATCAGCGTGATCAGTAATGATCTTGACTACGTTAGAGTAAAAAATTATCCTGGTGGAATCGTCCGTGCTTTCCGGGTAAGGGAAGTTTTTTTCGGGTTCGGTTTTGGAAAAACCGACGGATTAGTCTCTTGTCCGGATATCCGTGGACGAGGCCCCGAGTGTGAGACCCCTACCCACACATGATGTGCTACTTCCGCTGCTAGTACCCCGAATCCGTTGATCGGTGGGGAACAGGGATCTCACAATTATGAGGAGACATTCAGCCCGGTTGCAAGAATGGAAACTGTGAGAGTTGTCATTGCTATGGCTACATCGAAGGGTTGGTCTTTACATCAAATGGATGTAAAGAATACTTTCTTGCATGGTCATTTGCAAGAAGAAGTGTACATGATGCAGCCACCAGGTTATGAGAGTGATGCACATCCAGATTTTGTGTGCAGATTATGCAAGGCCTTGTATGGCTTGAAGCAGGCACCCAAAGCATGGTCAAACAAAATCGGGGAGGAGTATCTTGTTACCATTGGATTTCAGATATCCAATGCAGCTTTTTCACTACATGTGGAAAAGACAGATAGAGGGATCATGCTATTAGTCATCTATGTGGATGACTTGATTATTACTAGTCATAGTGATGCAAACATACATGATGTTAGGATGCTTTTGAAGTAGAAGTTTGAGATGAAGGATTTGGGTGAGTTGTGGTATTTATTGGGCATAGAGGTGGTGAGATCACCTCACATGGCATTTTGCTATTGCAGAGGCAATATGGCTTGGACATGTGTCCAAGTATGGTATGGCAGACTGTAAGTCTATTTCAATGCCATTGGAGTAGAACACAAAGCTTTCTGTGCAGATACAGGTGAGCTTTTGGAGGACCGCACTACATACAGGCATATAGTGGGTAGTTTAATCTACATGACCATTACAAGGCCAAACTTCCATGGGTTAGCTACCAACCACTGGAATCGGTAGAACCAGACAATCACTCACCCACCCATAATTGAATGCCTTTCTAAACTTTTGCTTTCGAATATAGATACGCACACACTCCTCTTTAAGACTTTAACTTATAAAATAATCCATTAAGGCTTTCGAATACAGATGCACACACACACACACACTCCTCTTTAAGACTTTAACTTATAAAATAAAACATTGACAAACAGTTATTGGTTACAGATGTCATAACTCAAAAATTCCATCCAGTCCCTTGTTTCTCAAAAAACAGAATCACTCTGGACTCTTCGTTGGGACCAACTGGTCAGCAATACGAGATCCGAAATAGATTACAATAATCATTTTGTCCGATAATAGATCTCGTTTTGCTGACTAGTTGGTCAGCACAACGAGATCCGATAATAGATTACAATAATCATTTCGTCCATCATACAATATCTTCCACGACACACGCATGGGCATTCTAGGCACCGCGAGCCCGTGTATCGCTTGGTCAGAACCCTCAAGGATCCTCCTTAGGTGTCCTGGCACTTCACTCAGGGACCGCTTTGTCGGCCCTCGCCCATCGTACCGGAAGCACACCATTTTTCAACCATACCGAGGCTGGTCAGCTTTGCTGCATGAGCCATCCTTTGAACACTCCCCGCTAGCTGTTGCAACCGAACTTCCCTTAGAAAAACATATACCAAATGCTCCCTCTAGCATTCTGGCATAAGATAGTCCTTTAAGAAAACAGGGTTTCTTAAAAATATACCAAATGCTCCCTCTAGCATTCTGGCATAAGATAGTCCTTTAAGAAAACAGGGTTTCTATGCAAGTTTTCAGAACTTTGATTTTCTTTTTGAATACAATGAGTATTTCTTGAATCAGTATCCCCAAAACTTCTTGAACAGAATTCTGAATTTCATACCAGAATTCCTCGAATTCTGTAACCTTGATCCACATATCAATTCGAAGGGTCTCAAACTTAGTTTCAGATTTGGTGGGAGTTTTGAGTGTATTTTTCTAAAGTGGTCACACCTTCTTTCCTCGAAACTATGGCGAAAGAGTTTGGTCTTCATCATAGTCTGATTCAGGGTTCGAGCCTGATAAGATTTTTCCTGAACTATCTTTCTCGAAAAGGTTTGATAATTCAGTTACTATTTTACTGAATTTCTTTCTTTGAATATTCACTGATCTGTTTTCTAAATTAGTTATGAATTACAATGAGGAATAAAATAATCATTTATTTGAATATTTCGATCTCGGTAGATTTCTTGAATTTTCTTTTTACAATCCGTGTGAATATAAAACGATAGAAATTTCTCTCTTAGAGTATTTAATTATTCATTTATCAAATACTCATAAGATTTAAACATAGAATTCAAGAGAATTATAAATTTGATATAAAAATTCTTTATGCATAAAAATCAACTTCAATGGGAATAACACTTTTATAAAAAGAAAATCCTTTTATGCATCTATTTATGCATAAAATCAAATTTAATAGGAATAACACTCTTAAAATAAAAATAATTTCTTTATGCATAAAAATCTATTTTTATAAGAATAATGCTTTTATAATAAAAAAATTCCTTTATGCATCTTTCTATGCATAGATATCAATTTTAATAAGAATAACACTTTTGTAATAAAAAAAATTCCTTTATGCATCTTTTTATGCATAAAAATTAAATTTAATGAGAATAACACTTTTATAATAAAAAAATTTCAATTATGCATCTTTCTATGCATAAAAATCAAATTTAATGAGAATAACACTTTTATAATAAAAAAATTTCCATTATGCATCTTTCTATGCATAAAAATCAAATTTAATGAGAATAACACTTTTATAATTAAAAAAATTCTATTATGCATCTTTCTATGCATAAAAAATCAAATTTAATGAGAATAACACTTTTATAATTAAAAAATTCCATTATGCATCTTTTTATGCATAAAAATCAAATTTAATAAGAATAACACTTTTATAATAAAAAATTTTCATTATGCATCTTTCTATGCATAAAAATCAAATTTAATGAGAATAACACTTTTATAATTAAAAAAATTCCATTATGCATCTTTCTATGCATAAAAAATCAATTTTAATGAGAAAATACTTTTATAATAAAAAATTTTCCATTATGCATCTTTCTATGCATAAAAATCAAATTTAATGAGAATAACACTTTTATAATAAAAAAAATTTCATTATGCATCTTTCTATGCATAAAAATTAAACTTTTATAATTAAAAAATCCATTATGCATCTTTCTATGCATAAAAATAAAATTTAATAATTAATATCAGTGATATCCATGCATATTCATAGGTGAATATGTACATGGAGTAATTAGAATATTTCTTTTAGATGCAAAAATGGTGGGAATTACTCTTTTGGAATAACATAAAAACAACTTTCTTTTCCACAAAATTTTAGAAATTTTTGTCATAACCTCCTTTGTATGGCTGACCATTTCTCATTTTTATCATTCTTTATTTAACTTAAATTAACTAAAGTAGATTTATAGAACTCTAATCTACACAATTTTCTAAAATCAAGAGAGTAAACAATAAGAAGAGTTTAATTAATCCCTTAGTTAATCTTTCTAGGATTAAGAAAGGCTGGAATGTAAAGAAGAGAAGGGGGCGGCCTTTTCCTCCTCAAAGGCATAGCATGTGAATTTAATTCAATCAACTGTAAAACATAAAAATCAAGAAAACCATATGCAAGTGAATGGGTGTGTGCAGGAACAAGCTCTTAGCAAGAGACTGTAAAAGGGAGTCTGTAATTAAGTGGGTAGCAGTGAAAAGGTGAGAGGAATCTATTGAGATGAGAGAATCAAGGGTAGCATGAGTGAATATAGGGGTGTGGAAAGATTCTAGGAAAAGGTGCCCCCAAATGTAGGGAAGGTGGCACAAATCAAGGAGAAATCAATGGGATTAGATGCTTGGCATCTTATGGATGTAAAACCTATAAATTGAGGCATTGGCCTAATGAGAAATTGGATGGTTTTTGAGTATCCATGCCTACATTATCCCATTAGATTAATTGTTCACTAATCTCATCTTAATCACCTTCTAATCATATTGATCTGTGTATTTGATCCACCATAGCTCATCACTTTGCTTGCATTTCAACTCATTCACATGACCAATGCGCTTGTGACATATGTCAATATCTTCAATGACACATGTTCCATGCGCAAACATGGCTGCCTTTATCTCAGGCATGTTCACATCCAAAGTAAACATCCTGCCATTTATGTTACCCTTTGCAACCAAGCGACACTTATTTTGAAGTCTTCCACAAAACATCCTTGAGGATTAAAGCTCACTTGCAGACCCTGCTCAGCCATCTATCCCCAATAGAAACCAGGTTCTTTGTAATATTCAAAATATGAAGTACATCAGCCAAGTACTTCATTTTGCCATCTTGCATAGACAATGGCACTTTACCAACATGCGCAATGGGATGCACAGTATCATCCCCTGTTTCTACATAATCAGGTTTTTCCCTGCATATCTCTAAACCACTCAGCATGACTGGTCATGTGGTTATAGGCGTGAGAATCCATATACCATATATCTTGAGATCTTGACACATCCCCTATTATGGAACTAAGCATGTGCTACATCACAAACAGCTGCTCACTTCTGTCTCATCACCTCCATGTTTGCTAAATGATGCATAGTTGCCTTGCTCTGCAACTTCCCACTTTTAATGTCATTCTTCTTTTTGTAGTAGTCCTTTGCCATGTGTCCTGGTTTTCCAGAGTAGTAGCACTCTATGCTATTTTCATTTTGATTTCTTTGCCAACCACCTCGGCCTCTTTAGCTCCCCCTGCCTCTAGACTAGCCTCTTCCACCTGTGTATGATTGCTATTGTGAATCATTGAACTGTTGTTGTCTAGAATTCTGATTTCCTTGTCGGCCACCACCTTGGCCTTGACCATGGCCTCTACCTCTGCCTCTAGCTGAATTAGAGTAGAAAGCCTATTCCGATGTGTTCTTGCTTTATGAAGAAGAATCCTCACCTAAAGCCTTTTCTTCTATACTTAGCATAGATATCAAGTCCCAAAAGTTGGGAATATTCTCCCTAACTGCAATGGAGGTCTTGAATGGCTTGTACTCTTTGCCAAGCCCATTTAGACAAACACTCACCAAATCATCATCCTCCCAGTGATACATTGATAGACCCAAAGGATTAAACAATGCCCTTGATCTTTAAGGTATATTCATTGATGGAAATGCTTTTCTTTTCCACAGTATGCAACTCTTGCTTTAAGTGCAACTTCCTTGCCTTTGTGTTAGTCTGGAACATCTGAACTAGATCTTGCCATGCAACTGCTGGAGTGTTTGCATCATGTATGTGTTCTATCATAGTATCCTGTGACATTAATTGAAAGCCCGCATATGACTTTTCTTGCACCATGATTCCAATTCTTGAATGCCTTTATATCTGTAGGAGTGGCATTCTCCTCAAATAACTCTGGAGGCTCCTCATTGTCTCCTTCTACATAATCCCAAAATCCTTTATCCATTAGGAAATTGGTCATTCTGAACTTCTAGGCATGGAAGTTATTCTTATCAACTTCTCACTAACAATCTGATTAATTCCATCAGACATGTTTTCCTACAGGCAATCAAATAACCTGCAAACAACATAACATAAAGATAAGAGTACACACGATATGGGTTAGTACTCAACTACTACAACATACAAGGGTCAGTCCATAATGTGAACCCGACTAAATGAGCTGGCGCTATAACTATGCCAGTCTCTAGTAATCCAAAATGGCTCACACAGCCTGTCATCCCACTAGCCGCATATCACCCATAATCTCACCAACCATGCTAGTGGTGTAGATGCAGAAGCTATCACCCAAGCGGGTCATCAATGTCCACCCGTAGCATTAGTTGAGCTCAATATCTCAACACTTCTGCCCCCTAACCTCTCCAAAAAAATTCCCACCGCTTATGCCTTGGTGCCTTCTGCCACCATCACAGCCTGTTGCTTGTGTTCGGGGATGCATCTCCTCAATATCTTGTTGACACCCATCTTATAGAGCTGCCCTAGCACCATGAATGACTTGCTCCAAAGAGTCAGCTTATTTCTTTGATATTTGGACATGTACTCTGGAAAGGACAAGTTAGAGAGGAATTATAGAATTTCGTCGTACCAGCTGGGTTTCTCTCCTTTTGTAAGGAAAAGATGCGCATCTAGGAAATCATATTCCACCCCCTCTAGCTCTTCTCCTGTCTCTAGTATTGACAGGAAGTCCGCCACTACATGCTTGTTCCCAGGTGTGTGCCTTATGGTGAACTCAAATTCTTGTAAAACAAGAGCATCCATCTGGCCAATTTTCCTATAGGTCTGGTTTGTGTTTTAGGTATATGAGAGCTTTGTGATCTACATGAAATTCAAATGTCTTACCAACAAGTAGTGTTTGAACTTCTTCACGGAGTAGATCATTCCCACAGACTCCTTCTCCGTAGTGGAGTAGTTCTTCTGTAGCCTAGATAGCCTCTTGGTTGCATAGTAGATTAGTCTGTACCAATCCTCTTGTGCTTCCTGCATCATCAGAGCACTACTGTGAGACAACAAAAATTGATATTTTTTTTTCAGAATAACAAGAAGGTGAAAACTTGTGGGATAATCTTGCAAGGCCCACAATGTGATGGAGAAGCTAGCCATTGAGACATGGGAACCAAGAAGCGTGATGGAGAATCTGGTAGGCAGGAGACGGCTTTTGACAGCTAATCTCGTTTTTGCAGCTTGTCAATCATTTAATGACGACTACTTCATCTCATGTAATAACAAATATGGGCTTGATACTAATTAGAATAATTAGTAGAATGATTGATCAGATAGCCATAACTTTCTCTGTGCTTCTAAGAAAAGAGTAATAAAAATATAAATGGATAGAGTTTTTAAAAAAAATATTTTGATATAAGTTTCATGGAAAACACAGAAGCAAGCACAAAGTTATGATTGTTTTAGTGAGAAGTGTCAAAATTGTCCCAAATACACAGTCTGCTCTGATCAGACAGCCATAACTTTTTTTGTGATGCTTAGAAAAGAGTATTGAAAACATCAATGGATATAGATGGAAAAAATAAATATATCCGTTGAAAACATCAATGGATATAGATGGAAAAAATAAATATTTTAATATAAGTTTCATCAAAAACAGAGAAGCGAGCACAAAGTTATGACTGTTTTAGTGAAACAATACCAAAACTGTCTATACCCGGCCTGCAGCTGTGGAGAGAGGAAACGATTTCCCTCACTAGAGAAGTAACTTCCAAGATGCATGGTGGGTTGAGGTTGCCCAAGGGAGTAGAGGATCCTCTTATAATAGATCTGGAAGTAAGCTACTTATGTGGACATACTAAGCTCTGAAGAGCGAATAGGAAAAAGATAGAGAAAGGAAGCAAAAGCTTGATTCATGAAGCAAAATAGACGTCCAATTAGAGAGGACTACAAGAGTAGGAGAGCCTAATGCTTAAGGGAGATGAAAAATCATAGAAGGAGATGGATATAAGGATATGGCATAGCTACAAGGAGAAAAAAAAAGAGGTGCTTGAGATGGATATAAGGCTATGGCATAGCTACAAGGAGAAAAAAAAAGAGGTGCTTAAGGGAGATGAAAATGCATAGAAGGAGATGGATATAAGGCTATGGCATAGCTACAAGGAGATGGATATAAGGCTATGGCATAGCTACAAGGAGAAAAAAAAAGAGGTGCTTGAGAGGGAGGAAAAAAAAAAGAGGTGCTTGAGAGGGAGGAGAGAGGCCTCTTTTATAGAGAAACTCTCACCTTGTTACATTTCCAACCATTAGATTCCTTCACCCCTGGTGACATAAGGACATGGGTCAACATCAATTGTCCTTTTGGGCACATTTAGATAAGTGTCCCATCTAAAGATGCTCATGAATCTTTTAAAATTGAAAAAAACAAGAGTCCTATCACATGGAGCCCATAGGGACCCTCTCTTTTCCACATGTCAACATCCTCCATATTCCACTTAGGATTTCTAGAAGGATTCCTCTTGATCCCACACTACTCCACACTCCTCTACATGACCTTCATGTGCTTGGCATGTGGTCTCCATATTATTTAAGTATCTTATTGAGTCCATTTAGACATTTTTCCCACCATAAATACATGGCTCATTTCTATCTTCCCAATTCAATCCAATAATATTTCAATCTCAAACCACTCTATTACCATACCAAGGTATTTATAATTCATACACATGGTATTTACAATGATTCACTCCACTCATAATCACATCCACAATCATTATACCAATTATTCTAATTAGTATCAAGCCCATATTTGTTATTACATGAGATAAAGTAGTCGTCATTAAATTTGACAAGCTGCCAACGAGATTAACCTCTGAAAGCTCATATTTGTTATTACATGAGATAAAGTAGTCGTCCATTAAATTTGACAAGCTGCCAATGAGATTAACCTCCAAAACCATCTCCCGCATGCCAGCTTCTCCATCACGCTTCCCGGTTCCCATGTGTCCATAGCTGGCTTCTCCATCACATTGTGGGCCTTGCAAGATTCTCCCACAAGTTTCCACCTTCTTGTTATTCTAGAAAAAAAATATCAATTTTTGTTGTCACACTACCAATGGCAACATCAGAGAGGCAATGACAAACACATGGAATTCTAGGAGCTGTTGACAATATTCTCTTGAGATTTAAGAATGCATCTTGATAGGATCTAGACCACACATCTTTTACTGTTAGACTGTACAGGGGCACACCCCATGTTTGCTAGAAACCCCATGTCATATGGGAGCTGTTGACAATATTCTCTTGAGATCTAAGAATGCATCTTGATAGGATCTGGACCACACATCTTTTACTGTTAGACTGTAAAGGGGCACACCCCATGTTTGCTAGAAACCTCAAGAATCTACTATGCCACTTGATTAGCCCTGGGAATCTTGCAAGTTCTTTGGCATCCTTGGGTGGCTACAGCTTCACAATGATTGCGCTAACCCTTCTACAGACAATATATGCCCGAAGAGTGATCCAGTGGTTCTTGAGAGGCTACAACTTCATAATGATCGTGCTAGCCCTTTGACACACACTATATGATCTAAGAGGGATCCACTCGTTTTTACAAAGGCACACTTGGCTGGAGTCTGGCCTTCCTACACTTTTCTAGGCACATTGTGAGGTGTGTTATGTGTTCTTGTTTCTTTCCAAACACACTAAAGTCATCCACAAACACTCTCATGAAGGTGGTAAGATATCCATAGAGTACTTCCTGAACCATCCTTTAGAATGTAGCAGGAGCATTTTTTAGCCCAAACATTGATAGGTTTTTTAGTGTCCAGGCTCCGGTGCCAAAGACATGTGCTTGCCCAAACCTCAGAAATGAGAATAGGCCCAGGGTATGATTAGAACCATAGAAATAAGAAGATTTTGCATGGCCATCTTTAAATAAAGCTAACTTTTGCTAGTTTTAGTTAAGAAAAGGAGAGGCTAGAAGCTGAGCTGATCATCGTAATTTCCTATAAAAGGAGGATCCGTGAGAGAGAGGTTACAAGAGCAAAGATTTTGAAGAAGCTCTGTGAAGATTATTATAACAGTGTTTTCTATGGAAGAAGACACGGGAGTAGTGTGAGGATGCTTGGGTTTGTCCACAGCAAAGGGTGCAAAAGGAAATAGAGGATCTTTTAGGAGGTTGAGGTTGCCCTAGGATCTTTGGGAGTGCAGCTTTGTTAGAACTTGGATCAATCTAGTGGTTTGATCAATTGTTCCTTTCTGTGCTTGAAGATGGAGACGTATATAAGTGGCTGATATAGATTTCAACCATTGAAGCTAGAAGCTATCCAAATGAAGATAAAACTCTGAAGATTGATGCTGGGATGCATCTATGAAGATTTTCCCCTTTTGTGTTTTGTTTTCCTTTTGCTTGATCCCATGTCTTAGGGATGTTGAGATTTTTTTTCTGCATGTGTGGAGATAGAAAAGGGTTTGGATATGAATATGATGTATATGGGATGATGATGTTTTTTGCTGGATGGTTCTATTTTGGATGAATTTGGTTCATGTGGGATTAGTTTTGGATGAACATGTTTTTTATTGAAGATTTTTGAGAGAGTTCATTTGGGATAAGGTTTAAGGTTTGAGGGTTTAGGGTTGAATCAAGCTTGAAGTGGGCTCTGTGAGAGTTGTTGTTTGGATTGAGGTTGATAATAAAGAGAGTCATCTGCGTGTGAAGATGTGAAAGTTTTTGTGCTAGATATGGGTCAGATCTAAAGGACTCTGATAGTTTATAGAGTCAGCTGGAGTCAGTTTTGAATTTGTTGTGTTGAATCCTTGTGGGATCTGAGGAATTTGAGGGTGTGGAAGTGTCTGAGGACACTGGAGTGAAGAGATCTCATTCAACTGAGTCAGCTAGATTGGTTAGGTCTAGATCTAAGTCAACAGGGGAGTGCTGACAGGTTCAATGAGGTTTTGAGGCAAAGCATTTGAAGGTTGCTGGCACTGGAGGATATTTGGAGGACCTGGAAGATGTATATCTAACTGGGCTTAGCAACAGGTATATGTTTCAGGTTACAGTCAACAAAATTGAAAAGTTGAGTGTCAGCTGCTGCTGAGAACTTTTTTGATCAGATGGTTGTCAGAAGAGGTCAGTTGAAGAGTTAGGAGTGAAGATCAGAGTTGTGGGAGGTCAGGTCTAACCTAGGAGGACAATTGGAGGAGTCAGCTGAATTAGCTAAAGAGTGTTCAAGGGTCAGTTTGAGTCAACAAGACTGTAGAGGATATCAATAGAGTTGTAAAGTGCCTTGGAGTTTTGATTTTGTTGTTCCCCACATCTGATTCTAGTATATATTCTTCTTGTGTGGCTTGTGGTGGTGATATAGAGGTCATCACCCAAGACCATCACATGTATGTGCAGTTTGGATTTAGACAGAATGTGTCTATGATATGTGTTTTGCTGGTGTTGTGGTGCTAGCATATAGTGTCTTCCCTACGGTGGTTGTTGGGATGAGCTATAGAGGAAGACTTCCCTATGGTGGTTGTTGGGATGAGCTATAGAGGAAGACTTCCCCGACGCATCATTGCTTTGGTGCCCCCACTGAAGAGGGCTTTGAAAGCACCCTACAGATTATTTGCAGGCTTGAAAAAGTTCTCAGTAGTTGCGATGGCTGCTATGATGACCTATTATGTGTTTCTTCGCCGTGCTAGTGAAGATCTAGAAGAATTCTTAGTAGGGATGGAACTTACAGCCTTCACCTTTGGTAAGGAGAGGGATGATGATAAGCTAACTTTGCTGACTATGCTGTTGAAAGGTGATGCTAAAATATGGTTGTAGGCATGGAGGGCCAAGACATATGAGGATATTAAGGTGGCTTTTGTGAAGCACTGCAAGCAGAGTGAATCCCTTGTTGATGCATTATGGTAGGAGATTCAAATCTTGAAGCATAATTTATCTGATGTTTTTGACAGGTTTGTAGATCACTTTGAGGACTTGTGGGGAAGGTGGGAAAACTCCTTGGGAGAAGAGCACCCATCGGTTCTTCTAAAGAAGGACATGTTCATCCAATCTCCATGTAGACCTAATGGAGAGGGTGGAACTAAAGAGGCCACCGACTTTTGAAGAAGATTTGAGCATTGCCAGAAAGAAATGGAAGTTGTAGAGGATGGCTCACAAGAAAAGGTAGGTCCAAGTTGAAGGAAGACTAGTCATGCCCAGGGAAAGAAGAGCAAAAGAAGGGAGAGTTGCTCCAGTGGTTCTAGTAGTCACAGACCAGCTCATGTAGGGAATCACCCATCCAACTCAACAGATGAAGAACATGAATTTTAATCTTATTCAAGGGGGCATGAATGCTCCTAGGGTAGGAGACATGAATGGTCTAAGAGGCAGGGGAAGAGGAGGACCTAATATGAATGTATAATGCTTTAATTGCATGGATAGAGGTCATATTTCTCCTCACTACACTTACCCCAGGAGGATGGGAGGTGACATCTACCCTTTGCCACCTAGGAGAGAAGACATAAATGATGTTAGGAGGGAGGAGGAGACGCCAAACCAACAGGTACCACAGTATCAACAATAGCCAGGGAATGGTCTTAGACATGGAGAGGTGAACCTGATGGGGGTGGATGTCTTAGCTAATAAGAGGACTAGAGGGACAGAGGCTGAGGATGAGCCAAGACCTTCTAAAAGGAAGAAGGGGAATCATGTGGAAGATCATCCCAAGGAGGGTAAGAAAAAGACCAGATCCAAGAGACATCTTGGCATGCAAGTCTTCCCCTTAGAAGAGATGATCTGATGAGAGATATTTAGTAGAAAGGACCTAGTTTGACTTGTCCTTGACTTGTCCCCGACTCTTATAGTTATGCCCTAAACTTAGGAGAATGTGGAGTAAATTGGTCAGCACCAGAAGCTCCAGGAAAGAGAAGAAGGAAGGAAGCCAGATTGATGTGGTGAAAGTGAAAGGGGATAAAGACGATTTGCCAATCATGGATTCCTAGTGGAATGACCACAGAGTCTCAAAAGTGTATAAAGATGGTGGTACACAGGTATGTGTATAAAGATGGTGGTACACAGGTATGTGCGATGACATAGAAGACAATGGAAGCCTTGAGATTGAAGGTAGGTGCACCCTCTAAATTCATAGTCAGAATGGCTAACAGTGCAAAGGGTTAGATGCCTAGGGATTGTGAAGAAACTATAGGTGAATGTACTGGGAGAAGAGAAAGAATTGGATGTACATGTGATGCTAGCCAAGTCAGAAGCTTACCCACTTATCCTTGGGAGGCCATGGTTGATTGCTATGAGGGCAACACAAGACTGCTAGAGAGGGCATTTGATTTTGGGGCTGGACTAGCCTATAAGGAGGTAGATTAGGTATGATATGGCCAAGGGAAGATAGCTAATTTAGGATAGTAGTACATCAGAGGAAGAGGATGAGGAATTAAGCTTTGTAGAAGACTCAAAAAACTGAGGAAATTAGTTCAGAAGATGATGGGGAGGAAGAGGTCCAAATGTTGGAGCCAGATTTAGATCTTTTGTACTTGTCTGTGTAGATATTTGCAGAGGAAGGAAAGAGTCTAAAATCTGAAACTGATGTGTAGCCAAGTAGGGAAGAGGTTTTGCAAAAGATATTGGCCAAGGATCTGACTGAGGTAGAGAAGGGAGAGTATATAGGCATGTTGCAGAAATTTCCAAATTTGTTTATCTCTTCTTACACATAGGTTAGAGGAGTATCTGCAATATAACATCAAATCCAGTTGGAACACGTTTTTTTGGCGATCGATTTCCAACGAGCAAATCTTCCTTTTTGGCGAGCACTTTCTTTCTCTCTATCTCTACTCTCTTCATAATATGTATCTCTCTCCCTCACTCACATTCTCTCCGCTCCATACCCAATCCCTATACTCCCTACACTCTCTCTCTCTCTACTGTCCCACTCTCTCTCTCTCTACTGTCCCACTCTATCTCTCTCTCACTCCCTAATTTACACTCTCCGTGTCTCACCCTCTTTCCAACATCTCTCTATACACCACCTCTCTCTCCCCCTCACTTATTCTTCCACACCCTTAGAACAAAATGTTAGTACAACATCCTTGCAACCAAAAAGTGGACAAATGGAAAAATAAATTAGTGAAAAAAGTGTAGCATTCTATTCCATCCATTAATCACACATAATGTTTAAAGTGTTGCAATCCCTTCCATCCATATTAATAAAAAGTCATGTCATTACATACAAAATAAGGTCTTCATGCCCTAAGTGGACAAGGACATTAGCCATTGAAGTTTTGGAATCCCTTTGCATCCATATTGTTCATAAGGCAAGTTCAAAAAACCAAAAAAAGGTCAGCCTAATACAAATGTTTGTACCAGCTTACACTCTAGGGCAACTCCAAGTATGTCAGAGCCTTAGCGACATCCCTTTCAGTAAACATCAGTAAACATTGGTTGATGAATACACATAATCTCATTTTGGTTGAGGCCGAGAACCCTTAGGTACACAAAGTATAGGTGCTTGCATGTAAGATATGGCTTCCTCTTTTCAATCCTTCCCATGAAATCTGGACAAGTGTATGTTGGATGGCCTTTGATATGTATATCATAAACACCAACTTCTATGCCTTCCCCAAAAGTTTCTACAGTGAAAACCTCATGTTGTTTAGACTCAATCACATTTCTTGTGTTACCCTTGCTTTCATTTTGAGAGCTCTTTTAATTCTTATTTCTGCTTGCTTTGAGATGTTAGTCATGTATCTCATGCATCGCCCGTCTCGAGATGTGACATTTGCTGCTGTTGTTTCTTCCTTTCAAATCTCCTGGCTCACTCCTTGTATTGTAGAGGAGGATATCTTTCCTTCCACTTTCTTCATTTGTAAATTGAAACCTGCAACAAGGAGCAATGCATCGACCTCATCTTTTGAGAGTTTGGCACCCTCTTCCACAGGCCAAACTGAAGGGACTTTGTGTGGAGAATGATCAATGTTCTTATCAATGGCCCATGTGTGCATTACATCTCTATTGCAAAACCACATCATCAGACTAGTCTTCACAGCCACATGAGACCTTGTTGAGAAAAACAAGGGAGTAGGTGCCCCCTTTGCACATCCCACAATAGTTTGCCCACGTTTTCCCATCCTTCCTAAATGCCCCAGACATTTGATCCTGTTGTTTCCTTGAGTCCTCCTAATTGCCCAGAAGGTTTGATGTATTGTTGCTTCTTCCACCACACTAGTATATGTGGATTCATTGCCCGCACTTGTCTCTTCATCTAAGAAATGAATCTTTCTAGGTCTTCCAATTGGTTTTCTATCAATATGCACATTGAACTCTGCCCTATGGCTTGCATCATCCTCCACATCAATTACTACAGGAAGATTTCCTCTTATGCCTTGTTTACTCTCGATCACCACTTAAAGGAGTTGGTGCCTTGTACATGGGAGTACCTACAATGCTTCTTTTCATAGTCCGTATGACCTATGCTGGACTAGGAGTGGAAGAATTTTCCCTTTCGACAAGCTTCTCAAGACTAGGCCTTGCTCTAATGTGTTTGCCAAGGTTGTAAGAATTCTATTTTACACTTTGTAAGAGGGCATTGGCCATGTCTGTAACACAAGCATTGTAAGATCCTTGTCCCCACCGAGCAACGAATTCAGGGTGCTAGCAGCGCAAGTAGCACTTCTTCTGTAAGGTTCCCCCCTTCCAAAATAGGGGAAACACTTAAGATAGTCCACTAAGTCTTAACTTGAAGAAAATTTCCTACTCATCGACACCTTGACCATGCAGAGATTCAAGGGTACGATTCATAGGTAAGACCTAATTCTATCCCGCAGGGGGGAGCGTGGTCTTCTAAAAATCAAATCACCCATAGGGTAATTGATCATAAATTGGGCAACTACAAGACTTGATTTCTAGAGACAACGCTTTTTTCCTCATCCATGCAAGGCACAGCCGCTGACCTAGTCTTCTAGAATAGAATTACTTGAGAACCTATTTATCTAACGTAGGGCTTTCACTTAATATGTTGGAAAGCTACCCGACTAATCGGGTCCACCCGTCCGTAGGATGGTGCCGTCGGGGCATTCCATCCTCCCACTTTCCACCCTACTCAGGCATCAATTTGTTTTCTAATTAATCCTACCACACTGTTACATAAATAAACATGTTCCTTAATTAAGGTCCTTTTCACAAGGTTTGTTAAAACAGCCTTTTTCCATAGTACACTAATGCCAAAGACAAGATTTATAAAAAAGTTTATACATGAATCAATTTCATACAGCCAAACCGGCTCTCTTATTCTTTCTCTTTATACTGCCGATGATCTAGAATTCGGCCTTCCAGCCTCTACATGCTGGGCAAAATCCTACGGGACCATACACCTCATCGTCGGCCGCTGGCGAAGAGGACTCAAGCTAGCCTGTCGCCCTCTCAGGCTCCATCGCTCGATCCTCCCACCCCTCAGAGGGATGTCTGCGCACTAGGGTGGGCTAATTCACCGCACTAGCCTGGGCCCTCAGAACTAGGCAGCATCACAATCACTCGCCTCAATCGGTGAACCTCATTCTCTCAATGGTATGAGGGATACCATGGGCCAACTTCGGGCCTTACTAACGTCTCCGCCGTCCGGCTATACAAGCACAAGAACGAGGCAGCGTTAAGGCAGGGAGAAGTTGTACCTGTACCTTAATTTATCCAAGATAACAATCCATTTACTCAACTAAACCATAGGACTAGAATCCATGTTACCTTCTTTAAGAAAACAATCCTTTTCACAAAGATTTTAGCATTTCAACTTGAGATTGCCGATAAAACATTCTTTATTAAGGCATATGCTAAAGAATACAAACTTTAAATAGTAAATCAATCAAATAGATAAATATTAACAATTAATAGAGAAGCTGGGGCCATACCTCAACCCCTAAGAATGATATATAATTGAAAAACAAAATATGTATATACCTTATAGAAATTTGTCGTTTATCGTTGCCTTTGCTCGTTAACAAGAGCTTTAGAACTTGACATATGAGAATAGAGTCTTCTAATACCTTGTCTTTTGATTGAAGTCATCCAATAATCTCCAAGCTTTATCTCCTCTTACTCATACTGTGACTCTTCTCTCTTTCTAAGGTCTCTATGGCAAAATAGCCTTCTTCTCTTACCAGGGCTATGGGATACTATTCTTTCTCTAAAAGAAAAGCTATGGAGTTTTGGTCTCTTCCTCCGAAAGACTATAGCAATCTAAGCTTCTTTTCTAAGATATTAGATAAGAATGAAGGGATATATACATCTCAAACTCTAGGATTACCTTGAGGCTACTTGCTGTCTTCTCACAGTTTTCTCTGTGTAGAGACCCTGACAGAAACAGCAAATTGTTTCGGCCATAACTCTCTGATAAAAACTCAGAATATGGTTATATAACGAGTCAAAAGAACGAGAAGGCATCTGGTCTACATACCATTGTAGGCAAAATAGGCAAAAACGTCTGTATATAGCCACAAACGCACCATCTTTAGAAATGCGTTGTTTTTCTACATTTTTAGTATGCATGGACTCTAAATGTGTAAAAGTACTCTAAATATGACCTCTTATCACCTAAATTCGAAATTCTCTTTTTGGGGATACTTATCTCTTAATAGAACTATTCTTATCTTCTTATTTCTTTTAGGATTTTTGGAGCTAATATTTTTATTCTAACACTTTCCTAATGTTTCTAGCCTTGTTGTCTCACTCTTCTCTAATTACACTCTCTTTCCTTATTGAAATCTATATTAAAAGAGACACATACATACATGGCTTGGGAGGGACCTTACAATCTCCCCCACTTAAAAGATTCGAGATGTCCTCATCTCGCAAGCTAGGGTAGTATCTGAGTAAATCCTCCTGTCTCTTTCAAAGTGGTGTCCCCACACTAGGTAAAAATCTTCTTTTATCTAAACATTGTTCTTAAAGAGTCTTTTATTTCATGTGCTTGGCTCGTTTTGTTGTGCGTCCAAAAGGTCTTTACTATTCTAAAGTTAATTGGCCTTATTATCCTAATTTCATGTATCCATATACCTCCCATATGGTATGAACCTTCGAATTCCTTATTCTATACCCCCATGTAATATGGTACTTAACAAATTATTATGAAAAAACGTAAGAAAATCAATCCTTTACGTAATCTAACCTATGATAGCAATTTCATAATCTTAGTATCGTCTTGTAGAATACCTCTGTTCATCATGCACATTACTTCACATAAATCTTGCACCAATCCTCTTTAATTTACTCATAGAAATACTTGTTGAATTCGGTTATCCTTAACCTAGCTATCCTTATTTTTTGGCCTAATTTTTCCTCTAGCTCATGATTCCTTGTAGCCAGCGGTGGGCTTGACGTTTCTCTTGAATTAGGAGACCTCTTTTTGATTAACATGGAAGGACTCATGTCCTTCTCGACACTTTCTATATAAAGAAACTTTATCATAGTCTCTGGCTATAATTATGGCTTCTGAAATAGAGGATGGTTTTACATTCTTGATGAGATTATTCAAAGGTAGATTAAGCTTCCAGATGAATTAATGGAGAAGAGTTACCTCATCCATCTTTGGAGCAAATCGGAGAAGTTTAACAAAAGTCTAGTGGTATTCTTTTAGGGTCTTCCTTTCTTGGGTTAGCTCCAAAAGTTCATTCATTTTATGGCAAAACCTTTCATGAAGGTGTAATTTCATGGCATCTCATAAATTGATTCTAGTTCTAGTGGGTTAGATTGACAACAGTGCTTCCAACTAATTTGGTATTTCTTATGATTTTTAAACGCAAGAAAGGGTGAGCTTGCTTCTTTCATTATATCCATTAAAAGTTCAAAACTATCAAATACTTATCATAGCACCACATTTGAAGGCAGTCAGGATTAATACATCTAAGATATTCATTTTTTTTAAGAATTACACATCTGGTGCCTTGGGATTGACACATCCAAAGATTATTAGGATTGACATATCTGAGATGATTAGTTTTGTGAAAATTACACATCTAGTATCTTGGGATTAACACATCTAAGAGCATGATCCTCTAGGAATTACACATCTGAAGTTAGACCCATGTTTATGTGAGATGGGTTCAAGATCTTGGATGATCGTCCTAGTGTAAAGCATCCAATGGATGGCATTCACACGTCAACTATTCAAACCTTAATGGAGTTATAATCTTAATAATTTATAATATGCAAACTAATGAGATATATCCTGAAAATTTCTCTAAACGAGTTTCTGTCTATCCTTCTAGTCATTCAATCTCTCACTAGTTTCTTAATTTGATCACCCTATGTTTTTCCTCACAAAAGGTTTTCTCCCCAATCTTATTTCTCAAGTTTATTGTACAAATATCTTGTGTGTGCACCCCCAAGATACAAGCACAATTTAATAGGATGATTGTCTCAACATGTGAGGATATTCAAATCACTTCTATGGCCAGTAGAGATGATTGATTCATCCTCATATGATAAACAATCACTTATTTTAATCCCTTTGATAGTTAACCTTTGAAAAACAAATCCTAGGAACTAAGATCGGCTCTGATACCACTTGTAAGGTTCTCCCCCTTCCAAAATAGGGGAAACACTTAAGATAGTCCACTAAGTCTTAACTTGAAGAAAATTTCCTACTCATCGACACCTTGACCATGCAGAGATTCAAGGATACGATTCATAGGTAAGACCTAATTCTATCCCGCAGGGGGGAGCATGGTCTTCTAAAAATCAAATCACCCATAGGGTAATTGATCATAAATTGGGCAACTACAAGACTTGATTTCTAGAGGCAACGCTTTTTTCCTCATCCATGCAAGGCACAGCCGCCGCCGCTGACCTAGTCTTCTAGAATAGAATTACCCGAGAACCTATTTATCTAACGTAGGGCTTTCACTTAATATGTTGGAAAGCTACCCGACTAATCGGGTCCACCTGTCCGTAGAATGGTGCCGTCGGGGCTATCCATCCTCCCACTTTCCACCCTACTCACGCATCAATTTGATTTCTAATTAATCCTACCACACTGTCACATAAATAAACATGTTCCTTAATTAAGGTCCTTTTCACAAGGTTTGTTAAAACAGCCTTTTTCCACAGTACACTAATGCCAAAGACAAGATTTATAAAAAAGTTTATACATGAATCAATTTCATACAGCCAAACCGGCTCTCTTATTCTTTCTCTTTATACTACCGATGATCTAGAATTCGGCCTTCCAGCCTCTACATGCTGGGCAAAACCCTACGGGACCATACACCTCATCGTCGGCTGCTGGCGAGGACTCAAGCCGGCCTGTCGCCCTCTCAGGCTCCATCGCTCGATTCTCCCACCCCTCAGAGGGATGTCTGCGCACTAGGGTGGGCTAATTCACCGCACTAGCCTGGGCCCTCAGAACTAGGCAGCGTCACAATCACTCGCCTCAATTGGCGAACCTCATTCTCCCAATGGTATAAGGGATACCATGGGCCAACTCCGGGCCTTACTAACGTCTTCGCCGTCCGGCTATACAAGCACAAGAACGGGGCAGCGTTAAGGCAGGGAGAAGTTGTACCTGTACCTTAATTTATCCAAGATAACAATCCATTTACTCAACTAAACCATAGGACTAGAATCCATGTTACCTTCTTTAAGAAAACAATCCTTTTCACAAAGATTTTAGCATTTCAACTTGAGATTGCCGATAAGACATTCTTTATTAAGGCATATGCTAAAGAATACAAACTTTAAATAGTAAATCAATCAAATAGATAAATATTAATAATTAATAGAGAAGTCGGGGCCATACCTCAATCCCTAAGAATGATATATAATTGAAAACAAAATATGTATATACCTTATAAAAATTTATCGTTTATCGATGCCTTTGCTCGTTAACAAGAGCTTTAGAACTTGACATATGAGAATATAGTCTTCTAATACCTTGTCTTTTGATTGAAGTCATCCAATAATCTCCAAGCTTTATCTCCTCTTACTCATACTGTGACTCTTCTCTCTTTCTAAGGTCTCTATGGCAAAATAAGCTTCTTCTCTTACAGGGCTACGGGATACTATTCTTTCTCTAAAAGAAAAGCTATGGAGTTTTGGTCTCTTCCTCCGAAAGACTATAGCAATCTAAGCTTTTTTTCTAAGATATTTAGATAAGAATGAAGGGATATATACATCTCAAACTCTAGGATTACCTTGAGGCTACTTGCTGTCTTCTCACAGTTTTCTCTGTATAGAGACCCTGACAGAAACAGCAAATTGTTTCGGCCATAACTCTCTAATAAAAACTCAGAATATAGTCATATAACCAGTCAAAAGAACGGGAAGGCATCTAGTCTACAAGCTGACGCAAGCAAAATAGGCAAAAACATCTGTATATAGCCACAAATGCACCATCTTTAGAAACGCGTTGTTTTTCCACATTTTTAGTATGCATGGACTCTAAATGTGTAAAAGTACTCTAAATATGACCTCTTATCACCTAAACTCAAAATTCTCTTTTTGGAGATACTTATCTCTTAATAGAACTATTCTTATATTCTTATTTCTTTTAGGATTTTTGGAGCTAATATTTTTATTCTAACACTTTCCTAATGTTTCTAGCCTTGTTGTCTCACTCTTCTAATTACACTCTCTTTCCTTATTGAAATCTATATTAAAAGAGACACATACATACATGGCTTGGGAGGGACCTTATATCTTGTGCTAGGCAGGGTCCCACACTTGGGGCCTCGCCCACGGATATCCTGACAAGAGACTAATCCATTGGTTCTTCCAAAACCAAACCCGAAAAAACTTCCCTTGCCCGAAAAGCACAAGCGATTCCTCCAGGATAATTTTTCTCTAACGTAGTCAAAAGCCTTAACTAACTGAACTGATCTAACCAAACCCATAAGTCCCATAGTCAGATCAAGGAAAAGATTGCACTTGAATCATAGAGACCAACGCTTTTTTCCTCATTAAGAGGCACAGCCATTGATTCTTCTCCATAGAACAATTTTGTCCAAAATTTACTTCATCTATTGTACCATAACAGAATTGAGTCTCAAATTAGGGATCCATCAGTCTAGCCTAGCCCCATCCAGAGTCCCGTGGGTTAGCCAACCACCCAACCACTGTAGTGATGGGATCCAATTAGGAATTTGGTTAGGTTTTGTCCCGAGTACCAGGGAAAAGAGTTCCCAGGGCCCCTAGCCAGATATTCATGCAAACTTAAAACTAGTCACACCACTTACACACCTAATATGAAATTGCCTTTTCACAAATTCAGTTGTCTTTAAAACAATCATTTAATGAAATCATAGTGTCACTCATCATAATTCTCAAAATCTCCGATTGAATCCTTATTTCCAATCATTTCTTCATCAGTGTACCTATGGCATCATTGGCAACCAGAACGCTCACCACATGTCCACTCAGGGGGCCTTTTCGATAGTTCCTAGCTCATAGTAACCGGCAATATATTCACATATCAAATGGAATCTCTATGAAGATCAGTAAGATCAACCAACAGATCCATATAAAAGAGCCATGGACTCATCCATTGAGAAGGACCAGCAAGATCAAGCAACCATATCCATGCCCGAATTCAGAAAACAACTCTTACTCCTTGTTCCAAATTCTTCCATGACACACGTGTGGGTATCGTCGCGGTGACCCAGAGCCCGAGCACTGTATGGTTAGCACCCTCTAGGATCCTTCGCAGCAAGTGACCTAGCGCTTCACTACAGGTTGCTTCCTTGGTCCCTCATCCACCATACCAAAAGCTCACCGACTTAATCGAACCGAGGCTAGTCAAGACCTCGGCCGAGACCTTGCTACGCGAGACGTCCTCCATTGACTCTCTGTTAGCTATTGCAACTTTATCAGATTAAGTCTCCATGACCTCATTCTTCACAAGACGGTCAAAATGCTTCCCCAGCATTCTTGACATAAAATAGTCATTTAAAAAATAGTTCTAGGTAATTTAATAATCCTTAATTTTTTATTCCTATTCATGGCTTGATTGATTACTAAAATGTGGTTTGTATGTAGCATGTCATGGAGTATGATGCATGGGCACATCATAAGGGCGGCACAAGGGATCCCTTTGGAACTAACTTCGCATTGGCCTATTACATGAAAGACATTGTGGTTGTCCACAATTCTTTTAGCCTTATGGGAGGATTCCAACTTCTTGCTCTCAAATCCTTATCTAAAGTGTTGTGCTTGTCCAACTTAGCATTGGCCCATTACATGGGCCGTGTTCCAACTAAAGACATTGTGGTTGTCCACAATGCTTTTAGCCCTATAGGAGGATTCCAACTTCTTGCTCTCAAGGACTTACCTAAAGTGTTGTTCTTGTCTAGCATCTCCAAGAATGTGGAGAAAATTATCCTCATCAACAAGTCGGCCGTTTTTGCGGCCTTTCAAGGAGGCTATGCTCCTAAGTTTCTTGTCAATACACCCATCGTCAAAAGTGTAGGAGAGAGAGATACTGAGTGTATTGTAGATTCCATCATGGTGGCAAGAACTCTTCCCCTCAACAAGAGAAGGTGCAAGGCCTCAAAAGAAGCAATCAAAATACTGAAAAAAACTAGGATGTAAATTGTAATGCTATCATGTAATCCCCTATTTTGGTAATAAAAACACACTTTTTTAAAAGTATCTACAAGGGGGGCCAATTTTAATTTTTATAGTTGAATTTTACATGAAGTGAATTTTTTAATTGGGCAATTGATTATGAATTTGGAGTTAATTATGAATTTGTAGTTGAATGGAGTGAGTTCAATTTTGTAGTTGAGTTTCTACTAATTAATTTTGAAATCAATTTTAAAAAATAAACAATTCGAAACATTTTTTTTAGCCTGTGTAGGCCTTCCATGCCCTCCCCCAGGCCTCAGGGGCTACATGGGCCCAAAAGGCCCCAAGCTAGCACGGGGTGACCTAGGGCCAAACAAGCTTGTTTTGGATGAAAAAGAAAATCTAATTTTATCTCAAAAATTTTGTTACACACTCAAAATTCAATTTGGCAATTCAAAAATTTTCAAAGAATTTGAAACATTTTTTTTGAGCCTGTGTAGGCCTTCCAAGCCCTCCTCTAATCCTCAAGGGGGCTTGCCTGTTTGGCCCTAGGTCACCCCGTGCTAACTTGGGGCCTTCTGGGCCCATGCACCCCCCAGGACTGGGGGAGGGCTTGGAAGGCCTACATAGGCTTAAAAAAAATGTTTCGAATTCTTTGAAAAAAAATCTAGTTTTTTCTGAAAATTTTTGTTACAAATTCAAAATTCAATTCAGTAATTCAAATTAATAATTTTTTTTGTAAATCTATAAACTCTTTAGAAGAATTTACAAAAAAATTGCACTTATGTGTTTTATAACTTGTTGGGAGCAACATGGTGCAATTGAGTTCAAGTTTGCACATGGTACATTAATAAAATATATTTCAAACTTGCATATTTCAAAATTGTCCCAAAACAAAAATCCATGACTACAAGCCTAAAATGAGACAAGACAAAAAACTTGAGCTTTCTATTGATAAAGATAAGTTCTTACATAGCAACAATGCTGATTACAAGTCTTGACGACGTAAAAGTCTAGCTAATTTAAGATACTTCGTCATTATAGTAACCCTCTTGGCATGGATAGCACAAAGGTTTACACCCTCAAACAGGTCACCAAAAAAGCTTCTGCAGCTTCTTGTAAATCTCCCAAGGCAAGGCTTTGCACACAATAGTCTTGAGAGTAACTATATAGAATTTCTTTTACAAGACGTGTGAAAGGTGCCTTGGGAATAAGTAGATCCATAGATTTTTGAAATCTGTGTATCTCTTGGAGTGCCTTGAGTCCATATTTCCTCCTCCTCCTTGGTGCATGTGGAGGCACGTTCGGGATCTGAGGCCTTTGAGGACAAGGAGCCTTCTTCTAGTCAAGTCCCTTGGGGAAAACATGGTGAGGTTGTGGTGGAGGTTCTACCACCTACTGTTGTGGTGGTTGCTTATAAATATAAAATACCAGGAGCGCTCCCCTCACTTGTAGATCCTCCTTGTCCTCCGCCTGCTTATTTTGACTTCCTGTTGTGGAGGGTCTTCCCAGCATGTTGCCCTCGTTGAGGTGGAATATTTTGTCCTTCCCATGGTGGAGGACCCTGCTCATGCTCTTGCTCAATGTCAATTGATGATTCCGTGCTATCAAGATTGCAAGGATCCTTTCTAGTACCAATAGCAGCATTGGCAGGATGACCAGGTACTCTATGTGCAATATTCTTAGTTTGAGCCATGGGTGAGAAAGTGAGGAGAGTGAAAGTAATAGTTTCAAGGAAGCACAGAGGACAAAACCTCTTTCTGAGGTAAGCTTTAAGATTGGTCCAGAATAAGCACTTGAACATTACGTCAAATTTTCAAAAATGACAATTTAGTGTGAAACTAAAAAAAATTTAATGTCCTTTACAAATTAATGTTGTTTCACCCAAAATTTGCCATTGCTGTGTAGCACGCCATGCACAGCATGGTGTGTTGGACCACTACTTTGGTTTCATTTAGCCTTATTGGTCTCCTTCATGCTTGCGGAGTTGGACTTCTTTTGTAATTTGAGATTCCTTTGCTTTCTCCTCAATAACCTTCTACTCAATGTGTATCAAAAAAACCAATCAAACATTTCAATGAGGTAATTTGTTTGTGTCATCCCTCCACCATGATGACGAGTGTTCTTGAAATACATTCCCTTTGCCCTATAATGTGACTTCTCCATCCCTTGGGTGCTTTACATGTCGAGGGAACCATACTTTTCCAAGTAATATGATCCATGAGCATAAACAATATGTTGGAAACAAGTAATTGTGTGAGTTATAGTACCAGTTGAGTAAATTCAATGATTGTTGCCTTGAATATAATTCATTGTTTAGCATTGTTAGTACTTAATAGCATGATCGACACCATCTTGTCAAAACAAGCCCAAACCTTTTCACGCTTATGAAGACTTGCATCCTTATCACAATCAATAGTACACTTGCATAACTCTTTCCACAACTCCCATCTTGCTTTGGAGTTTTTCCCCAACATGTTGTGCAAAAAACACGTAGCCTTTTCTCCACTCATTGATACTTGTTGTGCTACAATGTGAGTATCTCCAGACATCTTTGCATCTTTCACTATTTTGATGTTTCCTCCATGCACCCCTAGAGAATTGAGTAGATCATCCACTTTGGAAATGGCTTCCATGGATCTAGCAGTCGGCTTCATAGTGAATGTAAAGTCAATGTGCAATTTGAGTAACTTATCAAATATTCTCATCATGGCATGTAATGTGTAGAAGTGAAATTTTTCACATGGGAATGAAATAATGGAATTCCATGTAGGATCCTTTGCATCCATGTCTAGCTATTCTTCCAAGTTGCATGACATGACTCCATCAATCCATCACAATTCATCTTCCTTCTTACACTTTTGCTTTGATTGCTTCATGCATAGAGGGCAAGGAAGTAAAGAGGTAGCACTTGTGTCCAACCAAGCATACATTTGATTGTTTTCAAATCTCCTCCTAAATTCCAATCCACTACAAAGGTACCCACACCTAGAACTTCAAGTTGTTCACCATTTATTTGTTGCTTTGATGACCTCAACAAGGACATCTTTAAAGCATCCAATCTATCATTTCATGGTTCTCCTTTGGCACCTCAAAAGCTTCTAACCACCAATTGTCTTTTTCATATTGAACACTGAAAGAAGGCACCTTGTCCTTGTCCTTTGCATGTGCCATTGGCTCATGAGTGTAAGTCCCATTCTTTTCAATCTATGTCCTTTGACAATTTGACACTCATCTATCTTCAATATGAAAGAGACCATCCCATACACTCTATAATCATGAAGTAATACATGATTAGATATACGTGTTATTTGATTTTTCACCATGAATCAGAAAGTTTAAATTATACTAACCTTCATGAGAGACTTTATAAAATTTAATCATTTCTTATTGAAGTCTCTTTAAATCCAAGAAAATGTTGCTGAAAGCATTGTAATCTACTTTGATATCACCCTTTGATTTTTCCTTCAATACTTTTGTTCCCTCTGTCCTCTAGCATGTAAAAAAAAAACACAAAAGCAACACATAAACACATATGCTTTTGGGGGAGAACTGGCCATTGGATTCGGGATGAAAAGCAGTAGAGAAATCTAATTTTGTGCCTAAATTATCAAATAGTGTTCTCCAAACATCGCTACAAAATTTAGAATCTCTATCTGACACAATGACTTTAGGCAAACCATGATGCACAAATATATGCTTTAAAAATAAATGAGCAGCTTGATGAGCAGTCAGTTTCTTTTTACATGCAATGAAATGAGCCTATTTGCTAAATCTATCAACTACTATCCAAATCATGTCATTCTGATTAGCAGTAAGTGAAAAACCAGTATAATAAAACCCATTGAAATCTGCTGCCATGGTTCATTTAGGAATTGGGAGTGGCATAAGTAATCCCTGAGTTTTCCCCTCATAGCTTTTAATCTTCTGGCAAGTAATGCATTCGGCCACAAACTTGGCTATATCTTTCTTCATAGATGGCCAATGAAAGTCTTGCGCAATGGTCTGTAAAGTAGAGGATACTCCTCTATGCCTTGCATATGGGGATTGGTGCAACTCCTCCATAACAGACTGTCTAAAAGGTCTTGTGATGCATAATCTCCTCTGAAAGAAGAGGGACCCATCATGATAAGAGCTTCAGGGCTCTATAGTAAATGCATAGATGGTAGGTTCCATTCTTCTTTTTGACTAGAAGAACTGGAGCTCCGTAGGGTGAACTACTAGGCCTGATCAGTTTCTTCTCTAAAAGGTCTTCTATCTGTCTCTGAATTTCTTTCTACTTAATCTAATTTACTCTATAAGGTGCCTTGCCGGGAGGTATACTACTAGGGATAAGGTCAATCTTATGATCCTCAGGTCTAGAGCAAGCCAGGGGGTAGTTCATCTCATAAAAACAATCTGAAAACTGAGAAAGGAAGGAATCATGCGAAGTGTCCTTGGGAGGTGGTTCATGAGCAGTAATCTCATTCACAAAGACGAGAAATGTCTTCTCCCTCTTCCTCAGTGCTCTCTTAGCCTGGGTGTGGCTAAGGAAAGGTGCAGTCCTATCTTCCATCATTCCCCTAAGACACAAATGCTGATCATTGAACATGAAATACAAGGAATGCATGTCATAATCAATATATGGATTGTACTGGTGTCACCATGGCATGCTAAGTATTACATCTATGCCTCGTAGTGGTGCAACCAAAAAAGTTCGTTTTTCCTCTCATAAGGTGAAAGTGATATAGTTAAATTCCTTACTTCTTTGGTGCAGTTATGTTTCTATTTTTGAAAAGCAGACTTAACCTTATAACGAGATGGAGTGATTTTTTAAGATTAAGTGCCTTTACCATCTTTTCAGAAATCAAATCATGTGTGCTCCCGTCATCATGCAAGACTCTGAGTGACAGATTCATTCTTAATCTTTCCTTTCATTTTCAACAACATATGTGGTTTGGATTTCGGTTGTGAAGATTTAGGCTTACCTCTTGGATCTGAGAGATCTTCATCTTCGGAATTACTCTCTTGCTCAGGCAAATAGTCGTCGTCCTCCTCCTCCTCGATCATGTTGACACTAGCTTTCGACGTATTCTTCTTCTTCTCTGGGCACTCAAATGCCACATGGCCTTCCTTGTTGCATTTGAAACACCAAATTCGATGCTTGGACTACTCTTTGTTTGTCTTCGGAAGATTGTATGTCTTCTTGTTTTTTGATTCGTTGCTTTCTTTGTTCTTGAACCGACCAAAGTTGCGGCGCCATCCATGAGTCATGTCAAAAGGTTTAGATAAAGAAACATGCTTTTAAGATTTAAAGGGACGAGACTCTTGGGTAACACGATTCTCCTTCGGAATATTCTTCTTCTTCTCACAGTTAATGGCTAAAGACATTGTTGAACTAAGAGAATGCAGATGGAACATGTTCACTTCGGCCCTAATATGAGGTTTCAGACCCGCTATAAACTTTCTCTTTTGGTCCTTCTCATGCACTTTCTCAATGGTTTTGAGTTGTAGGAGAACCTGCCAAACCTTGTCTACATACATTTGAATGGTCTCTTTCTCCAACTGATGCAAACCATCCCACTACTGCTGTCTACTTCTGGCCTTGTATTGTGGTGGAAAAAAGTTTTTCTCAATTGCCTTCTGGAATTCTTTCCAAGTACAAGGCTTATGATGGCCTGTCTTGGTAGTGTTCCACCACAACACAACTCCTTCAATAAGATGATTAGTAGCACATTTGACTTTATCTTTTTCAGAGAGAAGTCTTCCCTGAAAAAGTAGTCATCTAACTGACTGAACCAAGAGAGAACTAGCTTGGTATCCTTTCTTCTGTCATAATTTTGGAAGGAAAAGGCCTTCCGACTAATCTTCTTTTCCTTTCTAGATTCCTGGGCCCTAAGGGTAACCTCCACCGTACGCCAGATCTCATCACCTAAATCAAACTCTGCCCCTCTACTCCTCTTTCTCAACTTCCTCTCCAACTTCTCCCTCTTTTCCCTCTCCTCTAAAATTTGAGTTTGAAGAGCTAGCAGCTTTTCCTCCACAGTTGGGGGTTGTAGATTCATTATAACAGAGGTAATGAAGTTGAGAGAAAGAGAAATTGATTAATTAATGATAGAAATAATTCAATACATATGATAAATGATGATAATACTTATCATTGAACCCGAAATTTGAAAGAGTCGTCGATTCGAGATTCAAGTGCACTGATAATACTTGTATTCTCCCGGACAATACCATCGAGAGATCAGAAACCACACACACTTGCTCGGCCGCGGGGAGAATTTGTTGAAGCCTTTGATTTGTCCAAAATTGCAAAATGAATTTTCGAAAGCTTTGACAATTACAATTTTTCCCTCAAGGCGTTGTGGAGCCTTGGCAAGAAAAATTTAATTTTCAGCAAATCTGTAATTTTCCAGGCCTTCAGAAATTAGCTAGGGGTGTGCATGTGCTCCCTTGGTTTGGCTTGGAAAGCCTAGAAAGGTCCTCCATGTGCATGTGCTCCCTTGGTTTGGCTTTGAAGTTGTAAATATTTGAAAGCTTTGATATTTGAAGAGTTGAAAAGACCTTAAATGGTTATTGCTTAAGCTTGGTTAAGCTTAATCTCTCACTTCTTCACATAATCGTGCAGCACACAACCGTGGGGAAAGAAAGAGAGCAGTCGGCCGTTGATTATGGAAATCGCTGATTTTGAAGCTCTTAAGAGGTTGGAAGTGGGTCTTGGGGTTTTGCAAGATGCTGAATCCATCCATGCGGTTGGATCTGAGAGAGAGCCACTACTGCAGAAAACCGCCCTTTCTCAAGTAGCATGGTTTTTAGGCTCCCTACAAGTGGTTTTGCATGTAATCAATGGCTTGCCCAAACCATACAAGCTTGAGACCTTTGGTTTTATTCTTTCCACCATATACAAACCCTTTGCCCTTCATGTAATGCTTTTGCCCAAATTCTCCATCAAGTCTTGAGATTTATGCAGTCTCTTTGAGTGTGGTTAGCTCTTTGAGTGTGGTTAGCAATCTCTTTGAGTGTGGTTAGCTTTGATACACGATCTTGCCACACAAAAGAGAATCAAAGTACCAAAATTGCACACAATAATCAAGAATAAATATTCAACTCCAAACAAATAAGAGATTCAAACTTATTAAACATAGACATGGAATTAAACATGGAAGATAAACCATAGACTTGAAAACTCTGTGCAAGTAAACATCACCATCAAAGAAGGATTGGGTTAAATCTCCCCCTCAAGCGTGCTGGCTCCTTGCACTACATGAGTATTTTTATCATGTATTAGCAAAGTAGCCCTTGAGCCAATCGTGAAGCTTTTGCCAAAAATATGGCTCTTTTTACAAAAATAATCAATCCTTCTAGAGAATGTTCACACACTTCTAGTGTGCACCAAAAATAATGGTGAAGCTCTAGCTCACACGCAATACACCCGTGTACATCGGGGTGCATAAATATTTGAGTACAAATAAATGGCACACAACCAAACAAAAATAATGAAGTATAACTCATAAATGTCGAGGCGATGTGAACACCCATGCACATGACAAAACCCGCGCGATACCTCGTTTGGTGATCCTCGCATGTGCAACACCTCGTTCTCGATGACCCTTGCACACTCATGCCTGAGCGACACCTCGTTCTCGATGACCCTTGCACACTCATGCCTGAGCGACACCTCGTTCGATGACCCTCGCACAAGTACGATGCCTCATTTGGCATCCTCGTACTCATCACCTATACTCAACAAGTCAACATGTTAGGTGAGGCAATCAAACACCAATATCAACAACCCTAGCATGCGTACACATGCATGCTTACACATGGCATCACCCAATCACAACATACATAGCATAGACCCGCAAAGCATATGTCAATTGCACTTACAATTTAGTATTTAATATGACATCACTCATGATACTAATTGCAAGCATGGCACAATGGTCGGACGAGCGCCCCCGACAGACCCCGATAGACCATAGAGGGCCAATAATGTAACAAAAATGCTACTATGGCCCTCTCACCAAGTCCACCTTAAGATCCATCCACAATAAAAAACAACGCAAAAGGACCATGAGAATATGAAACAAGTTGCCCAACAAGAGGCCAAAGCAAGGCAAGCCCAGTTTTGGCAGAGACAAATCATGGTCAACATGGCCCAAGTGGTCGACCTCAAAGAAGAGGAATGGGAGGTGAAGCCTACTCGGTTGTGGTTAGGAATGACCACCCCGACGAGATTTGTCCAAAAATTAGCTCTTGTAGGTAGAGGGGCTAATTACAATTTAATGTATCACAAAACATGGTGTTCCCTCGGGGAACCTACACTAAAAGATACCCCTGTCGTAGTCACCACAGTGGCATCACAGCATGTTTAGGCACATTTACACTTTTATTCCACATTGGAAATAATCCCTTAGAAGGGAAGTTATATGTGATGCCTACAAGAACGATGCGTGAAGACATACTCCTTGGAAGGGGTTGGACGGGACATAACAAGTGCAACATCAATTGGGATGCACGGATAGATGTAGGCCTAAATTCTCTTCATGGCACCCTATCCTCAATCAAGCCCTCAGCCATACCCAAATCCAACCCCTTTGGTAGATCCCCAAACCTCTCCTACAAGCCCAACACTTCTACAAGGGCAATCATCGTATTTGGATCCCTGAATCTCTTCAACCCCAACTTCCACCCCACATCACACAACAATCACCTACCTTTCAATGGAAACCCAAGGTGGCCTCTGCCAACAGACTGCCCACCAAGAAAAAGGGAAGCAAAAGCTTCACAACAATGACACTTTAACCCTGCCGGACAGACTGGACTAGTGATATACCCTCAACATCGGCAACTCCTCCACATGTCATTGTAAGGCTGCCCAAAGTACTACAATGACACTTTAACCCTGCCGGACAGACTGGACTAGTGATATACCCTCAACATCGGCAACTCCTCCACATGTCATTGTAAGGCTGCCCAAAGTACTACAATGCCACTATCAACTCCTTTAGTTAGCCTCTAAATTCCTCACGGAAGTAATACCCCCCACCTCACCATCACTAAATTGGAATCGACTTCTCACCTCGGTGAATTGGGCATGCAGTTAGTACAAAACCCGCAAATGGGGTGCTGGCAGCATAGCCCACAAGTACAAAACCTGATTCATGGTGCCCTTAAATATATATATATATATATATATATTTAAATTTTTATTTTTTTGAAGTGCCATGGCTGTACCACAACTGCCCCAACCATACCAACCCATCACCTGTTTTTGCCACCACGGCTGCACTCTTTAGGACTTCAGATTTGCCCCAACCATTCCAAAAATGCCACGGCCATACCAACCCACAAAGTGAAGTGCCCCGGCCATTCCATCTGCCCCACGATTGGTCCAGATTTGCCACAACTGTACCAACTGTTGTTCAAAAGTCCATGGCCATTCCCTTCTCAGCCAGCTTGGCACGCCCGATCCAACCCATGCCACACCCATAATAAATCCAAACCAAAGATACCATGGCCGTTCACTCACGATGCCACACCCGTTCGCTCAAGTTGCCGTGTTCATTCATTAGCGATGCCACTCCCATACCATCCCAAATGCCATAGTCGTGTCCTTATGGAAAAGTATAAATATGGGTCCCACCCTTTTGTTTCCTCATTTTCAGCTCTCCTTGTAGCCAAACGCTTAGAGTTTTTTCTCTCAAGCTTTCACATTCTCACACCCTTTCTCCACCATGGCTGACACCTCAAACTCCTCCCTAGAGGTCCACCACCACCCCACCCTTAAGAGAAAGCGCCCATCTGGAGGCAGATTTAAAGAGTATGCCCACCTCCTCACCCAACTGTCACACCTGGGGGAGGCCCTCATGAAGTAGGTGAATGGCCACACCGTCCACTCTTTGATGAAGAACAACCACAAGGTGGAGCACAAGCTCCTCTACGTCACCGAGCCATGCTACAGGGCCAGACTTATACAACAGTCTGTACTTTACTGAGACTTATGATGCCAACAAGAACACAAGGAAAGTACTGGATAATGAAGGCCATACCTTAAGAGTGAAGCTCAATATGGAGCTTATCCGAGATGCCTTGCAGCTCTCCCACCTAGACCAGCACTATGTTAGGATCACAAATTCTCCCAAACTAACCAAGGGCAACACAACCAAAGACGGGGTGGAGTGGGCGAACATTACCGACGAGGAAGATTTGACTATGCTATCCATAGCCCTACAGCTCCTTCTCACCACACACTGGATAGACAAATTCAACACGTGAACCAGGGACAAATGGTCAACTGGGCGGATTAATTACTCAAGGAAACTCATGCGATCTATTCTAACCTACAGGGGAAGCTGGCAGCGACCACCTTATTGACCAAAGTTCTTTATCATGATGCAGCCGAGTGGGAGGAGTTACCTCGCGCCATCTAGCTGAGTGGCCTAGATGCGGTGCCCACATCTCTACCCCCACCCCATAGTCCTCTCCCCACTCCCCACCAGCTAAGAGGCACCACCCGGAACCCAAGGGCAAAGAGCAAGTACCCCCACTGCCCAGTCCAGGCCCTACACAAGAGGAGCTGGTAGCCGAGGAAGCACAAAGAAAGGATGAGGAGGAGGAGAAGCAAAAACATGATCTTTTCAAGCAAAGCCTCTTTGAAACACCACCCCTAGAGTAGTTTACAGATGTACCTCCTCCTTTCATAAAAGTTGGACCCTCCCCCCTCATGCATCTCATCAAAACACAGTGGAGACCCTCCCCCGCTGGGCACGGCCAGGCAGTTTTAGATCTAGCCAGGCATACACAAAGAGCGTGCATGAAGCCCATGGTGAGATGCCCAATTTTGCCCTTGGTTTTTCACACATGGCCAGGGGTCACTCAAATGACAGATTGTATCTACTGTGTCAACAGGAGGTGGCCAAAGTTTCACAAATGAGATATGTTGCTGGCCAAGGGGCACAGGAGAGATAGATCTCTAAAGATCTCTACCAGGTTAGCCTACGTAACCTCTAGCTTGCAGAACAAGATCAATGAAAAGGAGCAGCAACTTGGGCATGCATTGCCACGATCACAGAACTCCACCAGCAGCTCCAACATGCCCATGGCGTTGCTCAGAGGGCACACCATGAACTCTCTATTGTAGAGACCCTTGCCCAAAAATCCCAAGAAAGAGCAAAGGCTGCGGAGGTGGCCTTGACACCGACAAACCTTGACTTCCAAAGATATTGGGAGATCTCAGAAGATACCATCCACGAGATGGAGGAGCACGGAGAAGCCAAATCCAGAGATGCACAACCACCCTCAACTCCCTCTGCTCCCTCCTCTAGCGCTGCGGATCGGAAAGTCGATGCCCTTATGGATACGGCGACGAAGCTGCCAGTCCTTTGCCCTCCCCCCACAAAGCCCATTCCCACTCATTGACCTTCATTACAGGAGCATCCGAATCAACCTCCTCCAACATAATGTCTTTTTGGATGATCCCCTCTCCCGCCAGACCTACACCTATCTCCTCACCAAGATCCCTATCACTAGCATCACCCTCATCCCCCACTTCCACTTCCAGGGCCTCATATCCTTCAACCACCCCCACAACTTCTACAAGCTCCCTCCCCACCCTCTCTAAGCCATCTTGATTAGCTCAAGTCACCTCCTCTGCTTTGGCCTCCCATCTTACCCAGTTGATGTTATAAACCTATCTGTTCCAGAAGGTCTTTGCCCATACCCCTACCCCTCCCAGAGGACGACACATGCCTTGCACTATCTACATGGTAGGGGATGGCATGTAGTGAACGAAGCCTACCTCTCCCTCCACAATGACGCCCTTCCCCCTTATTCTATGGACAGGCCTCCTTATCTTATACCATAGGTGTCATGAGAAAATGGAGGTCATGGAGCAGCCACTGGAATCTACTAGTTTGATGACTCACATGTCGCCTTCCCAATGGAATTCACCTCCGAGGAAGTGGAAGCACAGTTGAAGACTTTTTTCGATCCCAAGGACCACCAGACGCAACCGAAGGTGATCATGCCCCCAACGGCCGTGACGAAGGTGATGACAGCCACAGAAACCTCCCACCTCCACCTTCACGATCCTCATTTCCCCCACCTCCCCTTCACCACCCAGTTCATCTCACCCAGCACCTAGCACCACCACCTCCACCCCGATCTGGCACATCCACACTACCACTCTTCCCTCCCCCAACCTCTTCTCCTCCCATTCATTTTCCTACAACACCCCCTCACCAACCCCACCCTCACCACCCTCTTTGTCATTACACCTCGGAATGCACACCACATCCACCTCAACCAAACCCCCACCCCTCTTTGACACAAACCTGGCCTCCACATCAACTACCCCTACACCCCCATCACCAACACAATAGCCCTCCCACCCAAACCTCGAAGAGGGAGAGATTCCGTTGTCGCTACCCACCACTGGAGCATCAGGAGGTCAACCTAAACCCTCTCAACTGGAGAGACCCCCTCAACCACACGGATTTTGAGCAGGCGATCGTCCATCCTGCTCGGTCGACAGCTCCAGGCAACGCCCATCACTTGCATAATGGACCGCATGGACATCAATGTCCTACACCTATACCTTGAAGCCAAGAATCGACAGTGGTGGTGAGAACACCCACCCAAGAAGCGCGAGACGGATACCATCGACCACCCGTCGCGTTGCTCGCCCCATCACGTTCAAACTCATAAGCGAGCAGCTGGCATGGAGGCACCCTTTCCTACTCAAACCATTCATCTGGGAAACCTATTGCAACGTGTCCTGTGCACTCTGCATCAGTCCAGACTACCTAACCCTCCATAAGAAGACGGTGGCCATGGAATGTATTCCACAAAGGAATAGAAAATGAACCTGAAGATACAATTCAATTTTCCTTGGTTTTCTCCTGTCACACAGCAGCAACCATGTACTGAAGACACCATGATCAAGTGCTTCAATGAGTTCATCCGCCGCTAATGATCAAGTCCCAGACCCAACCGTGATCGCGATGATCAAATTTTTCAACTTAATCATCACGTTGCTAGAGCCCTTTCTAGATTGGGACCACTGCAATGAAGGCGCGCAGGGCTTGGCCTTCGACATCAAACCAACACTCAAGCATATTTTTGGCTATTATGAGTGAATCATGTGGATGCCCGCCTGGTGCCTGTAGACATTTGAAGACATGATGGAGACAACCTTCTAGACTAGCCAGAGTCTTCCATCAAGCCCCCCCAATCTAATCTCGCGTTGTGACTTCATCCGAACATACTCGATCTACTACAAATAGATCTGGCCAACTCCGAGGATGGACCTGCATTAGGGAGGGGGTATGTTAACCACTCTGGTTAACATTACCTTTAGCATGGCTACACTTATTTTAATCCATCTTTTGTAACTATGCAAAGTACTTAATGTAAAAGAGACATGGGATGACTGAGCTTACGACTTATGTAATGCTGGTCATGGGGTGAGGAATAGTTGTACATAAATCTAGAAAGACTAGGAAGACTAGTTTTGGACCCCCAATTGTAAATGGGCGGCTAGCCATTGTAAACTATGAGATCTTGTATATAAGTCATTTTATGGAATATGAAAAGGGGCAATCTCATTAGTCTCATTTGAGCTTTGCCTCTTCTCTCTCTCTCTCAATTAAGCTTATGGATGTGTGCTAGCTTGTGTTTGTTTTTCTTGCATGCTTGACTGTTGGTGTCTGCTTGTAAGGATGGTGATGCTCTAACCTCTCTCCTTCTCTCCCCTCTCTTTGCTCTCTACCAAGTCCCTTTTGCATGCATGTGGCATGAAGTGAAGGTTGAGCTTTCCATAACTCCCTCTTTCTTGCTCTCTACCTAGCCATTGAATCTCTTCTTAGGTGACACAAGAAGAGGTGGAGTGAGCCCCTAGCAACTTCACATAGACGAGTTAACCCCCATTAGGGTTGGCTAAGTGCAACTCTCCGGACTTGACCCTTGCATGTTGTCTCTCTTCTCTTCTCTTTCTCTCTTGTGTGCAAGGTAGGCTTAACAAGACTATCTTGAATCGAATCAAATGTAATGAATGGCATGTTTGGACTATCTTGAATCATATCAAATGTAATGAAAACCATGTTTGGAGTAATCATCATTATGTTTGAATTTGTTCAAGTTATTAAGATGACTAGATAGATGAGCTAAATGTACATGGCATTCTTAAAAGTTAACTCCTCAAAGAACTCATTAATAAGATAGACTTAAATTATAGATGCCAAAGTTTCCAACTACAAAACTTTATTGTTTTTTTAACTTGTATACTAAAATATATATGCATCTCTAAATGTTGATTTATCTCTTAGTGAATCTCTTAGTGAACTTGTTTCCTTTGGATTTTCTCTTCTTTGTATTCTTCATTAAATGGGAGCTTATGTACTTAAATGTGGGACTTGTTAGTTTAGAAAATTAGCAGAAAGTGAAAAATAATTTATTTCAATTGAAGCACTAAACTTTTAAAGTTTAGTACTTTAAATCAAAGTACTAAACTTTTAAAATTTTTAGTGTTTAATTTCCATGATAAAAAGTAAAACTTAAAAGAAATTTGACTGGCATTTATTTAATTTGTAAATAAGCTTGTCTTTGGGCTTATAATAAATAAATAAGGTGGTGTAAGTGATTGAAAAAACTCACCTTTGGTGGGAATGAATCATCATTTATGGACACGTGCAACAATCAAAATGTGATGAATCTCCTCACATGCACACAATATGCTTAATTTGGGTGGTCCAGCGTGGTGAGTTTGGTGCACTACATGGACATTATCTCTTTTGAATAATCCATATCCACTGTAACATTAATGGGAGTGGTCCAACATGGTAAATATTTGAAGTATTGACTAAATCTTATTCTTGATAACAAATCATAGCTTGTGTATTGGAACATTAATGGTAATGACATGCTAGGTGTGTTTTTCAACAAATTTACCATATGCTATTCAAACTATTCAAATAATACCTTCTTACTAACTAATATTACTTTCATGCAAGATAAAGGCTACATAGATCTTTCTTTGGTGTGATGTAATAGATAGCCTAGATATATTTGAACCTATGTTGAAAATTTTCTTAGATAATTATCTAGGACTTAAAAAACATTAATAAAAATAATTCTACTTCAAGAATACTAGTGCATGTGTCTTGCTTGGAATATTATATACACTAGCATAATATTGGTTGAGCAGTCTATGAAAAATACCATACTCTACAGCATCTTGAATAATCGTGACATAAATACTATAGCTATTTATAGAAGACCATAAATACTCGATGCCATATCTATAAACCATGAATATTTGGCGCCATGAATATCCATCACATTGGCTTGTTGGAACCACAGCTAGCTTGCTATCAATTTATGTCACATAAAAGGTGCTTTTTTCCCTTCGCAGGCAGCAGGAAGGTTCTCTACCATGCAAAGAGAAAGCTCTAGGGCCCCTTGGATGCATTTATATCACACCATAAGTCACCTCTATAAATTTATAATTAATTCTAATCTAATGGATTATTATTGTTATCAGCTTGAGATTGAAAATGTTGATTGACTGAGCTAGTGCAAAACCAAGGAGGAAAAATTGGGAAGAACTTTGGGCTTAATCATTATATTGGTAAAATAAATAAAGAGGTTCTTGCTATTTTTCATTGTAAATACTCCGACAGCCCTAAGGTTGTATTACTAGCACTTAAGGAAGTTTATAAGGTATTTAGGTTAGTCTATTATCCCCTCAAATGCCCCCTACATTCAAAGTGAGCTTATTAATTTTAGTGGCCATCACAAAAAGGACTCGAATAAATATGGATCACACCCTTATGGGAAAAGTACACTTTCAATACACTCCAAGGAATGCATGTTTTCTTGGAGGACCTAAATGTCAAGGCCATCATTAGATGACTAAGGGGCTAGTTAGAATTATAATGACACGGTTTGAATTGCTTGTTGCTTGTTTGAATTGCGGTAAAAAATATTTATTTATTTCAACTAATCAAACAAAGGAAAACTTCTTAATCTGCCCTTTTTTGTTAAAGTCATAATACATGCCATTTTATAAAATAAAATATAAGAGCTACAAAAATATAAACTATCTTTTTGAAACAAATAAGATGATAATAACACTAAGTGTGTTTTTCAACAAATTAGCATTTTTTTGTTTAAATCATTTAAATAATTCAATAGATTACATCCTTCTTGTTAGCCAATATTATTTTCCATGTAAGATAAGGCTACATAAAGCTTTCTTTGTTGTGATGTAACACATGACCTAGATATACTTGAAACTATGTTGTAATTTTTCTTTGATAATTCTAGGAATTAAAAAATATTGACAAAAAAAGATTTTACTTCAAGAATATTGGTGCATGTGCCTTTTGTTGGCATACTACCATACTATCTACACTAGTATGATATTGGTTGACTAATCATATGAAAAAAATACCATACTATAGCTATATAGCATCATGAATAATCATGACATTGCCACACTTTTTTATTGCTAAAATAAGAACACCATGATGATTGTTGACTTTTCTCATCAAAGGTGACTTGGCTTGTGGGGTTCCCTTGAAAATATGTACATATGTGAGGTAATAAATATAATTTATAGCATGTGGTTATCAAAACCTAGTAGTATGTGGCTGTCAAAATCTTGTGGGGTGTGCTTTTGGGGTTCCATTAAAAATATAGGCACATATGAGGTGAGTAAATAAAATATCTAAGTGTACATGATTATAGAAAGCTTAATTCAAGTTAGTATGACATTTTCTTCGTTGAAAATTTAAGGTTTTCACAAAAGGAATGGACCTAATCTTGAATTGATACATGATATAAGATATTAAACCCTATTTTAAATAAACAAAATAAGCACAATTTTTTCCTAGCAATTTGCAAGCATACATTCTAGTTTCTACTAGTAGATGGATCTTTTCTTGGAGAAGAAAATCTTTCTTAGCAATGGTGAAAACGAGGTGTATATTTTAACTTCATCCTATAAAGAAACATATGCAGAGAATTAATAGAACAAGAGGTTTTTCATTAAATAAAAAGAGAGGATTGTTTATTAAATAGACAAGTTGGGATGCCTTCTCTTAAACTCTTTAACAAACATTTTAAAAGTTATACATGAACTTATGTGTCTAAATTTTCATGCTGATTGTGCATGTAACACTCACATGCTCTTTGGCAAGGCCCTTTGTACACTCTTAGTACATGTCATTGAAAGCACCCCCCTTTAGTAACGATAGTTGAAAATGAAAATGTCTCCTTTTTCAAAATTAAATGTAGCTAGTGTAGTTTTGGATCAAAGCTCAACAAGTTTTCCTTAGATGTAGAGCAATTAATCATACAAGGCCTAAAACTAGTATAGCTTTAACAAGGTAAGTGAGAAGTGTTGGAATTTTCTATTTTGACTTGTTGTGCCTAGAAACGCCACCAAAATTGAAGAATTATAGCCTAGATTCAAGATAAATTGCTTCTCCTCAAAACAAGACAACATCACATGGTTTCCACATGGATTTGAAAGGAAAGAGGAAGAAGCAGAGCCCCCCCCCCTCTCAAAAGCATCCATGTTTTTCTTGTAAAACGAGAAAGGTCTCTTGTTATATTTTTACAAACTTTGTCCTTTACTAATATTTTTTTATTGAAACAAACTATATATGATTCTTTTCATACCAAAAAGGGGTATACAATCAAAATTCAAATGTAAGCGTTTAATTCCATGGAAGCTTCTTTATTAATCTTTCAAGATTTGAAGGCAAACTTTGGTATGGACACATATTTGCTTAAATAATATCTAGTGTTCACAAACTTTGGTATGGACATCTATTTGTTTAAATAATAAATTGTTCACAAACTTTGGTATAGAAACCCATTTGTTTAAATAATAGAGTGCTCACAAAAAGCTAAATATTTCAAGGCATCATGGCACAAGGCTTGTCTTAAAAAGAGGCAATTATTTTGGGGAAAAAAAGAGAGTTGAGTAGTCTTAAGGAAGACACTCTTGGAGGTGAGGGCATGATGACATCCTTGGAGTTAGGAGCTTGGGGAAAGGAAGAAAGAAAAAGCTCCCTTGGAAATGAAATTGTTGGATGTTTGCAATGGTGGGAGCATGGGAAGGGAAGGGCCCTATATGTTCTAAAATCCTCTTTTGGAAAGAGCAATTGAGTCTTACACGTAGGTAGTGAGTCATGACATGCTTGGACCCAATGAGCAACGAGCCTCATGAGGAAGCTAAAGCTGGGTTTAACCGTAAGAATAGTACCCCTTGATAGAAGGGTTCACATAGAGGAGTGTAGATGGTGGCTTTATTCCATGGATACGATGCCTAGGCTTGCACCAATTTCTGATGGACATCCTTGCTCTTGAGAAAACTAATGGCTTGGGGCAAAATGTCCTAAATTTGACTTGCCAATTTTAATGGGCATTTGTAATTATGAAAGATTTTGACATTAAAAATTGCCAAACCCACCACGTACTTGCTTTTTTGACAAGCATTCTTCCCTTCAAAAGGGTGTACAAACTTCCCAATTATGTCCTCCATGCATGTTTGGTGATATGTTAGGGTGGGGGTTGGGAGGGGGGTGCTTCTTATGTGAGCAAAAACAAGCACACGCCCGTCAAAAGTTAAGCATGAGCGGACATGGAAGTTGCTAAAGAATAGTGTGCCTTTAAGTCGTGCAAAAACCACACATGTAGATGCACGTCTAACAAAAAAAAGAAGGTTCCTTTGAAGAAGGCATGCTACTTGATGCTCTTCAAAGGCATGCTACTTGATGCTAGGCCCTATAAGGCACTTATAGTGTCTTTAGATACATAAAGGTGTTAGGGGCCTTGGCAAAGCATTCTCAATGGGATTCACTCTTTTGTGCGAGTTTACCCTTAACATGTTATGAAGGTGTGTATAGGGGAAAAAAAGGGTGCACCATTTTGTTGGGGAGAGAGAGGAGAGAGGAGAGAGAGGCAAATTGGGCGAAAGGCTGAGATGATGTCATATTCCACGTGTCATGCCCATGTGCACCACCTACCAGATTTTAATTAATTAATTAACTTTGCATCGGAGAAAATGGACCTTAATCCCACAACTAATCATCCCTGCAGCAGCTAATTGTGCTTAGATACAATAAAAAGGATCGTAGAATTGCAGGATTTGTGATTAGATATAATAAAAAGGATCATAGAATTGCGAAATTTGTGATTAGTTATCCATTGTGGGAGAGGATCAATTAATTAACTGAGACACTCCAGCTTCAAAAGGATTATATTTATTTTTATTGACTACTTTCTTGAACCTCCCTGTCGTTTTATAAGCCCATTCATGCATGCTGTATCACTTTCACTTCAAATTTCAAACCATCACATTGGATTGAAATTTCAACACTGAAACTAAACACCAGCCAGGAAAAAATGGAGACCTTGTGACTGCTGTCAATTATCTCTGCCCCCTTTCTTTGACAAAGTCCAGTAACTGAGTTATAAGTTAGCACCTACAATGCATCCACCTCCCCTACTCAGATTATGAGTAGCATGCCATACATGTGCTAAATTCCTCTCTTTTTTTCCCACCATTTTTGTGGCAATTGGACCTTTTCTTTTTGGTTCTAGAAAGCAGCTTGATAATTATATTTCCTTTTTCTCTAATCCACTCTCTCTTGAATTTTTTTTTAAAAAAAATGGCATACATGATACATCCAATTTTTTGTATCTTTTTTCTGCAAATGGAAAACTAGAATAAATATATGTTGCAGTTTTGAAATAGAATTATTTTAATTTATTTGGCTCACCGCCCATGGTTTGAAGGTTGAATGAGAGGGACAACAGATCACCATCTTCTTGTATGACATTTCCTTCTCTGGAGTGTGCGTGCTTTTTCTGCTTTTATTTTCTTATGTGCTCTCTTTACTACTTTTCTTCTGTTCTCTCTCTCTCTCTCTCAAGGGCCCCCTTCCTTATCCCACAACTATCGCCTCCTGATGTTGAAAAATTCCCCCCCCCCTCTCTCTCTCTCTCTCTACCTAATGACACACACGTTTGACTGTAATCACCTCTCGAGTCTCCTGCTCTCTCTGGCTCTCTCGCCCTCTCTCTCTCTCTCTCTCTCCATCGTAATCCATAAATTCTTGCCCCTTCTCGGCCTCATTTTGTAGAGTGCCTCTTCACAAAGCTGCCCTCGAGTGTGCATCCATGAGTTTTTCCTCATGGTACTCAGCTCTACCTCCAGCACACTGTGTAAGGAAAGCCGCAAAAAACAATTGCATACAGCAGAAAGCCAAGTAACAGCTTCCCTAAAGAGCAGAAACCCCTCACAACAAGCGCCCAATCGAGCTAATCGTAGAGATAAAGCCCAAAACCAAGCGCCCATTAGAGCCCAAAGGCAGAAAACCAGCGCCCAACAGCATTTGTAGAGAGAGAAAGTAGCCCAAATTGCGCCCAGCAGGGCAGAAAGCGGGAATAAACAGTACCCAATAGCAAATTATAGAGAGAGAACGCCCAAAAGCAGGCAGGGCAAGGCCCCAGAGAGCGAATCGCACCAAAAACAGGTGCCCAAACGAGCAAATTCGCAGCAAAACCAGAGCAGATTGTCTCAAACCACGTACCCACCACCAAGGGAGTAGAAAAATGAGGTGTTTCTCAGTTCAGAGGCCCAAGAGGAGATCTAATGGGGGGGAGCAAGCAGGGAAACCTGATGATAACAGTGTTGAGGGGGAGGCCAGTCCAAGGCCTGTGTTGTCCGCTCCACCAAGCTTTAAGAGCAGAGTGAAGGTAATTCAGAATGCCCATAGGTTCATCAACAGTAATCCAAAGCTCAGGTCTTCTCATCCCAGCTATGGCAGCAGGGAGAGCAGGGATGCCACTGCCACCACCACCACCACCGCCACTGCCTCCTCACTCCTTTCACCTCTGATGCCCGTCAGTGGCTGTGTTCGTGCTCGCTCTGCCACCGAGCTTGGCTCATCCTTGTTTGACGTTGCCACTGCATACAACTCCTCTCAAACTGAGCAAACAGCCTCAAACATCGGCAATCATATGCCCATGCCCATGCCCATGCCGCTCCCTTCACCACAGCCCTCCCCCCAATTCAATGCCTACCGCCTTCCCCTACCCACTGAACATGCCAACGGCGTCTCCCCGCTTCTTATTTCACCCACACTCATCAACCCATCCTCAAATAACACTCTTACAACTTCATCAGCATCAGCATCCTCCTCCTCATCAAAGCTTAGCCCATGTCCAACTGGCCATTATAATACTGCATCATCATCATTGACGACCACCACCACCGCACAGATCAGCCAATTGCCAAATGGTAATTATCCCACTTCATCATCATCAACAGCAGATAATGACAGTGGATTGACCAAAGGCAAAGCTTTCGTATCTGAGCTTCAGCCTCTCCCACCTCCCAAAGAGGCCATCATGGTTTCTGGATTGAGGTCTTTTGGATACAACGAACTTGCATCTGCATGCCAAAACTTCTCCGATGATTGCTGCATCGATGATGCTGATGGGTGCTTTACTGGGACTATCAAGGTTAATGGGAAAACAAACAAACCTCAGGATGTTGTAGTCGTTCGAACCCAGGAGACATGGCAGCAGCAGGTAATTGCTAATAAGATGGGATTAACTAGATACCATTGGTTCCTGCTTCCTTAGCACTAAAAGATTGCTGATAATGCATCACTGGATCAGGTTCCTCTCAATATATATTGTGTGGTCTTTTTTTTCAATCAGATCTAATGTGTATGTGCTCTCCTCAATGCATATTGATGGCCTGTGATTCTCATAGTGATATATACATATGTACTTTTATATTCATCCATGTATGTGTACACCCATATATACTCACATCCACATATCCATCCCGCATGCATGCCTGCAGATGTACACACTAATAAAAATCCAAAGCTTCTATGGTGTTCCCATGTCCTCATTCCATTTGTTTGAGATTGCAAAATTTTCACTCTCTTTAAAATCGAGCACACTTTTGTCGTTTTGTCCATCAATCAAATCTTGATGGTAAGCATTGTAATTCACACAGTCTGGTTGACTTTTGATCCAATCAGGGCTTCTGGGAATGGTTATCAGAGCTCTCGGCAGTTGCCCACCTACACGGGCCACACGTGTGTAAGCTTGTTGGGTTCTGTGGTGAGGATGGGAGCTCAGAACAGATGCTGGTGTATGAGAAGCTACAGAAGGGATGCCTAAGCACTTTATTGTTTGAAGTATCAGATGTTCCACCATTGGATTGGCCCACCAGGATGAAGATTGCTCATGGGGCAGCTCAAGGGCTAGCAAGCTTACATGAAAGATGTCCGGAACAAGTGAGCAAAAAACCTTACATCTAGTGACTTTCAAGTCACTGTCTATGCCTGCACTGGAGACATTCACTTTGTTAAGACTTAAGGTTAATGGGAGCACTAACCTCCACCTTGTTTATATGAAATTATTGCAGGTTTTGTACAAAAATTTCAGAGCATCTAATATACAAGTGGATGTTGACTACAATTCAAAACTCTCGGGTTATAGATTTGTGAATACTTTGGATGCTAGGAGTTATACCAGCCAAAACAATGCAAGAGTATGTTTGATGCATGTTGACATGCATCTATGGATCATAATGGCCATAATTTGATGCCTTATCATTTACTTTCTGTTAAACTAAGGACCTAGTTTTTGGGCCGAATGAGGTCCCAAGTGCTCTTAACTTATGTTATTACATTTCTTTTGGTGCCAGGTGAATGCTTATCGGGCACCGGAGACGGCGAGTCGAGGTGAGGTTACACTTAAGAGCAATGTTTGGAGTTATGGGGTGGTTCTGCTTGAGCTTTTGAGTGGCAAACAGAACATGGATGAGAGGACAACAAAGGATGAGAAGCACAACCTCGTGAGATGGGCAAAGCCCTTCTTGATGGATGAAGGGAGGCTTTTCTTGATAATGGACCCAAAGCTACAAGGAAGGTTCCCATCAAAAGGGGCCAAAATCATAGCAGATTTGGTCCTCCAATGCCTACAAAAGGACCCTAAAAAGAGACCCACCATGAAGGCAGCCTTGCATATGGTGAAATGTGTGCAGGAAATGAGGTACACAACAAGGTTTCCATTGAAAGAACCCACAAACAAAAGCAAATTTTCTTCATCTTTATCACCATCATTGCCCACATTAGGCCCTTCTTATGCAAAAACAAGCTTAATAGATCAACAGAAACCATCTTATAATAGATCACCCACCAAGTTTGACCTTATTGAGAGCCCTCCATTAAGGCCTCTCATCATCCCACCACGTTGTTGTGCTTCAACCTTTGCAATGGAGGACATTGCCCATCATCAGCAAGAGTACCCCTCTGCACCTCTAGGACGTGTAACAGGCTTTTAAGGCTCTATATTAATCACGTGTTTAAGCCCCTATATCACTGTCTATAGTGCACCAAAAGAAGGGTAAAGCATTACAGGTACTGCTTGTGCTCTACCATGTAGATTATTCACCCACACGTGCAAGTCGGCCTCAGCACGTGCTTAGTTTGTTGAAACTTGAGGAGTGTTAGCCCTCCTCAAGGTGTTTTGTAAATATAATTCTTTTTCAAGGCAGATATATATTTATATATTCTCTGCCTGTGCCAAGGAGCACTTAGCTTTTCAAGGAATCAAAAAAAGAAATCCTTGGAAAAACAACAAGGCATTTAATATTTTGTCCAACAAGAGAGTTCTTTTTTCCCCCTCCCCCAAGTAGAGCCTTGGGAAAATTCCTCATGGATATTAGTGCACTTCCCACAACTAGAACAAAAACCATCTCATTATTTATAAAAGGATTTACAATCACTGATAAACTCAGTAACCACACGTGTATCACTCATTGTGGAATAACCTAATTGTTGAGAATATTGCACCAAAATGATATTGACGTTTGAGTTAACAAGTGTTGCATGTTCTTGACAACATTAATTATATCTTTTTGCAATATTAATATTCATTTAAGATGTTTCAAGTATTATTACTATTTTGTTCATTAGTCTTAAGATGAGGAAAATTTATGTCAAGATAAAAGCTTCAAGGAAAAGTGGCCCTTCTGCCTCAAACTTCTATTCTTAAGGAGTGTTATGTGGTGTTAATTTGATGGTATGGGTCATCAAATTCATTTTATATACATACACACGACATTTATATCTTCTAGCTTGTATCATCTTATGTGTGTATGTGGAATGTGCCTCTGTGGTATGGGACACTTAAACTTGTTTCATATAGTAGCTCATTTGATTTGACTATTTCATGTTTCTATTATATATTGATCGAGTTTTCCACTCTAATCATGAAGCCATTCTCTCATAGATTTATGCAACCGAGGATAATTATAACCCAAGAAAGAGAGAATGTTATGAGAATCACTCTTGTGTTATTAGGAATTATATTTTTTATTTTATATTGGGGACGCCCGTGTGTATTATAGTAGAGTTTAATAGTATGGTGGTCTATTTCTCAAGACAACGTTGGGATTAATTGATGTAACTTCTGGTCTATGTCGAGGGGGAGATTGCACCCAATGAGTTTGTCCTTATGTCGAGGGGGAGATTGCATCCAATGAGTTTGTCCTTATGCTCCCATGAATAATTTTTATTCTATGGTTTGCATTGTGATTTGTTGAAGTTTAATTCATGCTTTGAGAAGAGTATACAATGCTACATTTTCACAACTGATAGGTGAAGCCCCAAGGGGGGTGGTCCATAGGTGTGGATGATGTGCTATAGAGAGTGTCTGTGGACATCTTCACAAGAGATGCACAAAAAACACAATATTTACCTCTGCACTCAATACTATTTTAGCAATTTGTGTGGAGCTTGTTGGTTAAAGCAACATTATGAGTGGTGGTGGACACCAGTTCAAACTGACGAAAGGAAGTCTAAAGTGTCTTTTTGTAGGGTCCTCCATATTGCTTTCCCCCTCATTGGCCCTTGATCCTACGAACACAAAATGAGTCCAATGTTTGGGAAACATTTTTGAGTGAACCTGACATGAATCCTTCTCACCATTGGCTAAAGAGAAAAAGGAAATTTTGAACAAGCATTTGCTTCATAATTTCATCCAATGAACTACTATTTTTTGAAAAATTAGAGAAGGCATTTTTCCTCCTCTTTTGGGGCATATTTTTCAAAAGTTGATCAGGCTCCAAGATGAAGTGAACCCGTCTTTTTTGGTACCCTGAATGAGTGAGCAAGAAGTACCAGACTTTTTTGCAATTCATGTCCATGACTCAGCACGACACCTCATCAAATGTCATGTCTATTCAACTGAAGTGTGAAATTGAGAACGAACAACTTTTCAAACACTTTTCTGTGTTGCCTTGGCATACTCACAAGAATAAAAGTCTAAATGACATAATTTTACACTTGAACTTAAAGAAATTTTCATTACTTGTAGTGATTATTTGATACCTTTGGTATCATCAAAATTAAAAAAGGGTGGATATTGTTCTCTTCTATAAATATGTTACCTCTTGTTAGGACTATAGCTTGGAAATACTAGTTTGTTAACTAGAAACTATAACTTGAGACACTAGATTATACTGTTGACTATAATAAATTACTTGATGGAATAATAAATCTAAGTAAATCTTGGAGAATATGTAGATGATCAGAAGATGGTTATAAATTTCTAGAATTCTTATAAACTTAGAAGGTGGAATACTTTATTAGGGTCAACTAGTTTTTATTATGGCCTAAGAATTCAATAATTTCATATTTTTTTCTTGGTTCCTAGAATTTGATCTTATCTTAACAAGTTACACATAATTTTTTTTCTTAATGTGATGATCTTGATATTAAATTAACTTGATACTTAGCTGATTCTTTCTTATTAGCTCAAGGTGGTACATGATGTTATAAGCTTCCTATTATGTCAGGTTGAGTAAATTTACGGAGACTATTGTCCACTATGGCTTTTTATCTAAATCTGATAGAAATTAGAAAAGACTACAATATAATATAACCAAAAATACAATATGGAGACTCTTGTCCATTATGGCTTTTTATCTAAGTCTGATAGAAATTAGAAAAGACTACAATATAATATAACCAAAATACAATAGCAAATATGAAACTGTTTGCAAGCGTGAATTTATATGTACCTCCACCTTTAAATAGTGTCGGTTATGTTAACCTCTTGCTTGAGATGTTTATCGTAGATGAAAATAAAACAATTTCACTAGACCATAAACTCTATTTTTTGAAAGTCCTAGTAAAATATATTAATACTCCAAGAACAAAAGTTAGAGTTGTGAATTTATTAGCCTTTTGATTATCCTTCCTACTAACATGGACAAATTTGTAAAAGTTTATAAAAGCTCTTTTAACTCCATTGAACTCTAATGAAGTTCTTGCGAGTTGGGACTCCTTACCTTGTATTTCCCTTTCATTTGTCCAATGTCCAATTGGGAATCCCCTCTGACCTCTATCTCTTTCACAAACAATTCTCTAATCCATAAATCAATACATTATTATACTTAGTCACATTATTTGATCTAGCATTAGGAAATTCCTTACCCTTGTCCCATACCTCATTTCCTTGTGCATCAAATAAAACCATCCCCACATTGCTTAGAGGGGGTAAAGGCTCCATCAAAATGAAGGATGGAAGCAATTGGTGGTGTCTCCAAATTTCACACATTTCTTCCTTTATGTCTCTTTCCTCTTCCTCCTAGATTAAGGATTGTGGCTAATTTTATCGCTCCAAATAAGATGAAAATTCTTTGTTGGAAGAAAACCTTTCAACTCAACATTATGTGAACAAGATCTAAGATCAGTGTTGGTATGGATCATCTGTGCAATTTCTCAATTGAAAAACATCTTAGACAAAAGTGAAGCGGTGGACCATTATGCTAAAAAATGGAGATAAATAGAGGATAACTATTCTTTACTCAAATGGATCTATAAAAATTTAATCACAGAAATGTGTGGATTTTGAAGAGAGCTTCATGCTCAGTTTTTTTCTTTCAAAAATGAACAATGAAGTCAAAAGTTATGCCCATTTTATTAAAGGGATAAAAAATTATCAAAAACACCCTAAAAGTAGTAGTAAACAAAGAATTATAAAAATAAGAGATCTTTGCAGCCATATAAAAAGTTTTGAGGTTGGACACCCAAACAAAAAGTTATAGCCATTTTAGTAAGGGGTAAAAACTACCGAAATTGCACTCCTTTCTGACATTTACACAAACACTCTTGCCTTGTGGCTTCTCAATGTTTCAAAATAGAGAGCAAGGGTATGCAAGTGCCCCTAGTAGACTTTGGTTATCGAGATCTTTCCACATGCTCACTATCGCTATAGAACCATTGGTACCTCCAAGGAAAGCGATAATAAGACAAAATGGATACCTCAAGTGATACCTTTATGGTCACTAGTTTTACGAGGATTACCAACTCCTAAATCTTACTTACTTTGATTTATTGAAAAGAGAATAGATAAGGCATGGAGGTCTAATGCTAAAGCACAAAAGGAAATTTCTAGATTTGGGAGAAAAATAAAAGAAGCAAAACTGAGTGATATAGCTAAAATGTGTGTCAAAGACACAAGAATGTACAAATGGGGAGGCTTTCTCATTCATTGAGAGCAAGGATCCTTTTAAAAAGACAAGGGCCACCTCAAGAGGTACCTTTAAGGTCACTAGTCTTTCGAGGATCAACAACTCCAAAATCTCCCTTACTTTGATTGATTGAAAAGAGAATAGACAAGGCATGGAGGTCTAACGCGCTAATTCACAAGAGAAAATTACCAAATTTGGAAGGTGATATAAAAAGAATCATTATGAATGAAGCACAAAACATTCCAATAGGACATCTTGGTTACATAAAAACATACATGGCATTTAAGAAAAGTTTCTTTTGGCCAAGATTTAAGAGGGATGTATTGCATTATGTGAATCGATGCCTGTCATGTTAGAAGGTTAAAGGTGAGAGGGTTAAAATGGTAGGGAAATTACATTCCTCTAGACATTTCTCAGATGGAATAGTACATAAGTACAGATTTTGTCACTCGATTGTCTTCAGTTCATGCAAGATATGATTCTTTCTTAGTAGTAGTAGATTTGTTTAGAGATGGCAAGGGAGTCCGTCCTACGGTTGGGAAACCACTTCTTATTCCCAGGTGCTCCCACCTAGCCATGGTAGCATATCTATAGCCGATATGTAGCCGCTTATGGGAGGATGCTGCACCATCGCCAAATTCCCTTATACTTTATGAAGAAATCATATGCAAAGTTTGTATTAGGACTCGAGGTGGACTATAGTACTGCTCGGGGAAGAAAGGAAAGACGGGAGTAGAAGTAGAGAGATATCAAGGAGGACTTTGCCGGGATCGAGAAGTCCATCCTCTCGCAAAGGCTTAAGGAGTAGTAGCAGGAGAGCACCACCCAAGGACCTCTACACATGGGTCAAGAACAGAAGGGCATAATGGTGACGGAGCCCATCCACCTTGAGTAAGCACAAGCAAAGCCCTCTAAAACCTGCCTTGCCATTTTTCTAGAAAGTATTGATGCAGGATGGGTACAGGGGAGCCTAAACTATCTACATAGGTGTATGATGAATGGGGCCAAGGAGATAACCACACTACAGGCTGAAGTAAGATAGAAGGAGGCCGCTATTTAAGAGTTAAGAAGCCAACATGCACCACTCCAGGAGGAGCTAAGAAAAAGAAGAGCAGAAGCAGCCCATATGGAGGAAATGAAAATATAGTTAGCATAGCTCTCTAGAGGACAGACGAAGAAACAAAATGGGAGGTGGTTGTACCAAGGGAGGCCCTGGTCCAAAAAGAACAATCAAACAAGAGGCTCCAAGAGAAGGTAGACAGGGATACTGTAAGCCAAGATAGGGCCAAGGGCCAGATGAACATGATTAAAGAATAACACTTGAGGATCATAAGAGAAGTCCAGGCCAGGACAGATAAGGATAAGGTGGAGCTGGTCAAGGCAAAAGCCCGACTAGCTGTGCTAGATGTAGAAGATTTTCCTGAGGTCTATGAGTTGGAGGCAGATAAAATGGAGCAATGGGAGAATTGTGTGATAGAGGATATAAAGGAGGTGTGGGAAGAATATTTGAGGAAATTAACAATGGCAATGCAAGACCCCACACCTACTTGCAAGTAGTTCCCCTCTAGACTCAAGGTAGGAATTTGGATGCGGGATCTGGAAATACGGATACTATAGAACCAGCGAGAATACGCCTAATGGGAGCTATGAGGACTGCTAGAGACAGCCATAAGGTCATGTAAGCAGGACACAGAACAAGGGAGGGACCACTACAGAAAAAGAGCTGCAGGCAAAGATTAAGTAGCTGGAAATAGAGTTAGAGGGTTGGAAAAAGGGATTCACACTATTGAAAGAGAGCGGCAAGAAACCGGTTGAGAACTCCAAGGGGAAAGGGATTCACACTATTGAAAGAGAGCGGCAAGAAACCGGTTGAGAACTCCAAGGGGAAAGGGAAGGAGCTCGTAATCTACAAAGGTACATTAATGGACATTATCCTTGATGATGAGTTGCGAGAGCATGCTTGGGCAACAATTAAAAGGCTAGAAGAGAGGGCTAATGATGAAGCTGCCTTGAGGGCCCAGTTTCAAGAGTACAAAGGATTGGTGGAAGAATACAAAAAACAATAAAGAAAAGACGAGGAGATGATCAAAGCCCTAAAGAAGAAGGAACAACTGAAACTAGGGTCATAAGAGCGAAAGGGGGAAAAGTGATAGTTAATGAGCTGAATGTCGCTCTAACGACAACTCATGCCAATTTGAAAAAGAGACAAGAACAGTTGGACACTATGAAAAAAGCTTTCCCCCATGAAAGTGAAGAACAAAGAAAAAATGATTGAAGACTTCTAGGAGTGGGCAAAAAGAGAGAAGGCAGAAAAGGAGGAAATACAGAAAAGGCTCCGAGAAGAGAGGAAGCAAGGAAGTATGGAATTCAGCAACAAGGAGATAGCCCTCAAACACATGAGGAGTCTGATCGAGGCTGAAAAGCAAGTGGGATCAATGCAACCATCCAACCGGAATGAAATTGCTCAATTTATGAACCAGTTGGATGAAAGGGTGGAGAAGCAAGGGTAGAGTAGCTCGCACAGCAGGTAGGGGAGTCAGCACATTGGAGGAGCCCCTCATCCAAATCCCAAGCTATATGAGGAAGTGGGGGAATCTTGTGACTCACAGACCTGGGTGAGGAGGCAACAGCTCATGCACATAGCAGAACTGCAAGTGCCCCTTGCCAACGGAGCTTCTTGGTACAAAGAGAAAGGACAAAAACCCTTCCAGAACCGATAGGCAGACTGCGTTATGTGTGGAGATGGAGTCAAAGGGGAAGGAGAAGGTTAAAAGGGCCAAAGTAAATAGTTTTTGAAGATGTAATCGTTACCCCAAAGTACACCACATGCCTTTGTAGCAGGAATGGCCATTGAGGGAATGGAAAGAGTAAGAAAAAGGTTCCCACATGCTAAGCCAATAGAAGTGTAGTTCCACTGGGCAAATGAGAAAACTGGGCTAGGGTATGAGTTGGTGAGCAAGAGGAGGAAGAGGGCTTACGAGCCTAGGTATGCTCTGGATAAGCCCATTAAATTTGTCTCAGGAGGCTTTTCCAAGGATGAGGAATTGAAAAAAGAAGGGTGGACAAGGCCTTAGCTACAAGACTTCCGGAAGGAAAATTTTGTTCACCCATAAAGAAAGCAATTATTAATTACCAGGAACAAGTCCACTGTGGGCTTCGTTGCTAGCACAACGTCTACTGTGATCGCCAAGTGTTAGCAGCCATCCAGCGTTGGACTACCGCCAACAAGCAAATCCATTGGGCCATAGCTCATGATATTTTTTCTTGTAACAACCTTGTAACTGTTCTTGTTAGTGGTTAGTACCCATGCAAATGTAAAGAAAACGGGTGTGGAGAGTGAAGGGGACCATGTCATTATACAAGCTAGACTTTACAAAGGAATGCAATGATTGTTGGTGTAGTTCTTCATGCTTTGTGCTATGCAATTTCAATTTACTCTTAAGTTGTGTCAATTGAACATGTCTTTTTACTTGTGTCTATGTCTATAGTAAATCTTGTCCGCAAGTGACTCCCTTCTAGAGACAGGATTTGTAGCCATGCTAAGGATCTCTCTAGATGCAAGAACTAACTGCAGCCCTATTGTAACTAACTCCCTTAGCCTAGGAAAATCAGTGTTATTATAGGCTTGATTCTTAAATTTCTCTATAGAAAACCGATAAGAAGAATAATAGGAAAGCTCATTGAGAACAAGCATGGGATAATACTTCTTATGTTCCTAAGCTTGTCAAAACCTATTTAATTGTGTACAACTCATGAGAATGACAAGTATTAATACCAAAATTTATTGTTAATTATGAAAAGTAATAAATCTAATGATAGACCTTGCTAAGAGTGAAAGCTTGAGTTCTCCAAGTGGATGTGCTATGTAATATTTAAACTAATTTTAGATTATAAAGTTAAATGTAACATGCAAATAGAGCAATAAAGACAATATTAGATAATTTGGGAAAAATCTCACACTTTGGGAGTCAAGTTTTCAATATAATTTTGGCTATATCTTGAGCATATTAACTCAAGTTTTCAATATAATTTTGGCTATATCTTGAGCATATTAACTCAAAATTTGTCAAAGATTAAAAATTTAGATTCTACTCTTAAATATCTTTCCAACGATATGTCACATGAGAGGGTTTTGACAAAACCTTGGATAGGTTCACCCTAATCCCATTTCTCAAATGGAAATGGGATTTTTTCCAAATTATCTAATGTGGTGTTAATATCAAACAGTAATAGCTACACAACATAATACAATGGAGATTGCTAAATTAACAAGAGACATAACAACAATAGTAGCTCTCGCCTTGTTATCATCTCAGATTGGAGATTTGCTCATGCATTATCATCATAGCTCTATGCTCGATATCTTGAGTTGCCATTTTGTGTCATGATTCATATATCTTTTTTTGAGTTTACATATACCTTTAGCGCTTAGAGGCTTAGACCTCTAGATCCTCATTCGTTGACTTCATGCTATGATGAGTTGGCATACTCATGCCATGGTTGGATATTCAAGCTTGAGGATTTGATGCCTACTCACTTGAGGCATTTGTTCGGTGTGAGGTGGATGTATGTGCTAGAGATGGTCTAGATTGTCTACACATGGTGACTTCATTGATTCATTACTTGGATACCTAGACATGATGGTTTGGTATTGTTTCCATCAGATGATTCAGCTTTCGGTAACTTACATGAGTGACCAACACTCTTGAGTCACTATGATTATATTCAAGTAGGGCGGCGGATGTATGCCATACAAATTTAGACAATGTATGCCATACAAATTTAGATGACGACAATGATAATGATGATGTATCATAGACACATGCACATGATGATGTGTTTTGGTATTGATGATGATATATCATAGACACATGCACATGATGATGATGTATGTGGTATTGATGTGTGTGAGTTAGATCATGCGGACATGATCTCGAGGGGTGGGCTGGCATTGATCATTATGGGTGCTGACATGCCAATGCCTACTTACCTTCCTAGGGATCATTTAGATGCATTAGATGGGTTTATTAGAAGATCATGGAGAATTCTATTGATGATACATTGGATGCCCATGAGTATGTGATTCGTGATGTAACACATGGGATTGGTGGTACTTCACATGTGGGTTTGAAGGACACCTATGAGCATATGATGGAGGAGCATAGGCCTAAGTTTCTTATGTTAGATGTGTTAGGCTACTCCTATAGAGTGTTAACATGTGGAAACATTCATCATTAAACCACTACTCCTAGTTCTCATAGTACTAAGGTAAGGACTCGTAGGAGAGGCAAGATTATAAACATGGATCTTGAGTGCTTTGTATTTGATTAAGGTATTTTCTTAGATCCAGTTATTATGGAGGTTGACCTATCAAAGGATGTAGGTCATGGATGTAGGTCATAGATGTGCACAATTGATGGAGATAGACCATGCCTATGATGATGAATTCAGAGACTATATGAGGGCAACATAGTCAGTTACTTGATGGATGATGCCACTTATCTCTATTAATTTGTCAATATTTAGTGAGGATTGTGCTTATGATGATTCTATTTATCATGCCTTTTCTATTAAGGATCACACATATGTAGATGGTCTTGAACATAAGGATATGTTACATGGTATGGATCACACATATGTAGATGGTCTTGAACATAAGGATATGTTACATGGTATGGATCATGCTCATACATATGATGACACAGTGGACCATGTCTTGGATGGTTTGAGTGATGCGACCATTAGGACATTTTGGAGATCATAGAATTGAAATTCTAATAAGCCCCTTGATAGTATAAGCAAGATATTATCACCCTATCTTCACCCTTACACGTAGTCCATGGAGAGCAACAGTGTAAGCAACCATTCTACTAACATGCTTAACAAAGTAGATAATAACAAAAAATATCATCTCCACATTGATCTTGATAGTGAGTATGAGCCCATTCAAAAGTGCAGAAGAAAACAGTCTACAACGCTCTCATCAAATGATAAGGCAAACATGAGAGAGTTTGGTTTACATCACATAGATCTTTGGTGTGATGGATCAATCTATCCTATCAATCCTACAACTACTTCCCATCCTCCATTCTCTAATCCCACAACTATATTATGTTTTATAAGAGATGGAGTCAATGGATTGCTAGGATACTGTCAATCCATTACTGCCTATGCAAATAGTGAAAGGCAATACTCTCAATACCAAGTAGCTCAACTTCTTTGTTCAGAATACAAGGCACTAAAATTGAGAATGGAGAAAAATGATATTGAACTTGCAAGACTATGGAAACAGTTGAGGCAAAAGGAAACAAGCGTTGGACTATGACAAAGGAAGAGAAAGCTCAAGAACTTTGAGAACCTGAAGCCTGAATTGGGTGGGATAAAGAAAAGAATCCAAGCAATAAGGTAAGAGATGTATTTAAAGCTCTGTTTATTTTGTGTTCTTGATGTTAGAACTTATCATCATTAGGTGGCTTAAATAAAAGAATCCAAGAAATAAGGTATGACTGTGTTAGAAATTATCATTGACTGTGTTCTTAATGTCAGATATTATCATTGACTGTGTTCTTAATGTCAGATATTATCATTGTTGTAACTACAGGGTTGTACTGCATCCTGACAAGGAAAATATTAATCCGAATATGCATCCAGCAAAGCAATTCAAACCTCTGCTTACATCAATAATGGCAAAGGAAATGTTGTAGGAAAAGAAGTTCAAGGTGGTTAAAAGAGATATAATAGAACAATTTGTCAGTAGTAATGCAGTCTCCACAACAGAAATACAAGATGCTATGGACAGTAATGGAGTCAGTCAAAGAGGTTACAATGATATTCAGAAGTCACTATCTTCAGTTCTTGATGCCAAGGGAATCAAAGGGAAACTATTTCCAACTCCTATAGATGTCTGGAGATTTTGGGACAAGCTGAATGTAGAGGTATTGCAATACATCGGTAAACCCTACCACATTGAAGAGGAGTTCAATGGAGAAAGTGACAGCATTCAATACAATCAATTCAACAATATATTCCTAGATATGGAGCTTTTGCAAAAGAGAATGCTAGAGTTTGATGACATCACTTACGACGAGGAGACAGGGGGCGTGCTTCAATTTGTCATCAAGCTTGATGAATGTGAGATTATCAAAATGAAAAAGGTAGAAAGAGTGACAATAACACTAATGAATAGAGCACTCAATAAATTCATGAAGGATGATAATCCGTAATATTTCAGCGTGCAATCTAAAACAAATATTTGGTGGCTAGAATCATTTAAGGTAAATCATATTGCATTTATCTACAGACTTGTTTTTCTCTTGTTAAGGAAGAAAGTTGACATTATCTATTTATCTGTGGTACAGGTCAAGAAAGAAGATCATGAAACATTGTTTTGGGTGTTTTATCATACACCCATTCCTAAATTGATTAGCGAATAGATGAAGGGAAACAGAATCATTAGCGTCAACAAGGGAGACTTCCAAGTTCAGTGGCATCTTGCAGGTGACCTCAAGACACTCAAGTGCAGCAAGGGAGCTAACACAAGGTCACCCTATCTTTATTGCATGGATTCCACAAAAAGAGCTAGACTCTAAGTGGTGGAGAGGACCACCAAACCGAAATTTGATTGATGAGAACTTTCGCCCTGTATTTAAGATTCCTCTCATCAATGTACATATTTGTACCCTTCATGCGTTGTGCTGTATCATTGAGAAATTGGTGTTTCTCTACATTGGATTTGCTTGAAGCCCTTTTCTCATTGGAAAAGGTGTTGTTTGAGATTGGACTACATGGAGGGAACGTTCGTATTCTGAAAGACACTAAGAAGTCAACCAATGAGAAGGATGTACCAATGAAACCATCAATTGGAGGTGTTAAAGTAAGAAGATTTCTATCAGAACCTCTCCACAGCCAGGAACACAAAAGCACCAAGACAAGAAAAGTATATAAATCAAACTATATTAGAAGAATCAAGTAGTACGAACAATGGAAAAGTCTCCATAATGTAGTGAAAGATCAAGAGAGTGAATCAAGGGATGCAAAGGCAAAGGTTTGGCGATCAATTGATGTTCTTTTCAGAATGTGTGACAAAGTTAACTGGACATAACAAGATAAAAAGAGCTTTCAAGATAACCTGCAAACTTTGAAAAGAGTCATTGAAGATAGCTTGGACAAATTCCAACATAACACACTACATGGTAAGGTTCATGATTATGTTCTTTTAATTGACATGCACAACTGATTGATGCACATCTGATTCTCTCTTTGTTGATATGCAGCATATTCTCTACAACCATATGCCATTTTTTATCCAAAAATATGGAAACCCTCATACTTGGAACACTCAAGGGATGGAAAAGTCACACTATATGGCACGAAATGCATATTTTAGGCATACACAACATGGTGGAGGAAGGAGAAAAGCAAACAGCATGCATGAAGTATTCCAATGGTTCTACATTAGAATACTCCAACAACTAAGAGACCTTAGAGTCGTTTAAGATGCTTCAGACACTTAGAGATATAGAAAAGAGAAAACACAAAAGATTTGAAGCTTTTAAAAACTCAAGTGCTATCCAAGCACAAAACAAATGGAGAGCTGCTAGATTAATAGAATGCAATGATACAAGAAATTTTCTAATACAATCTCAGGATTCTCTGTCCCTGGGTAATTTATTGCTAACACGATGTGCTGGTTGCTTGAATCTAAGTAGAAAATGTTTTCCATACTCATCTAACTCCTCAGGATTCTCTATACCTAAGGATAATGCATTAGCAGTGTATGTAAGAAAGTAAGCTCTCTTAGAAGCTCTTAAGCCAAGG